>NC_083240.1:20688790-20991820 GCF_032191835.1 Heteronotia binoei
CAATGGAGGAGCTCCCATTTCAGATGCGTTTCTCTAAAGGTTAAGCTAATCCTTACAGCTTTTACAGTAAGTGTTGTACATGTCTTGAAGATATTGAAAATACGTCCAAGAAGGGCATACAGTCGCTTGTTACATTTGCCTTCTTCTGGATAGATCAAAAATACTTTTGTGCTCTGTCTATAATCCTCTTTTGTAATACAGACAAATATATTGCAAGCCAAAGCACTCCGGGGGATTTTTAAAAATAGCTTCCCATTCTTTATTTCTGTGGATAACTATCCCCAGATTAACATGTCACCGAATGACACTGCCGTCGTTCTAATGAAGTTAGAACTGACTGAAGAATGATACACTCTGGGATGGTCGCCCTCTTTCACTGAGGATGCTAAGCAGTAGAAATGCTAAGCAGTAGAAGCCTTTCACCATTTTGGTGTAGTGGTTAGGAGCATGGAAACTAATCTGAGAGGGATGTACGGGAAGCAGTGCAAGAGGTAAGGGACACCCGCCTAGCCAGCCAGATCAGCAGACTCAGCCGTGGTGATCAATGGGGTGACAGATTTCATAGAGTCAGTTTGGTGTAGTGGTTAAGTATGCGGACTCTTATCTGGGAGAACCGGGTTTGATTCCCCACTCCTCCACTAGCTGCTGCTGGAATGGCCTTGGGTCAGCCATAGCTCTTGCAGAGTTGTCCTTGAAAGGGCAGCTGCTGTGAGAGTCCTCTCAGCCCCATCCACCTCACAGGGTGTCTGTTGTGGGGGAGGAAGGTAAAGGAGATTGTGAGCCACTCTGAGACTCTTTGGAGTGGAGGGCAGGATATAAACCCAATATCTTCTTATCTGGGAGAACTGGGTTTGATTCCCCACTCCTCCACTTGCAACTGCTGGAATGGCCTTAGGACAGCCATAGCTCTGGCGGAGGTTGTCCTTGAAAGGGCAGCTGCTGTGAGAGTCCTCTCAGCCCCACCCACCTCACAGGGTGTCTGTTGTGGGGGGAGAAGATAAAAGAGACTATAAGCCACTCTGAAACTCTGATTCAGAGTGAAGGGCGGGTTATAAATCTGCAGTCTTCTTCTTCTTCTTCTTCTTCTTCTTCTTCTTCTTCTTCTTCTTCTTCTTCTTCTCCTCCTCCTCCTCCTCCTCTCCAGACTGAGCATTCCCAAATCCCTCAGCCTTTCTTCATAGGGCTCGGTCTCTAGGCCCCTGATCATCCTCACTGGTCACTTCGGCACCCACTTCATTTTCTAACAAATACGTAGCTCTTTGATAGACCCCCCTCCTCCATGACTTTACCTCATCTCTGTGAATGTGCACCATTATTTTAAGGACTGAAACCGAATCCCCTGGGCTGCGTGAAGATTGCTTCGTTTGGCTTCTTCTGCTAATCAAGGTGACCCAGAGCCCTCATAGTTTGTGAAAGGGGGAAACACATCCCCCACCTCCCTGCCCATTCATGTTTTCTAACCCTCTAGCCTGCCCTTCCCTAGGCTAGCCAAAAAGCCCTGGATGAACAGCTCTGTCTCAAAGGCCTTTGTACCGCTTAAGCCCCTAGACGCTTTTCTTGAAACCTACAGAATTGAGCTGGATGTTCTCTTTCAGGAGAGGACGCTTAAATAATCCACTAGGATATTGATTCAGGCAATGTTTTGCGTAACTCCCCCTTTCAGTGATCGTATCCCCCCCCCCCCTAATCTCTCCCCCAAGATCAGCATTTCAGGATAAACAGTCCATGGTTGAGGCGAATGACTTATTGACAAACATTACATTCTGTCTCAATAGACCGTCACATTTCGAAAGGAATCCTGTAGAGAACCAACAATTGCTGAGAGGCAGCCTGCCCCCCCTCCCCTGTACATTAGTCAAACAGCCAAGAGCTACTGAGAGTATCAACAATGGGGGGGAGCTGCCGTTTAGTTACATTTACTCTTAAGGTAAAGGTAGTCCCCTCTGCAAGCACCAGTTGTTTCGACTCCGGGGCGACGTCGCATCATGACATTTTCATGGCAGACTTTTTTTTTACGGGGTGGTTTACCATTGCCTTCCCCTGTCATCTACACTTTCCCCTCTTGCAGCAGCTGCCCTTTCAAGGACAACTCCTGCAATAGCTGTGGCTAACCCAATGCCATTCCAGCAGCCGCAGGTGGAGGAGTGGGGAATCAAACCCAGTTCTCCCAGATAAGAGTCCGCACACTTAATCACTATACCAAACTGGCTCTCAAATGAGAAATCTGGAGGGGTGTTATTCTAGTATTTCTGTCTCTATGCTTAATCCCCCATTCTGCATCCAGTCTCTACATGAGCCTCAAAGTTGTCTAATATTGCTATCCAACTCACCAGAAGTGGCCACTGGGCTCCTTGAGCTGCCAGCCTTCAGGTTGGACATGCAGATCTCCCAGAATTATAAGTGATCTTTGGACAGTGGAGGTCAGTTCCCCAGAGAAAAGGGCTGCTTTCAAGAGTGGAATCTATGGCATTACACTCTCCTGAGGTCGTAAGAGAAGCCATGTTGGATCATGCCAATGGCCCATCCAGTGCCCCCAATTTAAGCATCTGTCCCAGATAAGAGTCCACACACTTAACCACTACACCAAACTGGCTCTGTACGGGTGAGCTGAGAAAGGGCTACGGCTCAGAGCTACAACAGACACCTTGTGAGGTGGGTGGGGCTGAGAGGGCTCTCACAGCAGCTGCCCTTTCAAGGACAACCTTTTGTGAGAAGCTATTAGGCCATTCCAGCAGCTGCAAGTGGAGAAGTGGGGAATCAAACCCGGTTCTCCCAGATAAGAGTCTGCACACTTAACCCCTACACCAGACTGGAAGTTGAGGGGGAGACGTGATTGCTCTCTTGAAGTTTTTAAAAGGCTGCCACTGAGAGAAGGGCAGGGAGCTATTCCTGTGAGCAGCAGAGGAGAGAACACACAATAATGGGTTTAAGTTACATCCAGCAGGATATTGACAGTCAGAGTCATTCAGCAGTCAGAGTCATTCAGCAGGGGAATCAGTTGCCGAGGGAGGTGCTGAACTCCCCCTCATTGACTGTCTTCAAGCAGCAGCTGGATGAACACTACTCAGGGATTCTTCAGGCTGATCCAGCGTTGAGCAGGGGGTTGGACTAGATGGCCTGTGAGGTCCCTTCCAACTCTGCGATTCTATGACTTATTTATATACATTTATATTCCACCTTTCTCCCCAGTGAGACTCAAAACAGCTCACACTGATCTCCTCACCTCAGTTTTATCTTCACAGCAGCCTTCTGAAGAAGGTTAGGCTGAGACAGTGAGACTGGCCCTAAGTCACCCAAGAAGCTTTTAGGGCACAGTGAGGATTCGAACCTGGGTCTCTCCAATCTTAGTCCAGTGCATTATCCACTATGTCTCGCTTAGGGCTGCCGACTCTGGGTCCAAAAATGGAGATTCTTGGGGTGGAACGGTGGGGGAGGGGAGGGATTTCAACGGGGTGTAATGCCATAGAGTCTACTTTCCAAAGCACCCATTTTCTCCAGGAGAGGTAATCTTTGTTCCAGGAGATCTGAATCCTGATATCCCCTGGAGGTCAGCAATCCTAACCACCAGGGGGTGTTTTGTAGAAAAATAGGTGGTGGAGCTCATTAGCATAACTCATTAGCATATGCCACCCCCACCCCCACACCAGCCAAAAGCAACCTGCTGCAAGAAAGGAGAGTCCAGGGCAAGCAAGGCTTGGATCCAGCCAGCCCAAGTGATCCAGTCAGCCCAAGCAGGCCTCGGTCATCTGGAGCTCTCCTTAGCTGCCCATTCAGTCAAAAGGCCAGCAAGCCACCCGCCGCCCAAAATTACGTAAGAAGTGGAGAAATTGTAGCGTGAGCTTCTCCAGGGGTTAATGAGGGCTGCTGGGGGTGTTGCAAAGGCCCTGGGGGCTGGCTGCCTGCTCTCCTAATCCAGGGATTGTTATGCAGCTGCGCCTACTATTCAATGGACAAGGTAGGTAGGTGAGGGAGGGAGGGGGGCAGTCAGAAAGGTTCAGGAGCTGTGCTCCTGTGAGCTCCTGCTGAATTCAAGGCTTGCTAACCACACTGGTTATGTGTTAGAGCCAGGGATTTTTTTTTTTTAGCAGGAACGCACAGGATTGCAGTTCTGGCTGGCTTGGCATCAGGAGGTGTGGCCTAATATGCAAATGAGTCCCTGCCGGGCTTTTTCTACCCAAAAAGTCCTGGTTAGAGCCATAGCCAGGTAAATGGTCAAAGGAACTCCATCAGATGGAGAGAACAGCTGTCTCCTTTGAACCTTTTTGTGAGTTTCTAGATACATCCAGCTGGTCGCTGTTGGATGCAAGATGCTGAATTGGCCAGACCTTGGCTTCAAATGGCAAAAAAACCCCAAAACACCTTCTTTTCAGTTCAAAAGTATACATATTCATTTCAGGCTGAGAAAGCCAGGTTATCAAGGAAACTAGGCAAACAAACGAGAAATCCATCTCTTCCCAAGGAATATCACCAACCAAAAATTGGTAGAGCAAAAATTCAAACATTGCACAACACTTCCCTCTTTAAGCAAATTGTGCACAGATGTTCACATACTCTGTGGGGAAAGAACAACAGTTTGATATAGCACAACCGTAAGTGTGGCTGTTCGAGCAATGTGACATGTGTTTCTGTGTTTTGCTTAACACCCTGGAAAACTGATGTACATTCTGACCCTATAGACTCTCAGAATTTGGCAAGTGCATGCTTGTGTTTATGATTTGCTTATTTTTAATTTACATCCTGTTTTTCTCCCCGACTGGGGTCTCAAAGCAGCTTTTTACATTGTTTCCCCCTCCTCCACTTAATTCCCAACACCACCTTGTGAGGCAGGTTAAGATGAGAGATTGAGAAGAAGAAGAAGAGCGCAGATTTATACGCCGCCCTTCTCTCTGAATCAGAGTCTCAGAGCAGCTTACAATCTCCTTCCCCCACAATGGACACCCTGAGAGGTGGGTGAGGCTGACAGAGCTCTCCCAGAGGCTGCCCTTTCAAGGACAGCTCCTATGAGAGCTATGGCTCGCCCAAGGCCATTCCAGCAGGTGCAAGTGGAGGAGTGGGGAATCAAACCCAGTTCTCCCAGATAAGAGTCCACACGCTTAACCTCTACACTAAACTGGCTCCCTCTCTAATGATGGGCCCAACATTACCAGGCAGGCTTCCATGGATGAGCGAGGGATTCGAACCTGATCGCCCCAGATCCTAATCCAACGCGCTAACCACTGCCAGATCAGCCCTAATCCAGCCCAGAATATCTTTTCACAGGCATGCTCATGTGGATCTGAAGGCACATCTAATGAATCATGTGCCCAGATATGGCAATCCACCAAGAATCATTTGACATTTGCAGATAAATCATTTGAAGATCAAATGTACTTTGCTTGCAATGCCCATTTCTCTTGCGCCTAGCACTCCTTATGATCTCATTGATGATTTGTTTGCCGTTTCAACTCTGTGCAGGGGTAGCAGTTCGGATGTTGGCACTTTCATCTGGCAGGAAAATAGGCTAACTATTCTGGTTGGGTTATGTCCCTATCAGGCACTGAATCATTCTCTACTCCCAGGGTTTTTCTACATTCTCAATGTCTCGCTTGTGTGTTCCTGTTGCTTAGGAAGGAAAAGGGGAGGTCTTGAATCTACACTGGGCTGGATTAACAAATAGGCCGAGTAGGCACCGGCCTATAGGCCCCCACACCTTTAGGGGCCTTGAGGTGGCTCCCCCCCCCCCCCCGTTTCCCCCTGCTTGTAGCCCTCCCAGCCTGCACATGCAGTCAGCAACTGAGCCGCTTTTTGCCCAACTTGCCTGGTACGGCTGCTGCTGGCATCATAGCCAAATTTGCCTCTCTCTGCCTCTCCCCACAGCTTTGTCAAAGGTACTTTTGAGAAGATGCCTGCAGGCTGCAACAGGGCCATGGGCAGCGGGATGGGCCCTCCAGTTCTGAGATAATTTGTGAGTACCCCACCCCAAGATTTTGACTGCCTAGGGGCCTCCACAGGGTTTAATCCAGCACTGGATCTACAGCAGCATTTCCATGGGCACAAACTCTTACGTCCATGGCATGAGATTTTCCTTCCATAGTATGGATCCAAGCCTCCAACTGCAGATCCCTTCTTTGTATTATTTGCCTCTGTCTGAGACCACCAATAGCACAAGACAGAGTTGATCTACAAAGTGCTTCATCTGCCTGGCTACAGGCCTTCCTCCTTCTCTTCCCACTTTTCTTCTTTGCAGCTGCTGGTAGTTGGTTTCAACGGTGCAGCCAGGTAGCTGAAGTTGGAGAGTATTTCATGTTTTCTCTGGGGTTTATAGCCCATTGCTTCAGTTTACTGAATATTATGTTCTGCAGTCCCCGTTGAATGTGTATCTATTTCTGCATTCCTTCAGAAAGACAGCTCTGTTAGTCTGTTGTGGCAAACTCAAGCAGGGATCCAGTGACACCTAGAGACCCACACAACATATTCCAGCATAACCGTTGATGAGTCAGAGCTCACTTGATCAGATACTTGAGCTGTTCATCCATTAGGCAGTCTTTAAAGTATCTCTGGACTCCTGTTTAATTTTGCAGAATTGTGTTTTCAAAACAGAAAGCTGACACTTTTTCTCAGCTATGCGTGTAAAGAATGTATGTACAGTATTTGTTTTAGTTATTGTCAGGGGTTGTTTTGCAGAAAAATAGGTGGTGGAGCTCATCCAGGGATTGTTATGTAGCCGTGCCTACTATTCAATGGACAAGGTGAGAAAAAGGAGGAGGAACTCTCAAAAATGCACAGTCAACAACCATCTTCCTTTTCTTCACACCCCTTCCAACCCTCCCAGCAATTAACACAGAACAATGGTCATATTCAACAGCCAGTTTCCTTATCACTACCCTTCCAGGAAGCCCCACCAAACAATGGGCACATCCACAAACCTATTGCCCTTTCACCACACCCCCTCCAGCCTAGAAATAGCAGCTCTCCAGCAGCCCTGGCCTCACTCAAAGCACAGCAGCCAAGAAGGTCAGAGCGCCTGCTCCGGCTGCAACGCCAATGAGGATGTTCTCCGCAGCCGAGAACGAAACGTCTGGAAGGAAAACTTTCTCCAGTAGAACACGGCACTTGAGCCCAAACGATTCTACAAACCCTAATGATGTTACCAGCCGTGAAAACCTAAAATCTTTGATAACTCTCAAAAATGTTCAGGAGCTGTGCTCCTGTGAGTTCCTGCTAAATCCAAGGCCTGGTAATTGTGATCTTTACATTAGGGTGTTGGCCAAAATGAGAAGGAGGAGTTGGTTTTATACCTAACCCTTCATTACCCAAAGGGGTCTTGAAGCAGCTTACAATCACCTTCCCTTCCTCCCCCCCAATAGACTCCCTGTGAGCATCTCACTCCTAAGAAATCCAATTAATGCAGCGGCTGGAGTCCCTCCTGAGAAGAGAAGTCTTTGTTGGTCCCATGCCATTCTTGAAACATCCGAGCCCAGCCCCAAGTATGTGCAGATTAATATCTAATCACTCAAGTGGAAGTTGCAGAAAGCCAGTAATCACTGTAAAAATTAATGAGCCATTTAGACTTGCTTGCCCAGTTGACAGGAAAATCCATACATCAATTAAAAGGTTTTGTCCCCCCCAGGAGGATATTTGATGAGGTTGCTCCTGATGCACAGGGGTGGGAAAGCAATGGGGAGAGAGAGTTTTATATACCACTGGTATAAATGGCAACACCAGACAAGAGCTGATCCACACAATTAGGGTTGCCAGGTCTGTTTTGGGAAATACCTGGAGACTTTGAGGGTGGATCCAGGAGACGATGGGGTTTGGGAAGGGGAAGAGCCTCAGCATGGTACAATGCCATACAGACCGCCCTCCAAGGCAGCCATTTTCTCCAGGGGAGCTGATTTCTGCCAGCTGGAGATCAGATCTCCAGGCCCCACCTGGAGGCTGGCAACCCTAGATCCACACAATTAGGCTTGCCAATTCCAGGTTGGGAAATACTTGGAGATTTGTGGGATGGAGTCTGAGGAGGGTGGGGTTTGGAGAGGGGAGGGACTTCAATGGGGTAGAATGCCATTGGGTCCACTCTTCTTTCCAAAGCGGCCATTTTCTTCAGGAGAACTGGCCTATACAGGCCGATGAACTGATCTCTGTCACCTGGAAATCAGTCGTAATCCCAGGAGATCTCTTTCCACCCCATGGAGAAAGTTCACAACTGATTCACACATTACAGAGCTGATCCACTTGCCTGGATACAAAAAAGGCAACCCGTAGACTGAAGTGGCGAGATTCCAGAATGCAGATGGGGGATCACATTTTTTAATGCTTCCTCATATAAAAGGTGAAGAATTTGCCCGCCTGGGAGAATATTTAGTATAGCTGTTGCTATATTTTATGCGTCTCGATTGATATATGGAATATACTCTTGTTCCCATTTTCAGTTGTGGGGCAAAAAATACCAATATGTTGAGAGGACAGTAGGACTGCCTGCTCCAAATTGGGAAATGCCTGGAGATTTGAGGGGTGGAGCCTGAGGGGGGGTGAGGTTTGGGGAGGGACTTCAATGGGGTCTAATGTCACAGAGTCCACCTTCCAAAGTGGCCATTTTGTCCAGAGGCACTGTGTTACCTGGAGATCAGTTGTAATCCTTGGAGATCTCTAGCTACTGCCTGGAGCTTGGCAACCCAGCTCACCCAGGGGAGTGCTAATACTGCCCTGTTTGATTCCTTAGCTGCTGCTGGAGGTGGTGGTTATATGGTATTGGTTATCCCCCAGTTACTGTTTCTTTCACCCTCCTGCACAAAGTTGGCTGTAGCCAGTCAGGGATCACATATAGAACAGCTTAATGGCATGCTGCTGTGCAGCCAATCATTGTCTATATGTAACCCCACTGATGGCAACAAATGAAGCAGCCAAAAATGACCCAGGAGGAAAAATGACTCTCAACTATTTGAATAGAACTTGGTGTCAAAAAATGACTGCAGGACAGAAAAAGAAGCTAGGAGTATATTGATAAGATGTAGTCTTTCTCAAGATATGTGCGTGCCTCCCTTTCTCAATTATCTTTCCTCGTTTTTCTAATATCCCTGCTTCTTGTGTTGTTTCTGATTGCATCTTAATTTGTTTAACAGTGAGATGTTCACCTTCCTTTTCCAGTGTTTATCACTCTTCCATTTTCTCTTTCTGGGAATCTTCAGTCCCTCCCAAGCCCAAGTCAGAGGCTCTGTCTCTTTTCCTTGACATTTCCAGCTTTTAATAACTGCAGAAGTTTGTTCTTTTTAGTTTCCTTTTAATAAAAAAAAATGAATTTGCTTGTTCTGTTATATCCCTTTGTGGTTTGATTGCTCCAATTCACTTCTCTCTAATTTCTCTGCTTCACTTTCTTTAATTCTGCCACCTGGCTGGTTTTTGTTTTCTGTAGTTCATCTTGCTTGTGCTTTTTTTTCTCTTTCCTGTTCTCTTCCTGGATCTAATTGACTGGCCAAACTAGGCTTGGTGACCCATGAATTGCATTTTAAAAAGCAGTGATGGGGAGGAAATGACAGATGGGAAGGGATTAGTTAGCCCTTTCTCCCTGCACCAGTTTCCTAACCCCCACTGCCTCCCATCAAGTTCCAATACGAGGTAGGATAATCATAGTTGATGTCATTTTTAACATTAGTCCCATCCTAAGAAAGGTCAAAGGGTGTCTTTGCAGGGAGGGGAAGGTCTTTATATTACAGAAAGCCTCTGGTGTCTCTGCAGATGGTTGCCAACCTTCCCAACTCCTGACTAGGAAGCACCTGAAAGTTGGAGGGCTGGAGCCAGGAAAGGGTGTGGTTTGGGGAGGGCAGGAACCTCTGCAGAGCATAATGCCATCGAATCCACCCTCTAAAGTTGACATTTTCTCCAGGTGAACAAATCTCCATTGTCTGGAGATCCAGGGCTTTTTTTTTTTTTTAGCAGGAACGCACAGGAACACAATTTTAGCTGGCTTGGCATCAGGGGGTATGGCCTAATATGCAAATGAGTTCCTGATGGCCTTTTCCCACAAAAAAAGACCTGTGGAGATCAGTTGTAATTCCAACAACAACAACAACAAAATTTTATTTGTATCCCGCCCTCCCCGCCGGAGCAGGCTCAGGGCGGCTAACAACACAATTCAAGTTTAACTATACAAATAGATAAAATTACATTTAAACAACATGAACATTTAATTAAAAATCTGCTTAAGTTTTAAAATTAAATTAGATTAAATTAATAAAAGTGCTAATGCTATGTTTACTTTTATGATGGCGGTTTCCTTAGCAATTTCCATTTTCATCAGCGAAAGCCAGTCGAAAGAGGAAGGTCTTGCAGGCCCTGCGGAACTGTTCGAGGTCCCGCAGGGCCCGCATTTCCTCTGGAAGTTGGTTCCATAGGCTCGGAGCTATAGAGGAGAAGGCCCGGTTACGGGTACATTGCAGCTTCACCTCTCTCGGTCCGGGAATAGTCAACAAGTTTTTCCCGGCTGACCTCAGTGCTCTCTGGGGTTCATATGGGGAGAGACGGTCCCTAAGGTAGACAGGTCCTCGACCAGATAGGGCTTTAAAGGTAATGACCAGCACTTTGTAACGAACCCGGTATATAACTGGCAGCCAGTGCAGTTCGCGCAGCCCAGGCTGTATGTGTTCCCATTTAGGAAGCCCTAACAACAGTCTGGCCGCTGCATTCTGCACCAGTTGCAGCTTCCGGGTTCGGTACAGAGGCAGCCCCATGTAGAGGGCATTACAGTAATCCAGTCTCGAGGTGACCATTGCATGAAGCACCATTGCCAGACCTTGGCGCTCTAGGAAGGGAGCCAACTGCTTTGCCCGCCTTAGATGGAAAAAGGCTGACTTGGCAGTGGCTGCAATCTGGGCCTGCAATTCCAGGAAATCGCTAGGCCCCACCTGGAAATCGCTAGGCCCCACCTGGAAGAGGCAACCCTCATTAATATTATGGTTGCCAGGTCTTACGCATGTGGCACAATAACATCACCCGGAAGTAACATCACTACACCAGGTGCACCACATGGAGGATGCTCTAGCATTTGGGTAGAAACTCTATTGCAACATACCCGGCACAATGATGTCACTTCTGGGTGATGTCATCACTATAGGGACTTCTGGTATCAATAGAGCTCTTTGGGGGCGGGGATCTGGGCTGGCAGGTCGGGGACCACCAAACCAGGGAAAACCCACTCCCAACTGGAGGCTGGGGACCCTAGTTTATATACAATACAACTCTGGAGGGGTCTGAACCACAGGAGGCCAGCTACCCACTGTTAAGGGTTTTGCATGCATGGCGAAAGTAGTCCCCAAGCTTCCATTCCACAGGAGTAAATAGGAGTGATTTATTAATGTGAAAGGGATTAGAAAGGTAAAGTCAAGGTGTTGGTCACCTCAGATGTCTGAAGATTTGCATTCTGAACTGTGCTTCTTGGTCACAGAAAGCTGCGATGGAAAGCTGGCAGTTGGCTTACGTATGGATAGACTCATGTTTAGAAAGGAATCTGTTGGTCGTCTCTGCAAGCTGTTTAAAACTTTTATCTTTTTTTTTTTTTTGGTCCCTTATTTTCTCCTGCTTTTTTTATTCTGTCAGTGATTTGTTTTCTTGGGGAAAGCATTTCTTCCTGTTATTTTGTGCTTTTTAAAAATCGGGATGAAATTTCCAGGGATTGTACATTTTGCTCAAAGGCGTTTTCCTGAAGGTGCCCCACTTATTTAGGTAATGTAAGTGCTTGTTTGCATTTCATCAACTCCTACAGGCATGTTGTGGTCATGGATCATGCAAACTGAGGAGGGAGGGTTCTCTTGCATGAATCCCTCTGTTCACAAATAAGATCATAAGAACATAAGAGAAGCCATGTTGGATCAAGTCAGTGGCCCATCTCATCCAAAGCTCTGTGTCACACAGTGGCCAAAACCCAAGAGCCATCAGGAGGTCCACCAACTGGACCAGAATCCAAACGCCTTCCCACTGTTGCCCCCCAAGCACCAAAAAGTCAGAGCATCACTGCCCCAGACATAAGAACATAAGAGAAGCCATGCTGGATCAGGCCAATGGACCATCTGATCCAACACTCTGTGTCACACAGGTGCCATCAGGAGGTCTACCGTGGGGCCAGATAAAGTGTTAGGGTGTTGTATTTTGAAACAAAACAGGACAAGAGGAGTTAAAACTTGCTCTCAGCGTGTGCCCCAGAGCTTAAGCACTTTCCTCCAAGCCAGTTTGGATAGGGGAAGTAACACCATGCAATAAATTATGTGGTCACTGATTGGCTGCGATATCAACTGGATGACTAAGGCAAGAAGGATGGTTCTCATTCTCTAGTGCCCATAGTGACATCAGTGTGACTGATCACAGAGTGGCATGGAGTTGCCCCATTCTGTACCTGATCCTCAATGTGGCCACCCACCTGACTAATCCAGGAAAGAAGCAGCTGCAGTATGCAGCTGGGAAACAGCATTGAAACAACAGAAGAAAAAGGAATTTTCAGGAAAAGCTCAAATTCCCGCCATCTGAGTGTTATCAGAAAATATATCCATGCCTTCCATGCTATTTCAAACATCCAAGTGAGAGAACATTCAGTACATTTTCATGGATTCTCTCCTTTAATTTGCCAAAAGCCAGTTAAGTTGTCAGGGGGAAGCACCACATATCACATTTCATTGGAGTTTATTGGCCACGGGTGCTGGGTTTAGAACTCCAATTTCCCCATGCAGGCAAAGCAGAGAATCCTCCTTTTTACATCTTTAGAAGGGATTCCACACCGTCATAATTTTTCCCCAGTCATGAAAGCCACCTTCTGTCTTCTTCCCCCTGCCCACCCTGATTCATTTTAATCTTTTGAAGCTTTTACAACTGACCCATGAATACCATTTTCTTGGAGCGGAAGTCTGCCATTGCTGAGCCTGCACCGAGCTCTAGCTGTGCCCCGCATCCCCCATTCGCTGCCGCATCTTCATTGTATGGAGGGAAATTTAGTGCCCTCTTTTTTTAATTCAAGGCCTATAAAGTCACAAAATACCACGACAATAAACTTTCTTTTATGCAGTGTCTCTCGTACAAACTGCGTCATAAAGCGCTTTACAGTGTTCAACATTCTAATGTGGCATATGATATGACTGGAAGAGAAAATAGCTATTAAAAAAAGATATTATGGCAGGAGGGGGGGAAAAACGTCCATTACCGGGTGTCTGAAACATGGAGACCTTTAAAAAGTCAGACGGCGACAGCATGGTGAAGTTGTAACGGTGCGGGATTGAAAGGGGAACCCTATGCCTTGGAGCGACGGCACTGACAAATGGAGAGTGCTGTCGGCAGTCTCATCTAGAGGACAGGAGATGACCTTGGGTGGTTGGCGGGTGGATCAACACCAAACAAAACCTGAGTTCCTAGACTTGTTGCTCTCTCCAGAGAGGTTGTTTCCAGGGCTTTTTTTTTTGTAGCAGGAACTCCTTTGCATATTAGGCCACACACCCCTGTAGCCAATCCTCCAAGAGCTTACAGGGCTTTTAATATAGGGCCTACTGTGAGCTCCAAGAGGACTGGCTACATCATGGGGGTGTGGCCTAATATGCAGAGAAGTTCCAGCTACAAAAAAGCCCTGGGTGTTTCCATGGGGATCCCCCCTCATTCCACTACAGACTCTGTTTCCAGAAGGGATTCTCAGAATTTTGCGGGTAATGTGTTCAACAGGCAAACATACTCTTTTTGACAGGTGCAGTTATCCATGAGTCGAGCCCCTGAACATCTCATCCTGCTACCGTCCAGTTTGAGCAGTAGACTGAATGGTTTTGCAGCTGTGCAGTAGGCATGGTGGTGGAGTCCCCTTATCCTTTTGCCCGGCAGATCTCCTTTTCCCTACACATTTGGTGACACCAGTTCTCCCACTGGGTTATAGATGGTGGGATCAGGTGGGAATGGAACTCAGGCTTCCATAGGGCAATGCAAAAATGTGCATACCTGAAATAACATCAGTAAAGTGGCCTTAAATGAATGGAAGATGTTTAAAAGCCAGCAATCTGGACAGCATCTGACTGAATAACCCCTCATTTGTGCAAAAAACCCAATTTCAAATAAATACATTATCACCAACTTTAATACAATTCTCCAGGGGGAAAGAGAATCTTGACATCTCCAAATCCCTGGGGTTTATAAAGTTGCTATTACTCAAAAGCAAAAGCCTCATCTGATTGGCCATGTGGCATCATTGCATTACCCTGTTCAATCTCTGATTGGCTATAACGCAGTTTGTTGAGGAGAGCAGAAGTAATGGTAACGGGAGGATCACAAAAGGAAAAGAGCCCCAAGATAGAAATGGGATACTTGGCTTTTTAATCAATGCGCCAGCACAACCCACATGTAGGTGAAGTGTAGCACTCTCTCTCCTCCCCCCACCCCCAATACTGTCAGCTGCATTGAAATTAGCTGGCGTCTCTCAGAGAACAACCAGGGAAAGTGGCAGTTCTTAATTTCTGTTAAGAGAGACTGTCTCAGAGCATTGCAGCTTGGAGGAGACAGATCCTTCCTCCAGAGGCCTCTGCGAGAGCCTCACTTAACCAGGCTGTTTTATTCCATTTCTTCTGCTAATGGGCAAAAGGCCCAGGTCAGCCTGCTGCGTTTGAAAACGAAAGCTGGAGGGGAATTTCAAGCCAGAGGAATTGAGACGTTTATTAGAGAAGCGATCCAAACTTTCTAAGCAATGGGAGGCTCATATTCAGGGCTTTTTTTGAGCAGCAACACACAAGAATGCAGTTCCGGCTGGCTTGGTATCAGGGGTGTGTGGCCTAATATGCAAATGAGTTCCTGTTGGGCTTTTTCTACCAAAAAAAAGCCCTGCTCATACTTCAGCAGGAGGTCCAACTGAAAGGATCTCAGGCGGCAGGCCTAGGAAAGTCACTTCCTCATCTGAGACTTTGGGGAGCTGCTGCCAGGGAGAGGAGACCCACAATTCCTAATGCCCAGAAAAGCCAGCTGGAAACTGCTACTGTACCACAAGACATCAATGTATTAAACAAATATGAAGTCTTCCCACAGTGCCTCTGCATGAGTCTCTGATCTGGCTTCTCCTCCCAGCCAACCTCCGCTGGGGGCAGATAGCTTTGCCACATCTCCTTTGATTCATTCAGAGAGGACATGCCCAAGAAAGTGCCATGTTTCCTCTTTCACATCTACAACTAAAGGATTTTGAAGTGGTTTTATATTGAGTCAGACCACTGGTCCATCAAAGGTCAGTGCTGCTGTCTGCTCTGACTGGCAGTGTCTCTCCAGGGTCACAGGCAGAGGTGCTTCCCGTTGCCTGCCACCTGATTCTTTTGAATGGGAGATGGCGAGGGTGGAAGCCAGCCGGGACCTTTTGCATACCAAGCAGAATCTATACCTCTGAGCCACAGCCCCACCCATTAGGCGTGCTTTCAATTTTAATCTGGGGGGGGGGGGGAAGAGAATGAAAGCTAATGCCTCCGCTATCTAGGAAGTGATGGAAATTCAGTTCTTGCCAGAGCCAGTTTGGTAGTGGTTAAGAGCAGCAAACTCTAATCTGGAGAACTGGGTTTGATTTCCCACTCCTTCACATGCAGCCGGCTGGGTGACCGCGGGTCAGTCACAGTTCTCTCAGAGCTGTTCTGCCCTCAAGAGAAGTTCTTAAAGAGCTCTCTCAGCCTCACCTACCTCACGGAGTGTCTGTTGTGGGGAGAGGAAGTGAAGGAGCAGGGCTTTTTTGTAGCAGGAATTCTTTTGCATATTAGACCACACCTTCCCAATGTAGCCAATCCTCCCAGAACTTACAATAGGCCCTGTACTAAGAGCCCTCTAAGCTCTTGGTGGATTGGCTACATCAGGGGTGTGTTGTTTAATATGCAAAGGAGTTCCTGCTACCCAAAAAAAAGCCATGGGAAGGAGATGGTAAGTCACTCTGAGACTCTGAGTGAAGGATAGGGTATAAATCCAGCTCTCCTCCTCCTCCTTCTATGGACCAATGACTTGCAGCATCTAAGGAAGCTCCATTTGGATGGATGTCACCTCTTGCTCCTATTACTCAAAGTGGAGAGCATGCCAGCTTCCTGGATTTGTGGCTCATCCTCAGGTGTGACCAATGTTCTCTCTAAGCTGCAGAGTCTTGTGAGCAAACATTCTTTGTGAGCTACTAGCATTAAAGTGGTGAGCTACTGCATAAATTATTGTGCTTCTGGGACCATTTTTTCCTGAGCTAAGACAAAAATCTGTGAGCTGGAGGCTAAAAATCTGTGAGCTAGCTCACACTAACTCAGCTTAGAGGGAACACTGGGTGTGACCCCATGAAAGCTTTTTCACTGGGAAAGGTTTTACCATTTTCTTCTTCCTTTTTACAGTCCTCAGTTTCTGCATGTTCCAAGACGGTCGAGAGGATCCTTCCAGGCCTGCAAAAGGAATATCTGAATCCCCCCCCCTCTCTTTCCCTGAGATGAGCACCAAGATTGGAGGACGATTTAATTCTTTCATTACTGGAATCCAATTTTCCTCCTGACGGGAACGAAATGGAGAGAGGATAATCAGCGGCGTGTGGGGTGCAGCCGCGATCTGCGCTCGGTGTCATTAATGGGACAACTTCATTAAGAGGCTGCATTTGCAGTGAAAGGTGGGGAGGGGGGAAACGGGGGGGGAGGGGGAGCTGCTCCTTACCGACAGCCGCCTGGAAGTGCAGTGGAGCAAAAGGCAGCAAAGGGGAGCTGACATTTGGAGAAAGAGTGACTCGCTTTGGCTTGTTTCTCTAACCTGCCCTGAGCAAGCAAGGATTGGCTGGTTTGGAAAACAGCCCCAGCCAAAGGGCTTGGAATCATTCTCCTGTCCTATCCACAGCCATGAAAAGCTGGTCTGGGTTTTGGGGTTTTTTTTAATTACTCCCCTTCTGAGAGGCGCAGAGGCATGGCCTTCTGCAAGACTCCAGGAGGAAAGCCCTCTAAGGGTTAGGGTTGCCAAATCCAATTCAATAAATATCTGGAGACTTTGGGGGTGGAGCCAAGAGACATTGGGGTTGAGCCAGGAGATGTTGTGGGGGGAGCCAGGAGAGAGGTTGTGACAACCATAATTGAACTCCAAAGGAAGTTCTGGCTATCCCATTTAAAGGGACTGATCACCTTTTAAATGCCTTCCCTCCATTAGAAATAATGAAGGACAGGGGCACTTTCTTTTGGGGCTCATAGAATTGGATCCCCTGGTCCAATCTTTCTGAAACTTGGAGGGTGTTTTGAAGAGAGGTGCTGAATGCTATGCTGAAAATTTGGTGCACCTTCCTCAAAAAACAGCCCAGAAGTGCCCAGGAGACATTTCCCTCTCCCCACCCCTGCTTTCTGATGACCCTGAAGCAGGGGGATGGCCTCCAAACTGGGGGATCCCCTGCGCCCACCTGGGGATTAGCAACCCTACTAAGCGTGGAAGAAGCTGGAAGAATATAGGTCAGAGCTGTATTGCATATGGTGCCACTCCCTGCCAGTGCCATAGCTAGGGGGCCATGGGGGGCTGCAGGTGAGGGGGGCCTTTAAATCATGCAGGAAGCTGGCAACTGCTCCTGCCACCCCTCCCACACAATTTAGACCCCCACCGATCAACTGATCTGTGGGCCCTTTAAATGCCATGGGAGGGGCAGCAGGTGCTCCTGGGTGCCCCTCCCACACAATTTAAATCATGCAGGAGGGAGGGGGCAGCCCAGGGGTGAGGGCCTCCCCCCCCAAAAAAGTGTCAGGGGGCCAGGCCTTATGGGCCTGCTCCTTGTACATGTGTTAGGGCCAGAGCTTTATGGCATGTGCAGTTTCCATGATTCTAGGAAGAGTACTAGGAAGAAAAAAACCTGATTGCTGACAGTCCCAAAGAGGTGGAGAAAGCACTCCAAGCTGGTGATTGAGCGGGGCAGCTTGGGTGCCTCAAGATGTGCTAATAGTTTAACCAGACCCCCCCCCCCCCCACCACCACCATGAGAGATCTCCTGCTCTGGTGCTGATCGGCTGGCCAGTAGGTGGACTTACTGGAAGCGACCTGAGGCCTTGATGCAGTGATGTCACTTCTGGCATGCACCGGAAGTGATGTCATCACATCACCAGCGATTGGGAATGCTCTGGTATTGGGGCAAAAACTTTGATAAAAATGTCACTGATGCCAGAAGCCTAGGCCTCAATTTGTTGCTTGTAAGTCTCCTCCACGCCCCACTGGCTGCTAGGGGGATACCTGACAACCCTAGTTGAACCCCACTACCAACAGTCTGGTATATCTCCTGCAGGTTACCTCACTCAGTCATTCTCTTTCAGCCTGAGCCACTTCACGAGTGGTTGTTGTGAGGATAAAATGGAGAAGAAAAAGAAGATATTGGATTTATATCCCGCCCTATACTCTGTATCTCAGAGTCTCAGAGCGGTCACACCTCCCCCCACACACACACACACACACCAGACACTCTGTGAGGTAGGTGGGGCTGAGAGAGCTCTTACAGCAGCTGCCCTTTCAAGGACAACTCCTACGAGAGCTATGGCTGACCCAAGGCCATTCCAGCAGGAGCAAGTGGAGGAGTGGGAAATCAAGCTCCCAGATAAGAGTCTGCGCACTTAACCACTACACCAAATTGGCTCACAAGGGAACACAAGGGAGGAAAGAAACACCATGTATGCCACCCTGTGGTCTTTAGAGGAGAAGTGAGATCAAATGCCAGAGACAGATACGAGTTTAAGTAATGTGAATTGTTAGGATTCAGCTCCAGGATGCCTGCAAATTAAAACTCTCTGTTGCCCATGGAGGACCAATGAAGGTTTCTTACTAAGGCCTTTCCTCTTAGGAGGCTCATCTGGCACTGTTGATAACAGCCTATCTTGCCTATCTAGAACCTAAAGATCAACCCCCCACTCTTGACTTCTAAAACTGTGTTGGAATGGCTGCTGCAGAGTCAGGCAAGAAATATGGGTGAGGAAGGACATCTCAGCAGCATGTCAAGAGGGATGGCATGGGCAGCAGTGTTTGCTGTTAGAATGGGGCTGTTCTAGATGTGGTGGTCTTTTCATGATGGACACATGAGAAGATAAGGTCCTAGGTGAGGCAAAGCCAATGAATATGGTTAAGAGGCTTGTGGGGGAGACATCACTAGGAACATCCAGCTTCCTTGACTTTGGAAGCATGAACCTCAAGGGTGCTATTTTACAACTTTTAAAAACCAACTTCCCCTCCTCAAACTAGGGTTCCCAACTTCAGTTTAGAAGATTCCTGGAGATCTGGGAGCAGAGTTTGGGGGAAGGAGCTCACCAAGGATGTCTCTTCCACCCTCTTTGGCCAGTCTAGGACCTCTATTTCTCAAAGACATTATGGTATATCATACAGTCGACCCCTTGAAGCTGCCATTTCCTTGTGGGAATTGATTTACATACTCTGGAAACTGACTGCATCCCAGGAGCACTCCAAACCCAGCCTTGAGGTTGGCAACTGTATCTCCATCCAACTTATTTCCGAGCCAAATCCTATTATTTCAAAGGCCTGGAATGAAATATAAATCTCTGTGTAAATAATTCAGTCCTCTCATTACATCACCATTCTGCACACCCTCTATCTAGCTTCTCAGTGGCGGCAGAGCAGAAGAGTTCCATCAGATTTCAATGCGTTCCTCTCCAAAGACCCTTTATTTGGCTGGTGCCTGATTGTATTTGTTAATTGAATGTTTGCTGTGTGCATTCCTGAGCAAGAGAACTTTGCAATTGGTCCTTTAATTCAGAAAAAAGAGGGGAGAGACTTTTAAAAAAAGAAAAGAATTACCAGACCAGGATCATTATCCAAGGCTGGGCTAGTTAGATTGGAAAGGCTAACCCATGTGGAAGAGGAAACAAGTATTTAATTTTAGAGACACCTCTTCTTCTTTTTTTTAACCCTTGCCTACAGTAGGTGCTTGATAGATTGAATTCACATATGGATAGTCAGGGGAAGACTGAAAGGATGGCTAGGAGAATGTAAGGGATCATGGGTCACTCTCTGGACTCTGGAGCATTGTGGCAGATTTCCAGAAGGGGGAGTTGTTGTCCTGTTGTCTGCTGCTATATAACGCCAACACTGGGGCTAGCCAGAGAGAGTATTGCAGCTGTAGTGGTTAAAGTGTCAAACTGGGATCTGGGAAATCTGAGTTCGAATCTCCGCTTTTTCAACAAAAGCTTTCTGGATGATCTTGGGTCAATCACACACTTTCAGCCTAACCTATCTCATAGGGTTGTTGTGAGGAATAAACAGAGGAGAGGTGAATGATGTAAGCTGCTTTGGTTCCCTACTGGGGAGAAAGATGGGATATAAATAAATAAATACATTTTAGCAGTTGAGAAATGGGACAAAAAAGCATGGTGTAGCCTGATCTCATCAGCTGTCAAGAGCTAAATACTTGGAGGGGCGACTATCAAGGAAGCCTCTGCAGAAAACCACCTCTGCTTTTCACTTGCCTTGCAAGCCCCTTGCTGGGGTCACCATAAGTTGGCTGTGACTTGAAAGAACTTCACACACACATAATAGCACAAAAGAGCTAATAGGGAATTCACTGCCACAGGAGGTGGCGGCGGCTACAAGCATAGCCAGCTTCAAGAAGGGACTGGATAAACATATGGAGCAGAGATCCATCAGTGGCTATTAGCCACAGCGTATTATTGGAACTCTCTGCCTGGGGCAAGTGATGCTCTGTATTCTTGGTGCTTGGGGGGGCACAGTGGGAGGGCTTCTAGAGTCCTGCCCCCCCCCCCGGTGGACCTCCTGATGGCACTTGGGTTTTTTGGCCACTGCGTGACACAGAGGGCGTTTTCGCACTGACCTTCAAGTGGCGCGACCACCCTCTTCACACCGGAGGATCTGCGCGGATTTCGCACAAGAAGCGCCGGAGCACCCAAAAGAGCCGGCGACTTCCGTCGCGAAACCTGCTCAAACGGAAACCGCCAAGAAGCAGGAAAACGTTTGAGCGGCTTTTGCGACGGAAGTCGCCGGCTCTTTTGGGTGCTCTGGCGCTTCTTGTGCGAAATCCGCGCAGATCCTCCGGTGTGAAGAGGGTGGTCGCGCCACTTGAAGGTCAGTGCGAAAACACCCAGAGTGTTGGACTTGATGGGCCATTGGCCTGATCCAACATGGCTTCTCTTACGTCCTTATTACTTGACCCCATAAAGCTCTTGTCGCTGTCCTGATTTATCATTTTGAGCAACTGGACACTCTCTGAGACAAACTGCATGTGATGCTGGGATTCCATGCTTAGAACTCTAAATAAGGAATTTGGCACCAAAAAGAGGCCATGGGGGGACCTTTGTAGATAAGGGTCATAATAATAGGTAACAAGAGATTAATTCTTCCCCTCTGTGTTAGCAGTCAGACCCCTCCTCTCACTAATGGGCAGTTTATAGCTAGCATAACTACAAATACCTTTCCTAAAATATCATCTCAAATATCACAAGTGTAATTCGCTGCATGCCCGGCCCAAACCGACACAAAATGTATGCCAGTCAGACGCAAGCCTGGATATGTAGTTTAGAAGTGTGAGTAAAAGTGGTTGGCTGGCCGGCCAATGATCTCTTTCACACCCCAGAGAGACACACAGTTTAGTAAAGTGGTTCTCCCAAGAACCTATTGACTCAGCTTGGACTAATTTCATCAACACCAGCCTCACTTCCTTGTACCCATTTACCCCAATTAAGCAACACTTAATTCTGTTCACCAAACCTAGTAGCTTTTCTCATCTGGTACTTAACAGCGTCATCAAGCCCTGTTCATAACTATAGTCCACCTAGAAAACCCATCAAGCCTCTCTTCTTCTTTTTTGTCTAACACAGAAAAGCCCATCAAGTTATTGTTATTGGGCGAATATGGCACCTTGCCCCAGAAAGCATTTTGCCCTATATCAGGAGTCCCTAACCACCAGTACAGTGTGTGTGTTCCTAGAACCAACAGCATGCACCTCCGCTTTGTGGGTTTCTTCTTTTCTCCCTATGAAAAGCTAGCTATTTTGCTGCTGCTTCCATGGACCTCTACAAGATCTGGTAAATATAGCTCTTTTTATTTCAACTATTCCTGCTCCTCCCTGTTTTTCTGTTAGCTATCCTGCATGTTTTAGTGTATTTCTCTCTGTGTGCTTTGCCCTTTTATTTCTCTTTTAATAAAAAGCCTTTCCAGTTGAACATCTGCCTAGTTGAGAGTTCTCTCAAAGGGTAAAAATCCTGATATACATAGGTAGAGAAGCCAGTTACCCCCTGTCACTTTGTCTCCTTAAAGCTAATTCCCTCAACTAAGTAGGGGGACTGCCTATTCGGGTAACATCTGCACCAGTTCCTCGATTGAAAATGACCCCCATGTTGAAGTCTTGTATCTGTCATTTTTAATTTTCAGGGGTTAAAGCAGGCCAGGTGAAGGGGATTCCCAGTCAGGAAATGGTGCAGCACTACAAGAATTGACCTTTGATTCCTAGCCTGTATTGGGACTTTGTTTTTTTTAGGGCCAAACAACACAGCTGGAATTCCATTCACAGAACTGAGTGTGCTGCTTGATTGCTTGCTTATTTCCAGGCTCTCTAACTGATTGGGACCAGGTTGCCTCCAAACAATCCTCTCTGGCAGCCTTAATCTCATTGCACTGGAGTCCTTGTGCTCACTCTCTGTTTATCTATCCAGGCCCCTCTCCAAGGCTGAGCCATCTGACAAAGCCACCCACTTTATGGCTTGTGGCACGCTTCGCCGGTGTGTGACATGAGCTACATGGAGCCTTAATGTGACAGCCTTAATTAGATTTAAAAATAAAATAAAATACACATGCCAATTAATGGGCGGCAAATCCTGGCTGCAGGATTTATAGCTGACCCGGAGTTGAGAATCTTGTCGGTTGGAAAAAGAAGCAAATGAACGTTCCCGCACACTGGGTTTTATGGGAGTGTTTTCTATTCAGAGCCGCTGCGAGGAGGCAGATGAAGCAATGCAAACCTTTCACTCAAGAGTGATGCAGATTTAAGGCCCAGCTTTAAAACCCATTAGGTGCTCCACAGATATCAAGACAAGCCAGCTATGCACCAGTAGGGTCAAGGGCCCGGGAAATTACCAGAAAATGGCGCCACTAATAGTTGCTGTGGAATTTGACTAGCACGAGTATAGGGGAACATACAGCAGTGATCCTCAACATGGTGCCTGAGGCAGTGTGTTACCACTAGGTTTGTGCGTCTAAGAGATTAAATCCAAAGTCTTGAATGGGGTAGGAAAACCTTGGGAGTTTGGGTTTTTTACTACCAGCTGTCAGACTAGCAAGGCATTGAGACTTGTTGTGCACGACCACAGACACAGATATCTCTGGGCTTGGGAGCTGCTTCCTGTGGCCACACAGTGAGCAAACCCTCCTGTTTGGATACTGAAACCAAAGAGGATCTCTTCCCTATCATGGACCTGATCCCAGATTTCTTTCCTGTTTCCTTGAAACAGAAAGCATTTCAGATCCCAAGAGGCCATATAGGTCTACAAGGATCACCCAGGTAGAAATGGCTTTCTTCATTGTATGTGGATGTTTGGCTTGCGACCTTCCAGCACTTTACAATTAGCTGTAGCTCCTGTGGCAGCCATTTTGTGCAGTACCCACTATACCTCCTCAAAATTAAGAAAAATGTCCACAGAATCAACAAAGTTGGGGACCCTGACATAGAAATTAGAAATAATGGTTTAATTGTGAAAGGCTGGTGCCTACATGGATATATATGGAATCTTTTCTTAAGCACCAGCTGAAGTTGTCATGGTTGTTGCTGGTATAGAAATGAATGGGAGTGAGTAGGTGGTGGTTCTGTGGTAGGTGGTTTGTGTCATCTGCAATTTGTCATAGAAATGTGTGTAACCTACTGAGACAGGAGACGTTGGTAGGGCAACATGCTTTAATGGAGGCACGTTACAAGAGAGAGGACACGCGGGCCGGGTCTCGCTTATGTACAACTCCGGGAACCTCCCTCCAGACAGGCCAGTCCAATCCTGGCCTGCTGAACTTCCCGCCACAGCTGGTGATTGGCTGGGAATTCGTGCCCTGCGCTGAGCGCCCGGGGACAGCCCGGTCGCTCCGCGCAGGGTCGCGCTGGCTGGTTTTATGTTATTGCGTTATTGCGTTGTATCGTTATCTCGATACACTACAATGTGAACAGCTTTTGGGAACATCAGGATGCACCCAATCCCTGAAAGAAAGCTCCAGCAAGGTTAGTGTCTCCCATATGTCAAGAAGGGAGAGAAGGACAGGAGCACATCGCTTTCACTGTAGCATGGCATGCAATCAAACACTACAGAAAGTCTTTAGAAATTCAGCTATCATTCCCCACCCCCCTCTTGTTGGCCCAGAGAGACTGTTAGTGCTCCAGGACTGAAAACCCATTTCTGTGCTTATCCACAGAAGTGGCACAAGCAGATGATACATCATGTCTTGGCAAGCGAGCTGATATAAAGGCAGGGAATGCTAGCTCACGGGGCTTTGAAGAATCCAGCAGCTACATTTCCCCACACCTGGTCTGGAGATGAAGATAGTATTCTGGGTGTGTGATTGGGACGTGCAGTTATTTCTGCGTACCAACAACAGGGGCAGAAGCAGCCAGTGCATCATTTGGAGAAGAAGACGGCGAACAGGCAGTGCTTTGTGGCAGCCATCCATCACAATTTCATGTGCTTGGCTTCGACAGTAAGGTCATGTTCCAAGTATGTGGAGGATTTTCCCTCCTGTGCAGCTATAAAATTGTGCGTATGGTGGGTTTAAGTGGGCTGGGAGTGGATTTACAAGGCAGCTGATCCATATAGTTTATAGCGAGGTGTTAGGATGCTGCCCGGACCTGAATGGCCCAAGCTAGGTTGATCTCATTAAGAACATAAGAGAAGCCATGTTAGATCAGGCCAATGGCCCATCCAGTCCAACACTCTGTGTCACACAGTGGCCATAAGAACATAAGAGAAGCCATGTTGGATCAGGCCAATGGCCCATCCAGTCCAACACTCTGTGTCACACAGTGGCAAAAAATTTATATATGTGTGTATATATATATATATATATATATATACCGTATGTTTAAATTTATATATATATACACATATACACACTGTGGCTAATAGCCACTGATGGACCTCTGCTCCGTATTTTTATCTAACCCCCTCTTGAAGGTGGCTATGCTTGTAGCCGCCACCACCTCCTGTGGCAGTGAATTCCACATGTTAATCACCCTTTGGGTGAAGACGTACTTCCTTTTATCCGTTTTAACCTGTCTGCTCAGCAATTTCATCGAATGCCCATGAGTTCTTGTATTGTGAGAAAGGGAGAAAAGTACTTCTTTCTCTACTTTCTCCATCCCATGCATTATCTTGTAAACCTCTATCGTGTCACCCCGCAGTCGACGTTTCTCCAAGCTAAAGAGCCCCAAGCGTTTCAACCTTTCTTCATAGGGAAAGTGCTCCAGCCCTTTAATCATTCTAGTTGCCCTTTTCTGGACTTTCTCTAATGCTATAATATCCTTTTTGAGGTGCGGCAACCAGAACTGCACACAGTACTCCAAATGAGACCGCACCATCGATTTATACAGGGGCATTATGATACTGGCTGATTTGTTTTCAATTCCCTTCCTAATAATTCCCAGCATGGCGTTGGCCTTTTTTATTGCAAACGCACACTGTCTTGACATTTCCAGTGAGTTATCTACCATGACCCCAAGATCTCTCTCTTGGTCAGTCTCTGCCAGTTCACCCCCCATCAACTTGTATTTGTAGCTGGGATTCTTGACCCCAATGTGCATTACTTTGCACTTGGCCACATTGAACCGCATCTGCCACGTTGACGCCCACTCACCCAGCCTCAACAGATCCCTTTGGAGTTCCTCACAATTTCAGAAGCTAAACAGATAGCCTTGGTTAGTATTTGGATGGGAGGCCACCAAGGAATTCCAGGGTTGCTATGCAGAGGAAGGCAAACCACCTGTCAGTCTCTTGCCTTGAAAAAGGCAAGTTACCTGGTTGCCATGAGTTGGCTGCGACTTGACAGCACTTTACAAATATATTACAATGCTGGGGGGTTTGTTTGGAGTCCCTTTCCTGTTAAACCGCAGAGCACAGAATAGACTTTTTTCACAGCCATCACACACTGAGGTTTTCACTGAGGTGCCCATCGTGAACCATTAAGCCACCACCAAATAAAAACCCCAGCAGACTCTCCAGTGGGAGTCTGAGAAGCTGGCATAAATATCTCCTACATAAAGAAAGAAAGGACAGGCGCTGGATTTTTTTTTTTGTCTCAGCATGAATTATGCATTTTGCATTTAGTTGGTGTTGATCCTTTTGGAGCTTCTCGTGGTCTGCTTTGTTCACCACCCTGCTGAATACTCTGGTGTCATCTGCAAACTTGCCCTCTTACGCTGAATCTCAGTGTGGCTTCTCGCTTCTGCTTCGCAGTCCCTACCGGCCAAGACCTTTTGTGTAAAAAGCCAAGAGTGTGAAGCTGACTTCTACTGAATCAGACCATTGGTCCATCCAAGTCAGTATTGCCTACTTGGACTGGCAGAGGCTCTCCAAGGTCTCAGTTCGAGGCCTTTCGCATCACCTACTACCTGATTCTTAACTGGAGATAACAGGAATCAAACCCAGGACCTTCTGCATGCCAAGCAGATGCTCTACTGCAGAGCCAGGGCCTCTCTCCTTGTGATCTACTGTCAGTGATTTCAGCAGTACTCAGGGATGCACCTCCAGCTCCTTGATAATCCTTAACAAAAAAGTTTTGAGGAAAAAAAATGTAATGAAAATTATTCTGCTAATCTACTTTAATAACCCAAGCAAGGAGGGCTGCCGCATATGGTGGACAGGCTAATAATTTTGACAAAATATCAGCTGTCACTTTCAATCAGTCTCGGGGAGCTCGGCACATGCATTAATGAGAGCTGCTAATTTGTCCAGCTAATCCACCATAAAGACAGGGAATGCTATTTGTGCTCGCTGATTAATCTTTGGCTTTTGCTGCCAGCTCCTTTGCTGAGAAGGAAAGCGGAGTGAGCTGATCTGACCTAGAAGAGCCAGGGAGGTGTAGTGGTCAGAGCGACTGCCTAGTACTGATGAGATCTTGTTTGTTTTGTACTTAAAACATTTCTATCCCAATTTCAAGTACAGGCTGATGGGATCGTTCCCTCTAAGCTGTGGAGTCTTGTGAACGAAAATTCTACTTTGTGAGCTACTGGCATTAAAGTTGTGAGCTAATGCATAAGTTAGTTTGCTCTGGGGCCATTTTTCCTGAGCTAAGAAAAAAATGTGTGAGCTGGAGACTAAAAAAACTCGTGCGCTAGCTCACAGTAACTCAGCTTAAAGGGAACAGTAGTTTTAATTTGCTGAGATTGAGAGGGAAAAGGATCTCGGGGTCATAGTGGATAGCTCTATAAAAGTGTCAACCCTGTGTGCGGCAGCAGTGAAAAGGGCAAACTCTGTGTTAGGGATTATTAGGAAAAGGACTGAGAACCAAACGGTTGATACTGTAATGCCCCTATATGGATCTATGGAATACATTTGGAATACTTTGTACTGTTCTGGTCACCATATCTCAAAAAGGACTTTGTAGAGCTGGGAAAAGTACAGAGAAAGGCAACCAAGATGACTGGGGGGTTAGAACACCTTTCCTATGAGGCAAGGCTGAAGGGTCTCGGATTTTTCAGTTTAGAAAAAAGGTTTGGGGTGGGGGGGGGGACATGAGAGGTTTATGAAACTATACATTGGGTGGAGAGGACAGACAGTATTTTTCTCCCTCTCCCAAAATGCTAGAACTCGAGGGCATCCAAAGAAATTGACAGGCAGGATGTTCAAGATGGACAAAAGGAAATACTGCTTTACAATGCGTGAGAGTGATCACAATGTGGAACTCGCAGCCTAAGGATGCAGTGATGGCCACAGAATTAAACAGCTTTCAAAAGGGGATTAGATAGATTAATGGAGCAGTCTATCAATGGCTACTAGCCATGGTGACTGAGGGGAACCTCTACACTCAGAGGCACTGATCCTCTGGATCCCAGAGCCAAAAGGCAACATCAGGGAAAGGTCTCAGTCTCTGTGCCCTCTTATTGGCCCTCCAAAGGAACTGGTTGGCTACTGCGTGAGGCAGGATGCTGGACTAGATGGACCATTTGTCTGATCTAGCAGGGCTGTTCTTATATTCTTTTCTGCTCAGACTCAAGGCGGCTGCCAATGCAACAACCAGATTGTGAGGATGTAAAAATAACTGGAGGATGTAAAAATCTCCAGTTAGTGAGATTAAAAGGGATTAAAATGTGCAAATTTCAAATGTGCTCCATTAAAACAGCAACACAGAATTGAAAGATATGCAGAATTTAAAGACGAACACAGAGCTAGAACACACGCAGCCAAATCTGCTGGCAAAAAAATTACCTTCTGCCTAATGCTCTCTGGAATAAAACTGTCTTGACGTGCCTTCCTCACAAGTGATGACACCTCTGTAGGGCATGCTTGGTTGGCCATTCTAAAGGGCTGAGGCCTGCTACAGCAAAAGCTTATGGTCTAGACCCTGCTGTACAATCTTAAGGGACAGCATCGTAAGGAGAAATGTCTGAAGAACATTTCAAATGCCCCTCTGCCATTCTGTGAGCCAGTTACTCACGGCCTACCACACCTCACAGGGTTGTTGTCAGGATAAAATGGAGGAAGGGAGCATGATATATGCCACCCTAGCTTCTGGGAGGAAGTGTGAGATGAACATATGATGAATACATAAAGTATAGAACCATCATCCTGTTGTCTGTATGCATAGCTTAGCAGCCCCATGGTCGATTCTCCTGTTGCAAATAACAAAATACATGAGCTGTAGCACAATCTGTACCACATGCGCTTCGGTTTCAGAGTCTTTTTTTAGGGAGAGAACAGTTTTCTAACCTTCACAACTAACTGGTTTGTTTTCACCAACTCTCTTTTTGCTTCGTTTTGCTGAACTTGGCTTGTTCAGAAGCAGCCAACCTGTCCAGTTTGTATGCATGAAGGTCAGAAGTGGCTGAAATTGGGGGGAGGAGGGTGAGATCCTCGAGCACTGAGAGGTCTCAGAAAGCCTGCCATGCATGCATGCAGCAGGATTCTCTGTTTCAAAGCTCAAGTCTCAGGCCCACTTCTGTCCTTTAAGTTTGGGGGAAGGTGCAAAATGTGTCATGATGCGGTATCCGGAATGAAGCCTGTCAAAACAGCGGACTTGATTAGTATAATCTGAAAGTCAGCACGTGGTTGGCTGTGATAATGGCCATAGCTGAGGAGGAGCTGACTCATTACACGGTCGTGTGAATCCTTCCTAATGAATACATCGTTGGCAGAATTTGCACTCGCAAGAGGGTCCTCATTCCCAAAAGGTAGTCGTAGCATGGAAGCAAAATAAAGGATATGGTTTAATTGAAAGATGTTGGCTGCGTAACAACCATTAGAGGTCAGGACCAATTGCACCACTTCAAAAAAAGGAAAAATCTTCAGAAGCAGTTACTCTTTTGATCCTGGTGCTTTCAATCCAGAATAGAAGATTGTGGGGAGGAAGGAATTGACAGCCCAAAGGTTTGCCACTTCGAGAAGAAATGTTCTGTTTGGAGATCTCCCCTCTCTGTCGTTGTTACAATTCTGTGTAATCACCCAGTGAGCGCTAGGATTAACTGAAATGACTGGGAAAGAGCAGCCAATGACTGGGAAACATAACACATCACTGTCAATCAAACTGTTTTGTGCTGGGTTCCTTTTGGGAGGAAGACAGCAGGGTATTTTTCAAATCAAATCCTGGATGGTTACTTCAAATGCAGTATAGGGCACAGACAATAAAGAACTGTGTGAGAAATCTCCCGTTTCTCACTTCACACATGGGATGTACCTGTTTCTCTGCATTTGAAACTCAGCGGCGGAATGTATAAACTGCATCCAGGAAAACAGATCGCGCTGCAAGCTTGAGTCACTGTTGAGGGGTTCAGATTAAAGGCAGGAGCGTAAAGTCTGTTTTCCTCAATGTGCGCTAATTAAAATGGCAAACAGAAATGAGTAACAAGGGTCTTTTCCTTCTAACAATGTTTCCATTATCTTATGTTATCTTGCACCTTCAAAATCTTGCAAAGGCATTTGCATATATTGGTTAATTAACCAGTTGGAAAGCAGGAACTGACAGCAGCTCTCCTGGGCCTCGAGTTGGAGGTCTTTCGCATCACCCACTACCTGGTCTTTTTAATAAGCAAACCATGCTAGAAATCCTTTTAATGCAGAAATGCGTGCCAGCAGATGTTCTGCCATGAAGGCACAGCCTCCTCTCTTGCTGTCTTCAGCTTCCATAACCCTCACTGCCCACAGCTTTCCCCCCTCCAAAGACATACAGCTATATAATACCTGATACCGCAACCATCAAGTGATTGTATGTCTATCAAAACCAGACTGGCTCATAAGAAAAACACTGTAATTGGGGGGGGGGGGATTTCATAATTTTGCATCTAATTGGAGAGACATTTGCCGGAAGAATTTGTATGATAACTGCTCTGCTTGGTGAGCTTGCAAGTCGTGAAAGTTAATTCTGTGTATGTTTTTTTCAAAAGTCAGAATAGCAACAGTCAATGGGAAGAACTTTCACAATCAGTCTCCTTCCAAGAAGTGCTTAAAATTGAAGACACTTTCCAGTATTTTTTTTAAAGCTTTCTTTAAGGTCCTTATAAAAACCTCTCCTTTCACTTTTCAAGAAGGCATTAAAATCTGGAGTGGGAATGCAATTAGGTTGTCTGGGGACATCAGGTAATTGAAGTTTCCTTAACTACTGTATTCCATTCTGCTGAGGAAGTCTGTTCTGCAAAAAAAGAGGGAAAGGGGGAGGCTGGCATTCAAGCAGCAGAGAGATCCTGAAATCACAGAGGGCAGCATGATGGGGCTCACATATGTGATTCCCCACCACCACCAAGTGCTGCACTTGCTTGTGTCTCTTCAAAGGGGGCTTGAGGCACCCAGCCAGAGAGGTCAGTGTTTGTAGACTGGGTGAGATGGTTCACTGCTTTGATTTGAACAGCCACAGCTCAGTGACAGAATGTCTGCTTGGCATGCAGATGGTCCCAGATTCAATCCCCAGCAACTCGTTGAAAAGATCAGGTAGGAGATGATGTGAAAGAGCTCTGCCTGAAAACCTAGACAGCCGCTGCCAGTCTGAGAAGACAATACTGACTTTGATGGATGTAGGATCTGATTCACTATAAGGCATCTGCATGTGCCCCCAGGATCTGGGCATGGAAGGCGCTGCACCTCGTGGTTGTTCACAAACAAAGATGAACATAGGATAAGTGTCAGTATAAGTTGACACTTGCTTCCCGAAGACCCACCATAGCCTCTAAGGGTAGCATCAGGTATAGTTGGGTGCAGTCTAGGAGCCCCCAGAAAGATCAGACAGGGGTTCCTTCTGGTCTTTCTCCAAGATCATCACAACTACTGTCCTTGTTTAAGAAAAAAAACCCTGAAGGGTGTAAATTTACATTGACTAAAGGGGATCCAAGGTATGGAGCTTTGCTGTTTTGTCTCTGACCTTCAAATGACTGGATTTTAAGCTTCCAGTTAATTCCACAATTTGGTTTTGTGCACAGCTGTGATTTAGCACTGTGGGGGAGAACCTAAAGCTTTTCTGCCTTTTTCCCCCCACTGAATGTCTGTCCTAGCTTTAGGTTCTTATTTTCCCCCTCCTCTTTGCTTGAATGAAACAAGGGGCTATTAACAAACAAAGGCTTGCTCATTATCCAGGCAGTCGGCTTCTTTGCTGCTTGTGCCAAGGGCTGCTGAGATGAAAATTCCATCCCTGGGTCTGTTTCACAAGAATTAGCCAATCTGCTCTCTAAGATGCTCCTACAACTGGGGCCCTTTTGATCAGACTTAGAATCACTTTCATTCAACTAATGTAGTGCCAGGCCCTTTTGCAGATACAGAGACCACCAGTTGCCCACCCTGGCTGGATTCATTCACAGATGGTCGCTGAAACGCTCGAGGAGACAGTTTCAAAAGCAGAGCACTGCACCATGATCTGATTCAGATTTACTTTCTTACCAAGTTAGTTATTAGTGATGAAAGCACTGAAAATTCCGACCGACCTCCAACAAACTCAGGGAAGCATTTCAGTTTCTTGTTTAGCAGGAGCTGCTTTCAGAGATTGTTGTTTGAAAAGCAGGGTCGAATTAGAATCAATAAAATAACCAGTCTGAGCCACGGATGCAAAGGGGGAATGCCTAAGGTTCTTGGAGCCAATTTGAGCAACGTATGTGCCTTTTTTTAATAAAGCGCAAGCTGTGCCTTCAGCTGTACTCCAGAAAAACACTGTGGCTCCTGGTATCAAATGTTTTGAGTGCATCAGGGATGTGTTGTTTTCAACAAGTAGCAATAACCCTGCCTAGAGGCCCCACCCCGCCACATCTTCGATCCAGACAACCAGTCGGCCTGCCTATGAAAATATGCTCCCTCCACCCTCTCCTATTTAATATCGCTACTCCCCTTCTCTCCCCGTTCCAAATTGTATCTTCTGTTCAGCAACAAAGAATTGGAACCCGCGAGAAGCTCTTCTTTTATTTTCCTTTATAGAAAGAACAAACCCGTGTGGAAGAAAATAATAATAATAATGCTACAAAAACCAGCCAAATCCGCAAAGCAGCTCGAACTGTGTTAAAGGTCTGAAAGCCCACAGCACCTTTCCCCGAACGAGTGACATTTCATAGCAAGAGAAATGAATTTTCGATCCAGAGCCAGGGAGGGAACAGATAGGACTCCGCTGCACCGTTGGAGGTCATGCTGAAGTTCGAGGAATCCGTTTGGGCAATCAATCAGAGGGGCTTGGCAGGGGCTTGATTGGACATGGGCAAAGAAACAAGGAGGGGGCCACGTGTCCCTCCGGTGCCTAGGGGGAGGAGGAGAAGGTCTCTCTCGTTTGCTCTCTGCAGACTTCTGAACAGGGGACGTTTCAGGGGCACGCGGCCTACTGGCAGCCAGAAACAGTAAAAGGAACCGTGCTAAGCCTCTAGGGAAGTTTGATAGATCACCAGAGAGCAGAGGAGCAACCAAGCCAAGGCTGTATGCACACCCACACTGTCACTGATAAGTGACCTTCACGCAGAAGGTCTCTTCGTTCTTGTCTTCGTGGTCATTGATATAAATCAGAATTTCCTCCTCACCAGAGCTCTGGCTGGGAGCAAACCGTAGGCCAATGGTGTAGGTCTCCCCTCTGCCAATCTGCAGGGATAAAGACAAGAGCAATTAGGTGGTTTGGGGTAATCCACAGAGGCCCACCCAAGGCTCAGTAGCTTGGTGAACTGCCTTGGTTGCCAACAGGGGTGGATTGGCCATTTAAATTACAGGGAAATTTCCTAGTGGGCTGCTGCTCTAGACAGCTAGTGGTGGTCAAGTGCAAGCTGACCCAGCAATTCTGCCAACACCTCAGGGGCCATTTGACTTAAACCTTTTAGCAGCAATGATAAACGATGTAAGCTCATTTTAACTTTCCAGTCCACTTCAGTTTGTCATGGTAAGCATTTTGTTTGTATGTCCCAAGAACTGGGCAAGACTTAGATCTCCCATTGGCACATTCTTGAGACAGCCTCGAGGTTAAGGGAAATGACATGAAAGTTCGGTCTCTGGAGTTTGACCTCCGATGGCTGTTTTACCAGATTTATCGCAATGTCGTAAACAATGAAAGATGACAAAAGCACACATATGTATTCACCCCTTACACAACTACTTGCTGTTGAAAAAGCCCACCTGGAGGGGACATCAATAGACAGATACCCAATACCCATGCACATAAAGTTGGCTTGAAATGCCAAACTTATGGTGGTGCTTCTACCCTGAAAGAATTCTTGGACATAATCTAAATTTCTCTCCCAAGTTATAAATTCTGCAGCAAGAACAGGATGATACCTCAAAGGAATCTTCTTTGAACTGCAACAGGTCTGGCCGGTTGGTGTGCAGAAAATACATCCTCCGGGTCGGGTAGGGGTTGGAATACGTGATCCTCTTGTTTGAACCTTTGCCTCCACCGGGGGGGAGCACGATTTCAAAAGCCTACAGAAAAGACAGGGGGGGGATAAGCCAAATGACCATCTGCGTAGACATGACTGATGTACCCAGCAAGCCATAACAATGATATCATGGAGAGAGAGAGAGGTAAGTGGAAGAATCAATGGGGTACAGCCAGGGAGGTGAGTAGTGTATCTTCAGGGAAACCCAGGGGAGGCAGCAACAGCTGTGGACCTGGAAAGTGTTTTATCCTGCCTAAAGTATTTGAATGAGTAGCTGGAAGATATCAAAGCAAGAGCCTGAAATACAGTGAGTAGGAGATCCAGTTGTATGGATCAGGCCAGGTTTCTGGTATTTCTTTCACATCCAGACAAGGCAGAGAGTTTCTCTTGCCATCAAGCTGATTTCAGTAGGACAAAGCAAGATTCACAGGGGAAAAGGCCTGATTATTAGACTGCAATCACTGTGTTCAGATCACTGGTTTGCCAGCTGCTGTTACACTTTGCAGTCACTAGAAATATTGATGTTTCTTGGGAATCATCAAGCATGAACTCAAACTGGGTGGGAGGCAGCAATCTTAACCCCTGTTCTTCTCTGAATGACACCCAGACATGGACACTGGTGCAAAGTGATTTATAATATGTATGTATGATTTATAATATGTATTGTTTTAATTGTTGAAGTGTTTTTATGTTGTGAGCCACCCTGAGCCTGCTTCGGCGGGGAGGGCGGGATATAAATTAAATATTATTATTATCATTATTATTATTATTAAAGAACCGATGCTTGACCCACACAGGGTTTTTAGCTCTAAACGGGCAATGCCTGATCTTCCAGGTTTTGGATGTTAAGAGTGGAAAAGCCTGATGATTCAAGATCTTTTCCTTGCCAGCCGTGGATCCCTTTATCAGTCTATAGGAGAGAGTGGCTCAGTCTGACCCTCGAGAGATGAAAGGACCATCACCAAAAGCTCATGACCAACTACCTTGGAGATGAGAGGCTGTCGGCAAGAGACGCACACCAGCCAGGATGAGACGAGTTGGTGGTACTCCACGTCCACCAGGTTGAGGTAGATAAACTGGCTGCCAGGTCTCTGAGGCCGGATGCCAATGTGCAGATCCTGCACCCCATTTGCAGGGAGGATGAAGATGCCTTCTGGGTCCACCTGGCAAGGGGGGCAGAAAGAGAAGATGGCATTTGTTTATTATATTTTTATCCTGCTTTTCAGCAAGGAAAAAAAAAGGTTCAATAGCTGCTCACAGGAACCCAAAAACTGAAAAAAATGACCACTAGAATTTGATAAAAATTTCCACCTAGATTCAGGTGGAGGGGTGCCTGGCTGCTTAGTGCTTCAGCCCCCTCCCCCCATGTACCATGGCTCTAACCTGGAAACCCACACAACTGGGCTCCCGAGCATGGAAGTCCAAGACTTCATTTGTCAACTGGACCTCGGAGATGCACCCAGGAAATATATAACATGAGTTCTGAGATCCTTCAATTGGGGGTGCCAAGGACCAAACCTGGGAACTTCATGAGTGTCATTTATGAGGTCCACCATGGATATATGGCCTCATCTCAGTGCACATTGTCATGAACCCACAACAGGTCCTAAACTTGTAGGATATTAGGCACATATTCCATCTGTGCACCACCACAATCACAAGAACACTGATCCAGTTTGGGCCAAAAGGTGGAGGATCAAGGAACTTAATTAGCCCTCCCCGGTTTTGTTGACCAGTAAGGAAGAACCAGGCTCTTTTTGCCCTTCTAGGTTTGCATTATAAATACAAGAAAGGTGCACAGGATGCTCCAGAGAAAGGATGGATATTGGCCACAGAAGCTCAGCTGGTGTTTAATTGGAGCTTACATCAGTGACTTGTCAAGTGTGGGAGCCTCAAGAAGGTTAATCCAAACCATTACAGGCACCAGCAAGGCTATTCTGAAAGGCTCCTCCCTGGCATGCTTTGATCAGGCCGTGGGGGAGGCTAACCTGCTCTCCCTCTGGAGCCAGCTTTGGAATGTAAATGAGATGCTGATTAAAATGCACACTGAAAAGAATGCAGGTCCAATATTTTCTTTATTACCAAGCCTCCGTCTTCGCTATGGAACCACACTCAGCTGCTTGTGACAAGGTTCGGTGGGAATCTCTGGTCTGTCTGTGTGGCCACAGTGACCAAGGAGGTCAAAAGACAGGATGGAATGTATGGCTTTAGGACCACCAAAGACATTGATACTGGTCAAGGTCCATGCCCTAGACTCCACTTGCTTTGGACAGCATTTCTGAAGCAAAAGGGGGTTGTCTATGTACACAGGCAGCAGGAGTTTTATTGGGGATCCTCCAAGTCCAAAACCTGAGATCCGCTCTATGAAAAAAGCTTTCTGCAAACTGCCCAAAGGAAGTTAGTTGACCTCTGGCTTGTTCTTTGAGACAGCCTTTTTAAATGCAGTGCCAGAACCCACCTCCCCGTCACATCTTCAATTGCCCAAAGATCTCTTGCTCCTCTAAGCACTGGGAAAGAAGATACACTGCACATATAAGGCCAACCCATGAAGCCAGAGGGCAAGCTTTTAAATTTTCATTAACTATCATCTACAGGGTGGAGCTTGGGAAGCAGTCCTGAGTCAGGCTTGGATGTTCATATGCTCAGAGAAAAGAGGTCTAGCAAAGCAATTTCTGCCTCTCAGGGGAGTTTGCATTGGGGGATTTCCAGGCCCTGAGCAGCCCAGCCTAGCCTTGGTTAATCTGATCTTACTTCTTGCTGCTGGACTCTAGTCACGGGTCAATTTCCCTGTGTTCTCTGTGGGCTCACAGACACAGGACATCTGCATTGGTTCCTGTCAACGATGTATATGCAGAGGGAAGGGCACGGCCAGCAGTAAAAGTTGCTACACTCTGCAGGGCCTTTCTGCATCTCCATCCTATACTGTCCTTCTAACGACAATCCCTCTGCTTGCAAAGGACCACAGGATATGCTAAGCCCCAAACACTGACATCCTTAAGCTGTATCCAAAGTATCATCTGTGGAATTGAGCTTTACCCTTTTCCCCCTCATGCTGCAACATGCTGAGCCCCACATTTTATTTCATGGAGGGTCAGAGGACTCTCAGGAACAGTATAGGAGGGAAAGGAGAGGGGAGGTCTGCACTGGGAGGCATGAATCAGCAGAAATTGCTACAGCCCTCCCCCCCTTCAATAAACAGGAATGCCATTCTGTCTGAGGAACTGCGGGGTTGGCTACATGGCATGATTATTAACATTCTTTACTGAATAGTTCTTTTTCTCTTGGCCCCAAAGGGCATAAAGAGATTTCACGATATCCATGTTTAATCACCAGAACTTAACAAGGTTAGAGCGATGTTCAATGTGGCAAACGGTCTCACGCAAGAGAATCTCATACCTCACCAGGAACTTGTTCCAGGCATTCAGACCTCTGTCCCATGCTGTCTGCACATTTTTAGACATAGGCTGAGGCCTATCAGTCATTCCATTTTAGAGACCTGGCTCCTGATCGAGGCTTTAGAACTTCATTCATAGGCCATGTGCTGAATTATGTAACAGACCTTGTTTCTTTCTTAGCTGCTCCTTTAAAGCCCCCCTCAGTGCATTTAAACAATGATTCCACCCCCCTCCTCATTTATGAGAGGGTAATGGCATTTGTGTTTCTCTTATTATCCACATTTATAATTATGACTAAATGCATCCTAAAGAAATTATTAGTCTCTGGATAGTCTCATTAATTCAGATAGCTTGCCCTCTAGGGGTTTCGGGCCACTGTTCCCTCCATAGGACGGCTTTAATCAAAAGACAATTACAGAGAAGGCTTTATAGCAGTAAATTGTCTGTGGTCCCTAACGGGCCCTAATGTCCTAGTGGATGGTTCCTCTCTTAGGAACCGTCAATGGAATTTTGTAAGCAAATGCACTAGCGAATGGCAAATCAATTCTCCAGTAAAACTCCACCTATCATTTCTTGTAAATTAGAGCGCAGCGAAAAGCACCCTCTGGTGCTTTGGAAACATTTTTTTGATAGTGTGGAAAAAAAAACCATGCTCCCTTTTTTGGACATTTTTTTTCCAACAACGCCTATCAAAGTGATTGTCTGTCCATGTATACTGCCCTCTTTCTTGGGTACATCTGTCCTTGGTGACAAATAATCTCATTGGCTACACAGTGTAGTTGACATCATATTGTTCACTGAGTGATCCCTAATTGGCTGGGATCCAACAAGATAATAGAAATCCAGGGCCAATTTTGTAGCAGGAACTCCTTGCATATTAGGCCACACATCCCTGATGTAGCCAATCCTCCAAGAGCTTACACAGTAGGCCCTGTACAAAGAGCCCCGTAAGCTCTTGGAGGACTGGCTACATTAGGGGTGTGTGGCCTAATATGCAAAGGAGTTTCTGCTACAAAAAACCCCCTGTAGAAATGATAAAGAAAAATGGGGGCAAAAGAGGCAGCAACTAGAGAAAATATCCAAGAGGATTTTTTAAAAAACTCTCTCAAAATCAGAAAATGTGTTTTCAGTAAGTATTTCCAGTCCATCTTTAAAACCAGTTTTATGCAGATGCTTGCTAATCTTGCTAATAAATGCATCAAATGTCCTCTTAGCCCCAGCTGCATTTAGCTAAAGGTAGAAACTCAGCTCTAGTCCAGCAACCAAAGAGGAAAAGGTAAATCGGAAACAAGCCTAAGGGTCTGGTCTTACCTTCAACTCCTGTGGCTGCGAGGAATATGCTTTCACCTTCCGAATGGCTTGAGTCCCTTTGAGCACCAGTGAGAGGTGGGTCAGCTGTCCTGCTACACAGCCAACATCGACCCGCTGCAATGAGTGGAGATAAAACTGCCAGATCTGAGTTGGGACGGCCAACCAGGGATCCCTGGAGCAATGAGCAGAACAACAAACTACGTTTCACATCCTTGTGAAAATGGCAGAAACCCAGGAACCCTTTCCAAAACCAGAGGCCAAAAAGAATCTTCACATAACCAAACTTCTATTAATTACACGCCAGGCTCCAAATTCCTAGAAGCCTTTCACACCTTACAGCGCACAATTTGGTTATCTGTGGTATCTATTTAAAAAAACCACCTTCCATGCAAATGTCAAGGGCTTTCTTTGTAGCAGGAACTCCTTTGCATATTAGGCCACACACCCCTGATGTAGCCAATCCTCCTGGAGCTTACAGTAGGCCCTGTACTAAGAGCCCTGTAAGCTCTTGGAGGATTGGCTGTATCAGGGATGTGTGGCCTAATACGCAAAGGAGTTCCTGCTACGAAAGCAGCTCTGAAATGTCTGTTTTCCACGCTGCTCCCACTTCAAGTCCCCAGTGTGATTGCTACAGGATCTATTTCCTCCTATGGCAATACCTTTTGCAATAAGCTGTTTTTTTACAAAGGTTGAGCAGCTGGGAAGTAAGCATGCAGGTACTCAGTCAAGAGAGTCCTGGAACAATATCGATCAAGATCCATAACACCTGTTGAGCCAAGGGAAGCAGGCAAGCAAACACTGGCAGTACTTCCATAAAGTACAATCCAAAACTCACCCCACCCCCCTTGTAGTCCCTCCCAAGGCTCCTCCTAATTGTCAGTTGAAAAGCATAAAGCTTTCATCTTCTTCACTGGCGAGCTTGCAACGTGCAAGTTTCCCTGTTAGGTCTCATCCTGAGTATGTGGGATCTGTTGTACCTAGTGTGGTGACAAGACAATTATCAAATCTTCTAAACCCTGAACAGCTTAAATTGATAGTGCACCTTCAATAGCCCTAGCTTACGTTAGTTTGCACAGGAGGAAGTCTTGCTAAACTCAATGGAGCTTACTCCAAAGTAAATGTACATACATTTGCACATTGCTATCTGAGTGCTAGGAAGATTTCCGACTTACGCGTAGATTGCCACAAAGAATCTCTTGATCTGCGGACTCGGCCCCCCGGCAACTTTTAGAAAAATGTCCTGTGGTTCGCCTGGTCCCTGAATGAAAAATTAAGCCAAGATTGCAATATCAGGCTAGGGTTTTTTTGGCAGGATTTTGCAAAAACCTAGTAGATTTAATTAAAATTGGAGGTGCAGTTCACTCTCGTACCTGGAAAAGGTTACTTTTAGCAAATGTGAGAGTAAGGACTGCTCAACCACACTGGAGTCCAACCAGGGCTACCAGCTTCCAGGCAGCAGGAAAATCCCCTGCTGCTGCACCCAGTTGCCTGCTATCGATCAATTAAGTAGTGGGAAGGAAAAGGGGAGAAAAGGTGTCATTGATGCTGTGACATGACTTCCAAACAAAACCCCCAAAGTGACACCACACATATTCCCAGTAATGCTCTAGGAATCCCACCAATGAGACTCCTAGAGCAGCACGGGTGTATGTGACATCACTGCCAGGCTTTTCCCCATAGAAACAACATCACATTGTCAGGGACACCATTTTCCAGGGCTGTGCCTCTGGAAAGTTCCTGGGAGTTCCCAGCAATGGCCAAGCCTAGCTACTACCTCAGTGGCTGTTCTTGGCATGCCTCTAGACTTGCAGAAGGTTCCCTTTTGAGGCGGGCTCTTACATTTGTACACAGCTTTAATGGACCATGCACCGTCACGACATATCCAACATTTCACTATTGCACTGTGGAAGAGCAGCAGTAAATCTCTGGAAGCTCAGCAACTTTTGTCCTTAATTTCAGTTCTACAAAATCCAGAAACCAGTTTCTAACCCACTAAGCTAAGTAACATGCAGCTAAGCTAAACAGCCAGCACACCAGCTCTCCAGCCTTTCTGTGACAGCCCCTCATTGCACGTGACCTCTGCCTTCCACAGAACAGCCTGTAAGCCTTTGAAACAGACCTGGAGAATGACCGGTTTGGTCATGGCAACAAGCACAATGCCCTCTGCCTTAGCAAGCCACATCAGCCACAACCCACACCAAAGAAATTTCATTTCACTTTGACCAACAGTACCATTTTCTTAGTTTCACAGATAACGTTGGGATCGCTGCAGCGCACGTACATCTCTGGTTCTCCACCGGGCACACCGGCTGGGGCTCCTGAGAAGGACAACAGGGACACATGAGACCCCACGTGGCCCACAAAAGCTGCTCGTACCTAGACCGGCTCTGACACTTTAGGAGAGCACTGGAATCCCTCCTCTCCCACCAGTTCCCATCAATTTGTTATTTTTTATACTGGAAAGATATGTGCCCTTGCAACTCTTAGCAGAAGACTCAAAAGCCCATGTGATGTGCTTGACGTATGGCATGAAAGATTCCTGCTGGCACAGATAAGAAATGGAGCCCTGGGATCATCAGCCACAGTCACAGATCTCCTGGAAGCCACCCTGGGCCCCAGATGCTTTAAACTCCAGCCTCCCCAAATTTGACTCAAGCTACTCAGTTGCCCAGCTTCATTTACAGGAAGTGACTTCGGGGACCCTGGACTTGATTGGAGAACACACCCACTCAGCTCCAAAGCAGGTACGGAGACACGCACACATGCAGCTCCAGTTACACCAACAGCAGTGCCTTGCAGCTGAATTGCTTGCATTTAACATGCCATTGCTCACTGTGAGCTTTCCCACAAGGGAAATATACAGGTGCAAAACCAACCCAAGAGCTACCTGGAAATGTGTGCCAGGGAGGCAGGCGGATGGACTTTTTCAGGAACGTGAGCTCTGGGTGGTAGAAGCGGAAAGTCTGATCCACCACGTGGGGCTGGAATTCCACGTTCACGCTGAGGATGGCGATGGGCTTGCTGCTGCCATGTGCTGTGAAGGAGACCTGGCCATCAATCAAATGAGGGGAGGAGATTAAGGGAAGAAGAAGCCACTGAGCAGATGTAATAGAAAGCAATGCTGATGTACTGACAACATGTCCTTGCAGAAATAAAGTAAGCGGGTCAAGAAACCTCATGAGCACCACAGAGTGCTGAAGTATTTTTTTTTTTAAATAGCAGGTTTCTAGACCTCATGGTTGGGGCGGAAAACACCTGGTGTTGCCCATGGATAGTTTTTTGCTTCTTTCACACGTTCTCATTTCTTAAGGCAAAAAACAAAGACAACCATGTGGAGTTGAGTTCAAAAGTTAGTAAATGTGTCATTGTGTCACTGGATGCCAACTGGGTACTGGCATTCCTGAGTGAGGGGAGAAAAAGAGACTGAATCTTGGCAGATCTAAGAGCAATAAATAAACGTTGTGATATCACCATTAGAAATGCAGAGGGGGTTTTAGTGTGTGTCTGTGTGAATGATTCAAGTGAAAAGAATACGGATTAAGGGTCTTTTCACAAGAGGCACTTGAATAATTTGAATCATTAATAAGGATTAAGAGATTCCATTGTGAACAGACTTGCTGCATACTTTGTAAACCAAAGAACAGCATGAAAAGGAGGAGGAGTTCATCCTTGGAGAGTCTAGCTGATTCACTCCTATCACAATAACCATAACCATGCAGGAAGTTTTATCTCCAGAAAGAGCAGAGCCACCAAGAAAGAGCAATGTGGCTGGAGTGCTGGGCTTTGACTCAGCTTCAATCCCCACTTGGCAACGAAGCTGTTTTCACAAAGTTTTCACGGCAGACCTTTTATGGGGTGGTTTGCCATTGCCTTCCCTGGTCATTACACTCCCCCCCCCCCCAGCAAGCTGGGTACATATTTTACCAACCTCGGAAGGCTGGAAGGCTGAGTCAACAATTGCTGGCGCAATTATATCATTTGGAGTGGGCTCTCGTAGGGAAGCGGATGTGCGCTTGCGACGAGTCGGCTACAATGCAGCGTTCAAACATAGAAAGTACGCGCGGGAGTCATCGGAAGCATTCTTATTCCGGATTTAATGTACTATCAAAAAAGTCCGCGTCTCATTCGTGGCAGTTCGGGACACGAACGAGCCAACGACCATTGCCAGATGCTGACATTTGGACAACCGCATAAAATCAGACATGCATCTGGCTTTCATCCATGCCCATCTCGTCTCGTGAGTGTGACCGCGGCCCCAGTGTGCCGTTTTGGCTAGGATCCAGGTTTGAATCCACACTCTCTCACCTGCACTCTGTTGGGTGACCTTGGGTCTGTCACACTCTCTCTACCTAATGTATCTCACAGAGTTGTTATGAGGATAAAATGGAGGAGAGGAGAGCAACATAAGCCACTTTGGTCCCCATTGGGGAGAAAAGAGGGGAATAAATAAATAATCGGATGCCATCCTGAGCGGTTTGGAGGAAGAACATGGCAAGAAGGTGATAGGCACAACTCTGAAAAGAGCTGTGTGCGGCTCACAAGCCAGCCAACTTGACTGTCTCCGCTGCCTTAAACAATCACCCTTCCTGCAGCTTTGCAATTACCTTGATGTGTTTTGTCTGCATGCCACCGGACTTCCAGGGGGCTGCAGCTTCCTTCTTGCCTTCGCTGAATGTCAGCTCAGTGGGACCTTGCTGGAAATCAAAGAGATGGTATGAAATGAAAGCATTACAAATTTGCCACACGATCCTGCGGTGCTGGAAACAAGGCTGCCGAGGGAAAGTTCTCTCACACTCCTGCTGGCTGCCTGGCCCCAGAGCGTGTGCTCTTCTTGTTCTGGGAATCAGGCACACGCCCTATGGAATCACAAAGAGTCACAGGGTTAAGTGAACAGTTTCAAGTCTCTTGGGATATTAAAGAAGCTATCTAGCTTTCAGGGGACAACTGGAATACAGATTAGCTATTTGTCTATGGTTTTAGATTTTGTCTCTTTTGTTTCTAAAACGTTTCTATTTCCTCTGTGGATTGAAACTTCAGGATTACACATGTCTGTATTTATCAAAATAAGCCAGCAGGTCTCTGGAAGGACGTATTTTCCCCTCCTGCTTCCTTACCCTGCACTTCTTTCTAGCAGCTGTCAGCCCCAGATGGGTGCTTTGAAAATCCAGGAAGGGTTGCTGAGGGGAAGGGGTTTAAGGAGGGTTGCCAGTCAGCAGCCGGCAATCGGAATCTTGGAGCTGTATATAGGAGGTCCCGTTGGTGTAACAGTGTTAAGTTGCTTCTCCGTTTTACCAGAGTTTAGAAAGATTCCTAGAGAGGCATGATGTTACTCTGAGGTTTTCCCCAGAAGTGACTTAACACTATTGTGTGCCTATGGAGATATTTTATTTACTTTTTCTTCCACCAGCTGCCAGAGTGATGGTGGGCAACAAGAGCTGGAGAAGGAAGATCTTCCACCAGCAGCAGGTAACTGGTAACCCTTATTTTGACGCTCTCTTCCCATGTCTGTACCATGGTTGACAATGTTTATCCAAAGCTACAACTGGTTCTTGTGGGAAAATCCATGGGTTTGAGTGCCCAAATCTATACATTTTCCCCATAAGTGCCAATAAAAGAATTGAAGAGGTCTTTTGAATTATAGGGAAAGCATGGGAGGAAAGGGTTAAACAACCTCAGCACCATTTCCCTGATCTACAAAGCAGCTGCTTGAGGCAGCAAATTAGCATTTCAAAAACATGGAAGCCTATTTTGGCCCAGAGTCATTTCCTTTCTCCCACCCTCCTCTACAAAAGGCCCAAGGTTCACCATCCTCTGGCTGTTTGCAGATAACATGTCAAGTTGGCAGTACGAGAACATTGGTGTCTGAAGGGACATATGAACATATGAAGCTGCCTTATACTGAATCAAGCCCTCGCTCCATCAAAGTCAGTATTGTCTACTCAGACTGGCAGCAGCTCTGCAGGGTCTCAAGCTGAGGTTTTTCACGCCTACTTGCCTGGACCTTTTTTAGTTGGGGATGCCAGGGATTGAACCTGTGACCTTCTGCTTACCAAGCAGATGCTCTACCACTGAGCCACCATCCTCCCCTGTGAACCACTGAATCCAGGCAATTAAACTTTGTCAAAACTGGCCCAAATGCACTTTATTCTCAAGCATCCAACTTTGAGATGAGGATCAACTAAGAAAATCAGGGCACCCAAAAGTCTTTTTATTGCACTGTTGGTTTTGCAGCAGCCAGACGCTCCACTCACACCTCTGATAAAGCGATGGCCTAATTTTCCCATTGAGTTACTCACCTTGACTCTTTTTGCAGAGGAGGAAGAGTGACAGGCAGGCAGGAAACTGAGCCTTGCCTGGTGGTGGTGTCAGAAAGCAGCAGAGAAAATGGGACAGGAAGGGAGGAGCTGATGTGAAACCCAAACAAACCACCCATCTTCTTTTAAGGAACGGAATTAGAGTGCATCAGAAGTGTGCCAGGGGCAGGTGGGTGGTCTGGTCCTAGGAGTATTGAGCATCTGTTCCTGAGAGACTGAGGGTTGCCCAACAACAGATATATACACAAAACTGCTTCCTTATAATGAACTACGTAGACCTTTAGTCTATCACAGGGGTGGCCAACGGTAGCTCTCCAGTTGTTTTTTTGCCTACAACTCCCATCAGCCGCAGCCATTGGCCATGCTGGCTGGGGCTGATGGGAGTTGTAGTCAAAAAACATCTGGAGAGCTACCGTTGGCCACCCCTAGTCTATCAAGATCAGTACCACCTGCTTTGACTAACAGTAGCTCTCTGGGATCTCAGGGGTCTTTCATATCGCCTACTACCTGAGACTTTGTTGACTGAACCTGAGACCTCTTGCATGCAAAACAAGTGCACTGCCACTGAGTGACACCCAAACCAGACCTATCCAGACTTCACTGAAGGTGCTCTGTTTTCCTTATGGAATATCAACTTCTTTTTGGAAAAACAAAGCCACACCCTCATCCACTCGCTACTTTTTCCCTTGCTAATGGGTTGGGAAGTCCTAGAAACATCTCTGTCACCTGCAAAGCATCCCTGAGTCCCAACAGACAGAGCAAAGTGGAATGACAGTGAACACATCCCACCGCAGTCCCATGGTTGCGTGGAGGATGCCTGCCCGTTCTAAGAACTGCTCAAGAAGAAGTAGAGATTGGATTCATACCCCACCCTTCACTCAGAGCAGCTTACAATCGTCTTCCCTTCCTCTCTCCACAACAGACACCCTGTGAGATGTGGGGCTGAAAGATCTCTGAAAGAACTGTGACTGATCAAGGTCACCCAGCTGGCTTCATGTGGAGGAGGAGTGGGGAATCAAAACCAGTTCTCCAGATTAGAGTCCACCACACCAAACTGGCTCAAGAAACTGGAAATACTAAACAGCAGTTTAGGAGAGGTGGGAGTAAAGAGCACACAGTCTAAGCTGTTTCCTGCACAATTTTCAGCAGTCTGCAGACAGACTGGAGGAAAGGGGATGGAGACAACCTGAAGGCCTTAACAGGAACAAGAGTTTGGGTGAGATGCTACCCCAACACACTGCTATCAAATAAAGATAATATCCTGAATCACAAGTATTTTATCATGTTACATAAACTACCTGTAGGATACTTCTGGATAGAAAGAGAGAGTAGAAATCAAATAAAACTAACAAGTATAAACTAACTGAAACCTCTGGCATCTGCTGTCTGCCACTGTCTGAAAATCAATCAAGGTGACACATTTTTAAAAATTCAAAGCTTATTCTCATACCTGCCTCATGGCTCCCTGCTCCATGGTGAAGGCTTGGTATTTAAAGGGGACGTGCACAGTCTCCTTGGGACGCAGGTAGACCTGAGGTGTGAGGTTATCATGGAGATGAAACATCTCCTCCTCCAGTGGGGTGACAGTTTTGGTTAGTTCCTTAAAATGCTTCCATTCTCTGGAATTCACAATGACACTGGGGGGAAAAAACAAAACAGATAACTAGAGATGGTTAGTTGCTTTGAACCCAGGTTGTTCTTTTTGCATCTTGTCATGATTGCTTTTCAGTCAGACAGGTTGACAAAGATCTTTCAATCCAGCCTTCTTTCTTCTAAGAGTGTTCCCGGGGTGGCGTCTTTAAAACACAGGAAAGAAGACTGCCAGAAAGGTCTCTCCCCGTTCCCTCCTCCCATGATTCTTACCTGAGTTCTGGGTTGTCAATCTCAATGATGACTGTGTGCTGGACACTGTATGGGTTCTTCAGGGCAAACTCAAAAAACTCTGTGGTGCCAAACATGGCGTAGAGTGTGTGATGGGTGGTGATAGCCTGGCTCAGCATGCTACCAATGCTCTCTGCTTTGATGCGCTCCCGGTAGGCCTCGATGATCTGGAGATCTCGCAAATGCTGAATGCGGTCCTCATGTCGTCCCTGCGGGTGACAGATGCGTAAACTGTGAATTGGCAGGGGAGGGGCTTCCTCTGCCTTCCTGCTGCTAGGCCTTCTGTTTACCCATCTGGGACAGGAGATTACCAGCCTCCAGCTCCAACTTTCCATGCCCAAGCAACTGAGGAGTGGGAGGGAAAAAATGTCTTCCATTTAGTGACAATCCACGAATTTCTCCTAGTTTCAGTTTCAGTTTAGTTTCAGTTTATTTCAGTTTATATCCCGCCCTTCCCACCGAAGCGGCTCAGGGCAGCTCACAGCATAAGATCTAACATAGATTTTGGTTTTAAAAATACATCAATTTATAACAATTAAAACAGTAAAATAATAAAACAAATAAAACAGCGATCTGTCAGAATACTACACTACAACCTTCTATAAAGTTTCCAATGCCAGTTAGTTATAGGCCAGCCGGAAGAGGGCTGTCTTACAGGCCCTGCAGAACTGGCCAAGGTCCCGCAGGGCCCTCACCTCTTCCAGCAGCTGGTCCCACCAGCAAGGAGCCATTACCGAAAAGGCCCTGTCCCTAATCTAAGGGAGACAAGGGGAAGCAGCCTAGAGTGTCACCTGGAAGTGACATCATATCCTTTCAAAACTTTGCCTTTCTCAGACTCTGAGGCAACTCTGAAAGTCCTCCCACTGTTGCCCCCCAAGCACCAAGAATACAGAGCATCACTGTCTTAGCCATAGTGCTCCATCTATACCTCACAGCTAATAGCCACTGCTCTGTCTAAACAAGCAACAAAGTCCCTCAGCTATCTGGCTGGACGAGCCAAAGGAATTCCTACCCTGGAGTAAGGTGAGTATAAGCCATGGAAGAGGCTCTAAGAAGCAAGCAATGGGGTGTATGACAGAGAGAAGGAGAGAGAAGTCAAGAACAAGAGATCTCACATAAAATTACCAGGATTCATGGGAAGCTGTCATCTTTACTATCGTAACCTCACTATGGAGAGTCATGGAGGAGAAGGGTCTATCAGTGGCTTCCAGCCACAGTGACTAAAGGGAACCTCCACATCCAGAGGCAGTAAACCTCTGAATACCGATACTGAGAGGCAGAATCAGACTAAGGCCTTCGAATCTATGTCCTGTTTTTGTTGGGTGACCACCAGGAAAATTGGGTGGCCACTTTATGAAATGGAATGCCGGATTAGATGGACCACTGGGATCTTCTTACGTTCTCTACACACATAGCATCTTCAGACTCGAAAAAGATGGTTTCTACGGAGAAGGTCCCTGGCTCAGCCCTTTCCCTCTACAAAACAATCCCAGATATCAAGACTGAAAGGCCACTGCCCAGTTACAGGAGACAATACCTGGCAAGAGAAACCAGTGACCTGGCTCAGAAGAAGGTAACTCCTAACATTTCACAGTGCAGTACTGTTGCTCACCATAATGAAGCTGGCTTTCTTCCTGCAGTCTCCTTCTTGAGATTCCCGCCTCCGCACAGACAGCATCCTCTCAAGCTTCCTCCTCCGGGTGATGCTGGCCTCCCGGGGGGTGTGCTGGAAGGCTGTGCTGACCTCACGCAAGCGGGAGAACAGCATGGCTGCCAGTTCACTGTCCACGTCAGCCAGCTTCTGGGCCTGGCACACGTTTCCAGCTGGGAGAGAAAATGTGCAAAAACAATGCCCCGGTGAAAACAAGCAGACACTATGGCAAAGATCAATCCATCCTCGGTCTTTGTCTCACTGTGGTAGAAAGGGTCCCTTTAGAAAAGACATCCCTCCTGTGGTAGGCTTAGAGGTCAAGTATCTCTTGGATTCCATGAGGGTTAATTGCCTGCATACTTCCATCAGCTCACCTGCACAGTTTCAGGACAGGAGGCAATAGGAGATGATCTGTCTCTGACAGCTGGACTCTATGACTATATACCCTATTATATGCCCCTCCCCTCCCCAAATCCCATCCTCCTCAGCTCCACCCTCAAAATCTCCAGCTATATCCCAACCTGGAGCCAGCAACTGTAACAGTCCACCACACGGACAAAACAGTGCCACCTAAGAACCCTCTGAGCCTCTGGAACCCCATTTTTGCCAGCCTTAAGATAGTCACTGGACACACTTCATTCTGTTTATTTACTTCATTTATTGTCCACCTTTCTCACTGCGACTCGAGGTGGATTACAGAATTAGAAACCAATGCAAAATAGATTGGTATGATACATACAACAAACCATGCAAAAAATACAAAATTAGAACAATGAAATAAGAAACCACTAAACCCTATTTGCCCAAAAGGAAGACAACCCTAATGTTGACTCTAATATAGGGTTGCCAGCTCTAGGTTGGGAAATACTTGGAGACTTTGGGGGTATAGCCTGATGAGGGTAGTGTCTGAGGAAGGGAAGGACTTCCAAGGGGTATAATGCCAGAGTTCATCTTCTAATGAGGCCATCTGCTCCAGATGAAATGATCTCTGATGCCTGGAGATCAGTTCTAATTCCAAGAGATCTCCAGCCACCACCTGGAGGTTGGCAAACCTACTAATGTAAAATATGAGCTGTAAGGAAGATGACCCTAATGAAGCTGACTCCCCTTCTTTAAAAAAAGGTTATACACAAAACATTTTTATTACAGTACATGATCCCCTATTTCTCTCAACAGCCCTCTTTCAAGTAAATAGGGTGATCTATCCAATAAACAATACAAATGTCTAAAACCACAATCCCATTCTGTTTATCAAAACGCCCTCCTGAAAAATCCACCAGCTTTGTCACCAGAGCCTCAAACTGGAAAATTGCTCCTTTCAAGAGGCCACCTGGAGAAGGGGATGCTAAAAGAATGAATAAACGAATGAATAAGGAATTGAACTGGGATCTGGTCCTCTCCAGCAAGGCATGGCCCAAACTGCACATCTTTCTGCAACCCTGTTTCAATGGTTGGAAGGCATCTAGCCACTTCCAGCCAGATGACTGGGCTTGCTTTCTGGTCTGAACACTGACGGCAGGTTCACTGTGCCCAGTTTCCCGCTGTGTACTTGTAATCATCCTGGCTGGCCTGGTAGCTCTGGACCCATAAGCTGTCAGAGCTTCAGGTACTCCCCTCCATAGATGATCCCAACTCTTCCATGGGACTTGGTTTTAAGCAAGAGATTGCAGTGGGAATTAATCTGTGTTGGGTTTATGGGATGCTTACTCAGGTACTTGACAAGATTGTTTGGCAACTGCTATGATTCCCTGAAATACACAATGCTTCAAATTCTCTGTCCCCCCTTCCCAAAGAAACCTTTCCCCATATTGAATTCTACATGTAGGTTGCTTATTTGCCTGACTCTGCTATTCTTTTAAAAAAAAATTGGTAAATAAGTGCTTTTTGCAGGTTAGCAGCTCTTAATTTGATTCTCCATCACCTAACATCCTCCCAGTCATTGCAAATTGGTTCAGACAATTAACAAAAATGGCTTGTAGGTTAAACTCTGGAGCAATGTCTGGACAGGCAAAGAAGAACCTGCTGCATGAAAATGGTGCTCAAGGGCAAAGGGAGTCAGCCCAGATATCTCGGCATCCACTGGGGCTTGAATTGAGCCTGCTTCGGCGGGGAGGGTGGGATATAAATCCAAGAAATAAATAAATGTTACATTCTGCAAACATTCCCCCCAACCAGACACTCTGTGTATCCAAATGGTATGACAGGGATACAAAAGTTGGAAGCTCATCAGAGCCCTATTGGGCTCAGGACCACAGTGTGGGAGGACGAAGTGGCAGCATCCTTCCTTCCCATGTCACTTTCCCAAGCTCAAACAACCTAAGGGGGGTTCTATCTGCCCTACTGTGGCACTCCATAAGGCTTTCTGTCTTCCCTCTGTCTCTTACTTGATCAGCTTGCTTACCTTCTTGATTTTGTCTCACCCTTTTAATTCTATCCCCTCCTGACTGCCGATTTTGCTTTCTCCCACAATCACCCTGTCCTTCTCTGTCTCCTTCACTCCTGTGTGCAGATAGGCCACTGTTTTCCTCCTTGCTCAAAAAAAATCTATCCTGATCCATCCGCCCTCTCCAATTACAGTCCTTTCCAACCTGCACCTCCAAAATCCCAGAGAAAACTACTGACTCCCACAGTTGTCTTTGCTTTCTCTCCCCCACCTACTTTCTCCACTCCATACAGCTGAGCATCTGGCCCTTGGCACTCCACTATTAATTCCCCTCCCCAAAATGACTGATGAGCTCACTGCCAGCTCCCAAAACCTCTTCATCTTTCTCTGCAGTCTTCAAGACTTTTTCTCGCACTTTCTTGCCTGACTCCCTTCACATCTGAAGTTTCCATGACTTCCCAGTCCTAAGCAGAGTTACATCTTTTTGAGCCCACTGGCTGGCTTAAGATGTGCTTGCTTGCTTAGGATCCATTGATTCTCTTCCTGTCTACTTGGCAGATTGCTCATTAAATGTTTGAGAGGGGGGAATTTGTCAATTTTGGCCTCCTCTCCAGGTTTTATTTCAGGGTTGCCATCCCCAAGTTGGCAAATTCCTGGATATTTGGAGGTAAAGTTTGGGGAGGGACCTCAGCAGAGAGTAATGCCATAAAATTCACCCTCAAAAGGAGCCCTTTTTCTCCAGGAGAACTGATCTTCAGGAGAACAGTTGTACTTCCTGGAGATCTCCAGAACCCCACCTGAAGGTTAGCAATCCTAGCCCATTGCAGAAGGGCAACTAGAATGATTAAAGGGCTGGAGCACTTTCCCTATGAAGAAAGGTTGAAACGCTTGGGACTCTTTAGCTTGGAGAAACGTCGACTGCAGGGTGACATGATAGAGGTTTACAAGATAATGCATGGGATGGAGAAAGTAGAGAAAGAAGTACTTTTCTCCCTTTCTCACAATACAAGAACTCGTGGGCATTCGATGAAATTGCTGAGCAGACAGGTTAAAACGGATAAAAGGAAGTACTTCTTCACCCAAAGGGTGATTAACATGTGGAATTCACTGCCACAGGAGGTGGTGGCGGCCACAAGTATAGCCACCTTCAAGAAGGGTTTAGATAAAAATATGGAGCACAGGTCCATCAGTGGCTATTAGCCACAGTGTATGTGTGTATATAAAATTTTTTGCCACTGTGTGACACAGAGTGTTGGACTTGATGGACCGTTGGCCTGATCCAACATGGCTTCTCTTATGTTCTTATGTTAACAGCTCTTTAGAGCTGCCCCCCAACCCCGTCATGCAAAGCTACTGCTGTATCAAGGGCGTCACCTGCTATATTCAGTACTGCACATGGAAAAATCTTTCTTTGGACCTCAGTTTAATCATTCTGTCTGCAAGTGAAATTAAAAGAAAACTTGCACATCCTTCATGAGGCAGAAGTGTTTATGAATGCAAAAGCTGGAGGGGACAATTACTTGTTGTTGTTCAAAAGACCACATTTTGGTTCACCAACCTGGGGAATGCTGTGGTTTTTACTTGGTTCTTCACATGTTAAACTCAGCGAGAGGGAGAGAAGCATGACAGAACAGTCTACCAATTGGCCTACCAAGCCCAGGGTAGACCATCCATTGGTTACCCTCAGTCCTCTTTGGCATTTCTCATTGGCTGTGGGAGGAAATGTAAACCTTTCCTGGTGTTTCCTCTGATCTTCCTGCCACTTCCCTGTTTGTGCTTCTGCCCGCCTCCTACACTGGACCCTAAATTAACAATGGGACAAAAAAAGACCAACTTACTGCTGTGAGTGTTGATAGAGAGTAGGCTGCCCCCACGAAAGCCACTGATTCCATCATGTGAGGACACGATCCGGGAACGGGAAGGAGGCAAGGAGCTTGATTTCCTCAGCCTCTGATCACAGAGGTGGCCTACAAAAAAATTAGCAAGTCAGGGTGGACTTCTGTCAGCTGCGCCACAGCATGACTGTAAACTAAGAACTGGCATATAGATTATGAAACTGTACACAAGAACAGAACACTTTCCTTATTCCCAAAGCTCCAGATCTGATAAACATCAGGCAATGTTTAAAGCTGCTTACTCAATGCCTAAAATTTAGAATATGGAAAAATGCTTCTTGAGTGGATTTTTTTTTAAGTGGGCTTCCCTCCCCTGCTCCTCTTTTTTCTCAGATCTCTCAGAGCTCCAGGCTAGTTCGTTCTTTCTTTTCTTTTTGACAAGAAGAAACAGAACAAATAAACCACAGCAAACAAAGTTTACCTTCCCCGGAGCAATGTTAATAATGAAGGTGACTCTGCACATCAGGGCTTGTGTTTTTCGCATGCAATGTTATCAGGAAGAGGTTGCAGGAAAAGCCCACAAAGGCACCGCAATGGCTAACGCCATATCAAAAACAGCCCCCCCACCCCCACAAGCATCAGCTTCTTCTCTCCTTATGGCAATCGCCTTACCCTGTTTCGCACCTTTCTGACACTGGAGCAGAGCTCAGCTGGCCTCCTTTGCTGAACAGGAATAAACACCTTGACGTATACAATAGCAGGGCTTATCCAGTCCCTTTAAGAGGCTGCAGGTTTCTTTGATCTCTGCCTCAACCTGCCAGCTTAGAACTTTGCCCAAACACTCTTTCAGCACCCCCCCACACTCATTTCCAATCTAAACCTACACATCCTTCCAGAAAAGAAAGGGAAAAAGTTATCAAAGGAGACACCTTAAGGCTTTTTTTTTTATAAGAGGGTCTTTGATTAGCAGAGTGCAAGGAGGCCAAGTTCCATCAGCAAAGTTGTATGAGGATTCATTGCCTTCTCCATTTCTTGGTTGCTGTAAATGAACCTTAGGATTTCCAGGAAAAAGTGAGACTTCCTCAAACAGATGTCTGAGTTCTTTTTCTTTTACCCTGATCTGTTCTCCTCTCAGAGGAAAGAATGCGAGCAAATTTCTCATTCCTTTGTGCACATCCTTCAGGGAACCTGCCAAACCACACTTTCACATTTCTCAAGAACTTCTAGGCTGCTATTCAATGAAGAACCTTCTATGTTTACCTGCTTCTGGTCTAGGCTTGCAAATAGCTACTCATCTGCTCCTCAGTGGTAAAAATCACCTCCAGTCCAATGCAGATGGGAAACTTCTATAAATTAGAGTTGTTTGGCTTTTTAAAATCCTTTTAATCCTTTTTAATCTTTTGAGTCCATAAACATGGCACAAAAGACTTATGCCATTTATAATAATAGTAATAATAACTTTTTATTTGTATCCCGCCCTCCCCGCAAGCAGGCTCAGGGCGGCTCACAACATGTGAATACAGTATACAATAAAACCATGTGCAATCTATTATAAATTCATATACAATTTCAATATAAAATCATCCTTAAAATCATTAAAATTACATTAAACTTAAGATTATGGTGCTGTAATTAAGATCTTTCATAAAATCCAGTGATTAAAACATAAAACATAGAGCATATCCAACAGGACTTTCTTGGCTCGGTTTATGTGAAGGCTGTTTTAAAGAGGTGGGTCTTACAGGCCCTGCGGAATTGATCTAAGCATCGCAGGACCCGTACCTCCTCCGGGAGTTGGTTCCACAGTAGGGGGGCCGCTACAGAGAAGGCCCGATCCCGGGTGGACTTCAATCTGGCCTCCTTTGGCCCAGGGATATTCAGCTGGTTCTTTCCAGCTGACCTCAGTGCTCTCTGGGGTTCATGCGGGGAGAGACGGTCCCTCAAGTAGACAGGTCCTCGGCCATATAGGGCTTTAAAGGTAATAACCAGCACCTTGTAACGAACTCGGTATGCCACCGGCAGCCAGTGCAGTCCGCGTAGTCCCGGCTGTATGTGCTCCCATCTTGGGAGCCCCAACAGCAGCCTAGCCGCTGCGTTCTGCACCAGCTGCAGCCGCCGAGTTCGGCACAGGGGCAGCCCCATGTAGAGGGCATTACAGTAGTCCAATCTCGAGGTGACCGTAGCATGGATCACCGTTGCTAGGTCCTGGCACCCAAGGAAGGGGGCCAGCTGCTTCGCCCATCGAAGATGAAAAAACGCGGACTTGGCAGTGGCCGCTATCTGTGCCTCCATTGATAATGAAGGCTCCAGAAGAACCCCCAAGCTCCTGACTCTATGGGCCGCTTTCAGCGGTACACCGTCAAAAGCTGGAAGGGGGATTTCCCCCCCCCCCCCAGGGCACCACGGCCCAAGCAAAGGACCTCTATATTGAGCTAATAGCTTCTGTGTCCTTATGTGTAAAGTTGTTGCACTATATACAGTGCACAGACATAAATCACCAAAGTTAGAAGACAGATAGTTGTCACTTGCCTCTGAGATGGACAGCAATCTGCCCCGGACCACTGAAAAAACATAACCCAAGTGGAAAAGGAAGGAAAAGATTTGTTGATCGAAAGAAAATGAGAAATAATATCATAACAAAAAGGAGAGTAGTAAAGAACAGATGGTAAATGTTACTGATATCATGAAAAATTCAAGAAGTAACTGTTGGGAATGGAGGACCACCAAGAGAAAAACAGGTTGCTTACCTGTAACTGATGATCTTCGAGTAGTCATCTGTGCAGTCACACACTGGGTATTGTGCCTGTGCAGTAGCTCTCCTAGGGGAAGTTCTAGAGATAATCTCTTTGGCAGGCTTTCTCTCAGCTCCAGGGAGCAGGCACCGACCATGCATGCCTGGAGCTGAGGGAAAACCCCGCCCCACCTCAGTTCCTTCCTTACCTGGAAGAAAGGAGAGCTACCGTGCAGGCACAATGCCCAGTGTGTGACCTGCAGAGACCACAAAGAAGATCTAACTTTACCAAAATACATGAGGATAATAAGGGTGGATAAATTGGAATAAGTAGGATTGTTTCACAGATAATAAAATTGGAGGAACAGAATAAAAACAAATATTTATAAAGAACAAAGTCACTAAGATGGATATTAGTGCCAAAAAACATTCAGGGGCTGGGTTTGTTTGTTTGTTTTTTGAATGGAAGTAAATGTAAGAAGGGAAATGAGCAAGGCTGGTTGGGATGAAGAAAATGAAAAGAAAAGAGAAAGTCTAAAATCAAGAGAAACGCCAGATGGAATAGACTGCAGCAGCAAAATCAAGAGACTGTAAAAAAGAGAAGAAAAATTCATAGGATGCAGGCCATGCTGATCTAGGAAGTTGAGGAATAAGAAACAGAATCCAAGACCTTTAAGTGATGAGAGAGAGGAAATTGCAGATACTCATGATTCAGAAACACAACAGCCTAAAGATACAGAAAGCTCTAAGACGTGATAACAAAAGGAAAGAATCAGCAGAAGCAGGACAGGATGCAGTCAGTGCAAAAGAATTCCAGATGACAGAGGAAATGCTGAACTGAAGGATTTGGAATGGATCTTGAATCACCAAGAGTAACAAAAGGAAGAGAACTGGAGAGGGCAGAAGGAGGAGATGTTGGGCCTGAAAGACAAGAGGGAAGGACATACAAGAATGAGGACAGACCCACATAAATTTGTGAACTCAGTGGAGCAAAGAAATTAACTTCTCAAAGAGAGTTAAAAGAAGAGACTGGAAAGAAGAGAATCAAATCCCTGCAGCCTGGAAGCAGCGTGGAAGACATGAGAAAAGGCTAATGTGCCATAAGGAAGAACAGCAGGGGGAGCTGTGGCTGTCAAGCTGGGTCTAGCATGTCAGCGAAACGGAAGAAGTTAAATGGTTTTGGTGGTGGCGAAGAACTATCAAGGAACAGAATCTAAATTAGGATAATGAGAGGGATGTAGAAATGAGCCAGGACTGAGAACGATGGCCTTTCCATCCCGGTCCCTTTTGATTCCTGGAACAAAAAAGAACGAGACTGATCTGGCATTTGTGAAGGTTCCCAGCCGAGCCCAGTCTGTTGTGCTTGATCAAGCCAGTCAATTTGGTCTCTGCTCAGGAGACAGTTGCTGCTGCTCAGCAGTCCCAACTCCAGACATCTTCATAAGAATTTTTTTTCCAAAAAAAAGAAATAATAATAACTCAGCCCTACAATGTTTTGGTATCAAAGAGCATTTAGCTGCGAAATCAAAGAGGAGAGAGGCACTGTGTACCCGATAGCTGCGCATAGCCCTTTCCGTCAGCTCTTCGCCAGTAGACCATTTTTCCTGCCTAGTCTAGTCTCTGAATCAAGTCAGGATTGATAATCTCAGCCCCGTTTCCCTCCCCCCTCCTTCGCCCCTCTGCTCTGCAAAAGAGCTTATCGTTCTCTTGCAGGCAAAGTATGAAATGTCAATTTATGATATGGTAGAATGGAAGCTAATCTTTCTTCTGAAGATAAGATTTATAAAAAAAAAAGGAGGGAGAAAAAAAGCCGGAGTCTCTCTGCCTTTTTTACAGACGGGTGAATTAGCTCCTGCTATGAAGCCAGCGGTGCTCGGCCTTTCAGGAGTCTGAATTCCTCATCCCTCCAGGTATGGTTTTACGTGGCTCCCTCCTCTCAGTGCCTTGCATGTCCCTTGTGTTATTGTTTTGTTGGCACCTAATTGAGTGTCTCCATTTCCATATTGTCTCCTTCAAAGCCGCCTTGTATTGTCTGTTTGTAAACAAGACTAAGCAGAATTAATGGCCTGTGTATTTCGATCGAGCTGCAACAAAGCGATTCTATTACCGATGTCGGGGCACAGGGGGAGATAATGCACTCCTGGAATGAAGCGAGGGAATTTCCCCTCCCGAGGAATTGAAAAATGCTCTCTAAATGGTCCCACCGTTGCTTTGCTGGGTGAGGCACACAGCTGCCAAGAGGCATGCCGAGTACTAAGCCATGAGCTCGCACAGGTCACACACTGGTTCGGGGAGGGTCCCAAGAAGGTCTTAACGTGGACAGGTAAAGCTGTGATGAGTCCCAGAGCTGTCCCTGAGCTCATTAAAAAAAGAAAACCAGCTAGGCCAGAGTCAATGTTGGATTCCAAGAGCATCTGCCGATGCTCCCAACCGCAAGGAGACATTTTTTCAACCTTGATCAAAATCAGTCTGGGCTGGATCACGACAAGCGTCTATTGGACCCCTGGTGATTGTTAGAGTCTCTCCTTAGGAAGGTCTCTTCCCAGGATGCTAAAATTCTTCAGGAAAGCAAATGCAAGTGCCTGAATAGGCAGGACTCTTACCAACATTAGCCAGGCTCAGGTGGAGCCTGCCCCGCACAACAGCATGGACTCCGATAGGCTTCATGCCTCCAGGCCTGAGAAGCTCCCCGCCCATCACTGGAGCATCCTGCTTGTATTCCAGAGTGATAACTTCCAGGTCGTGGTGGACTTGAACCGCTGTCCGGCCTTGGCGGAGCAAATGCTGCGAAACAAAGAAAAGTCCATCCTGAGTTCGAGGGAAGTACACCTTCGTGGTGGCTAAATCAGGGTGGTGACGGGGTCCTATGCAGAAGAGTGTAGGCAGAGACCTGCCCTCTTCAACTATTAAGGAATATCCTTTAAAGTACTGGAGCTAAACCGCTGAGAGTAGCAGTCCCACATCTCCTGCCTCTCTGTGTAGCATTTAATGATGTCAAGTGTGCCTGTTATCAGATCTGTGAGATTCCCCATACTGAAAAATGGGGACAATGCTCAACAATGTAATAATGCCACATCACCTGGAGGTACAGGCAGCTGCTGTCTGGAAAGCTACGCATTGGCTGTAAAATATACAGCCTAAAAGACAAAAATGTACTGATGATTCTAATCTTAATCCTGGGCCAGAAGTCTCAGTTATCCAGGAAGAGACCCTATGTAATGTTAGAAAAGTTTTCTGCACTGGACATCCTTTCAAAGAGGATTATCGATTGAAGGGCAGTAGTTGATCTGCATATAACTTGCACCTAATTAGCACAGGGAGATGCTGAGTTCGGACAGGGGATCCATCCCATCTAATACTGTCTCGTTTGACTGGTGGTGGTGAACCACAGCCTCTGGTTAAGGGACTTTCCCAGCCCTGCCATCCTGTTAAATTAGAGCCGCAGGGGATGAAACTTGGGGAATCGACATGACAAGCACTCGCCTAGCCATGAGAGCTCTCGCTTCACCAACAGAATTAGCTATTGCTGGTGTATACATTGAGTTTATAAAACAGGCTAAAAGCTTGATGGCTACTTCTCCCCCATGACTGGCAAGATGCTGCCCTGCCTCCCCCAACACTAGAGAAGCGCACCTGGAATGCTGCAAGACTTGGGTGATGATCAGCAGGGGTCATTTTGTAGAACAAGTGGTGGAGCTCATCCAGGGATTGTTATGCAGCTGCACCTACTATGCATATGAACATATGAAGCTGCCTCATACTGAATCAGAACCATGGTTCATTAAAGTCAGTATTGTCTACTCAAACTGGCAGCAGCTCTCCAGGGTCTTAAGCCTATTTGCCTGGGCCCTTTTTAGTTGGAGATGCTGGGGATTGAACCTGGGAGCTTCTGCTTACCAAGCAGATGCTTTACCACTGAGCCACCATCCCTCCCCTAACAATGGACAAGGAATGTAGGTGGGGAGGAGGAGGGGGAACTCTCAGAAAGGTTCAGGAGCTGTGCTCCTGTGAGCTCCTGCTGAATTCAAGGCCTGATGATCAGGATCATTATAGCAAGGAAAACTTGTAAAACTAATGTGGCTGATGCAGAGAGACCCAGGGTTAAGAGGGGCTATTTGCTATTGATGAGACTGAGGGCAGGGAGATGGGAGTTTGAAGGCTAGAGAGTCTGCTGGGGGGGTGAGCACATGAAGAGAGGCTGGATTGAATGTCACATACTGATTTGAACTAGCCTCTGATGTAACGGAAGCCCACTGAGAGATGTCTTCGACCGGATATGACCCAAGAGCTTCTGTGTGTACCTTACCACAGAAGAACAGTTTGAGCTTCATTTTGACGTCTGCGAAGCAGGGAAGCCATTTCAGGTAGGTGAGGCATACATTCTTAATAAGGCTTAAAGGTCTCCTTGTGGGTATATTTTTAATTTCGCAGAGCGCCTAGATAAAGTGGCTAGATAATCCACAGACGGTAAATGCCACGGGACTTAAGTGCATGACTAAACAGAAGATCATCATCTTCTTATTTTCAGTAACAGGCCCTGGGGCTCCTCCATTCCAAGAGTTATTTCTAACACAGTATTTAGGAACTGGGTGCCCACCTTCAGTTTCACAGCAGCTGATCCAACAAGAAGCAAGGAGTCCCCATCCCAGGCATCAATCTGCAGGGAATGCTCGGCAAGGTAGCGAATGAACCACCGTTGCTCTCCTGGCTTGAGAGAACTAGGGTCCACCATGTATTTCACCTGCAGCCCTGGGGAACCTGCAGAGAAAGCAGATACTGTCATTAAGCAAAGGATGGGCCCTTGCCCTGCGGCACTGAAAACAACTGGTGAGGCCATGGCTCGGTGGCAGAGCATCTGCTTGGCATGCAAGTCCGAGGGTCTATCCTCAAATCTCCACTTAAATGAAACAAGTAGCAGTTGATGCAAAAGACCTCAGCCTGAGACCCTGGAGAGCCACTGCCAGTCTGCATAGACAGCTTCAGGGATGAACTTACGGCAATAAAGGAGACAGTGGCCACAGTCGAAGCAGAAGACGACTAATGCACTGGGTTGCTTTGGCTGAGGAGATGCAGCAAAATCATATAATCTGGCTACTGCTGGCAGATGGGAGAAATTGGAGATGGAAGCTGCAGTTGTGACTGCTGATAGATACAGATCAAGAATTGGAGGGGGGTGGGAATGAGCGCTTCATTTCGAATGTAAGCATCAACCCGCAACAGCTTTTCAAGAAAACAACTGCACTGTAATAAACGGTACGATTGAGGCCATTACGAAATATCTGGCTAACTAACTTTTGAAGTCGCACAGGGAACATCTTCTCCCAGAGCAGAATTATGTTTATGTGTGTTCCCCCCACCCTTTTCTTTTTAATTCCCATTAGCTATTCCATGTGGGAGATTTTATGAACTGAAGAGGCTCAGTAGGGGACAGGACATGGCTTTGCTTCTCCTGGGACCAAATTTTAACTAAACGAAATTAAACAAAAGCACTTTTATAGAGAAAAGCAGTTTGGAAGTCTACAGATCAGCTGCTCAGATATGTGGGGCTTTAAAAGACTTAATGAATGCCAGAGTCAGCAATCTAGATTTTTAAATCACTGATGCTTATTGAGACCTGACACTCTTTCCTAACTCTCACAAATAGCCAATAAGGAAATACTTCTTTACAAAGAGACATAAAAAAATGTGGAATTCACTGCCTGAGGATGTAGCGATGGCAACAGTAATAAACAGCTTTAAAAGGGAATTAGATTCATGGAGGAGAGGTCTATCAGTGGCTACTAGCCATGGTGACTGTGGTGAACCTCCATGTTCAGAGGCAGTCAGCCTCTGAATCCCAGTGTCAGAAAGCAACCCCAGGGGAAGGCCTTGGCATCTATGCCCTGTTGGTGGCCCCCTAAGGGGAACTGGTCAGTCTCTGTGTGGGATAGGACACTGGACTAGATGGACTACTGGTCTGATCCTGCAGGGCTCTTCTGGTATTCTTATATTCACATTTCTGTACCATGTTTAAATTACACATGCAAGCCAGTGTGGTTGTAGAGGTTAGAGGGCTGGACTAGGACTTGGGAGACCCTTGTTAAAATTCTCACTCTGCCATGGAATCTTGTCAGGTGACCATGGGCTAGTCACATACACTCAGCCTAACTGATCTCACATGATTTCTGTGAGGATGAAATCGAGGAGAGCAATGTAAGCCACTTTTAAGTCCTCATGAGGGGGAGGAAGAAAGGCAACGTATACATGAAGTAAATACATACATACATAAATTAGCATTTCTCGCCTTGTAAGTATGTAACATGACATCTCCCTTGATGACTGGGATACCAGAAAGAAATCTAGGGCGCCAAACACACAATTCTGAAGCCTGAACACCAGCCCATTCCCGGCATCTAAGTCAGGGAAAAGGATTTCCTTTGAGCATTGTTTGAGGCCTCCATGAAACTTGGTGTGCACAGTTGTGACCTAATTCTCCAGCTCAATCCCTGTGCTGATTGTTAGAGGCAGGGGAGAAGATGCAAATTACACTGAAATGTGACATCTGAAGGAAGACCTCTGGACTGTGGGATCTTCTACGAGAATGATAGCAGCAGGGGTTCCATTTCCTATTTTCTCATCGGTAAGTGTCAGTTGACAGACATGCTGTTGAGCTATTAATAACCAGCATTAAAACTCTCTTTCAGATCACCCTTCACCTTCCACCTTTGTCGTGCTTACAGAAGAAGGAAGAATTTTGCTGACTGGCAGCTGAAGGCAATCGCTTCTATCATATCTGAGAGCACAATCCACAGTGGGGGCTGAACCTGCCTTTTAAGTGCTATATTGGGCGCTGGGAAAAATCCCAACAGCTAAGTTCAAGTATACCTGGACACTTAACATGGTAGATGTTCAAATCAAATAAGTTGTGACCATGATTGGCTGTGCTGCCCTGAGGTCAGAGAGGGGAAAGGTGGGCAAAAAGATTCTGTGCTGCTTAGATTTAAGACACAGGCAGAAGGGGGGAGGGGTAGGAAAAGAGAAGCACACAGGAAAGCAGTTGATCCAGGGAATCAGCGGTAAGGTGGAGGAATTGGAGAGGGCGAAGAAATTGCCAATCCCCTAAGAGTGTGAACCCCTGCCACCCTTAGGCCTTACCAAGGTTTAGGGTTCCATCTTGGTTAATTTGCGCCAAGATATGAGAAGAGGCACCTGACGGAACAGTCCCAGAGGCATCGGCCTTGACCAGCTGCAGTCGCGGTGTTGTGACTGGAGGGAACCGGTAAAACTGGAAGGTGAAATAGATGGTTTTTGACCACGTCTCTGAGGTCGTGCCATCTTGATTGGTCCTTGTTGAACAACAACCAAAGAAACAGAACACGATTAAACAGTCTGGATGGCAATCCTGGACATAGCTCAATTCCACACAGCAAACCCAGCACTCCCAAACAGGGCAAGCTAGTGGGCCGTGAGAAATAAAACAGTTAAAATGACAAAAGCCTCCTGGGAGACCAAAAGAACCTGCACACAGAAAGGCTGCTTGCTGTCTCTCTGCATGACTCCCTGCTCTGGCCTTGCCTCCTTCCAATCAGCTTGGGCTGGGGGAGAGTAATCCTGCTGCATCTCTGCATGCTGTGTCAGTGGAATCTCCTCCTAATACAGACTGTGTCAATGGATAAAAGGTAAAGGTAGTCCCCTGTGCAAACACTAGTCGTTTCCGACTCTGGGGTGACATCGCATCACGACGTTGTCACTGCAGACTTTGTTACAGGGTGGTTTGCCATTGTCTTCCCCAGTCATCTACTTTCCCCTCAGCAAGCTGCGTACTCATTTTACCAACCTCAGAAGGATGGAAGGCTGAGTCAACCTTGAGCTGGCTACTCAGGTAGTGAGCAGAGAAGCTCAGACTGCAGTACTGCAGCTTTACCACTGTCAGTGGAACCCCTTCCTAATACAGACTCACCGAAGTCTCACCAAAAGCTTTGTAAACCTGCCTGTTTGCAAGGTTCCTTGGGGTTCTGGGTTGGAAATGGTGGGGAAATGTCAGCAGAAGCCTTAAGTTAGTCTCCTTTTGCTGCTTTGTGTAGTTGCTATGTACCCCAAGTTTTCCAATTGGGCCAGGATATAAACAGAAGTAAATTACAGTGCAAGTACAACCGCAGAAGGATGTTAACTCAGCTTGCAATTATACAGTAAGGGAGCTCCATTCTCCTAGTGGCCAGGCTACAAAACTCTCTCTTCGGAACAATCCAATTTGAAATTCCTTAGCTTCTTTTTCTGTATTGATTAGCCCCCGCCCCAGCCCCAGCAAGCCTGTACTTCTTGTGGCTGTGGACATGCATTAGAAAACAGTCTGGCACTGGCAGGGATATTTCTTCCTATACAAATAAGGGCATGGCGAGCGCTTAGTCGTTCCAGAGGAAGCTTCCCAGGCCATATGTTTAGGGGGTAATGATGAGCAGGGAGAGGAGGAATCAATTTCTACATGACAGTCTGTAATGCCAAGAAAAAGAAATTCATTTGACAAGCTCTCAGATGGGATGGCTGCTATCCCTACAGGCTGTTCTAGGTGGCTTCGTTTCCATGGCAGTCGCGGTAAACAGTGTCAGACAAGCCGCCACCAAATTCCCGCCAACTCTCTCAGGAAAGGCTGCCGAGCATGACAGCCATCAGCACAGGATGGCTGGGCAAAAGGAAGGCAATAAACAAGGATGTTTCTATTTCTTTTTTAAGGGTTCAATGAAAACCCCACCAAATTTTCCTGTTTTGGTACAGGAATCTGTCAGGCTTGATGCTCATACAAACCAAAAAAATTGAAACTGTTTCTCTATACTATGTTCAAAATGTAAGACTAATTTAAAAACTACAGCCTGGAAGAACAGTCCCTTTTGAGAGAGTACCACACAGGTTTGTTTGTTTTTTGTGAGCATTGCTATGTGCCCAGAATCAGGAGGGGGGAAAGAATCTGAACTTTTGAGAAACTTTGCTAACAATTAAAGGGGATTTGACTGACTATGAATTCCTGTCCTTTTGACATGTTCAGAAGGCAAACTCAGCATCTGGGATAGTGCCTCTTGGATGAAAGACAAGGCCACCTTCTGATGTCACCAGAAGACAGATGTCTGAAGCCTCTGAGAGGCTACAAGAGTGTCCCCTGCTGATAAGGATGGTTCCCCTGCAGGTCTTTTACAGGATGGTTCTATGGATCTCCTCTTTGGATGATCTTTTCTCCTACCCATGAAGGCTGCATTTAGATGCTCCTCAAATCGCATAAGCAGAAATGAGAACTTCCTGACGGTTAGGGCAGTTCCTCAGTGGAACAGGTTTTCTCGGGAGGTGGTGGACTCTCCTTTTTTTGGAGGTTTTTAAGTAGAGGCCAAATGGCTGCCCGACAGCAATGCTGATTCTGTGAACTTCAGCAGATCACGAGAGGGAGAGAAGGAAGGGTTTCATTGGTGCTTAGTTCTTGTGGCCCTTTCTTACATGCCCAAGGGAATGCCAATCAGCTCATTGGGGTCAGGAAGCAATTTTTTCCAGGCCACTTTGGCCAGAGATCCTGGAAGGTTTTTGGCTTTCTTCTGGGCAGGGAGCAGGATCACTGAGAGTACAAGGGTGGGGATGTAGTTGAGAATTTCCTGAATTGTGCAGGGTGTTGGACCTAATGACCCTGGAGGTTTCTTCCAACTCGTATTATTCTATGATTCTATGAAATGCTCTGTGGAAAGGGTGCTTGATGTGTAAATGCATTTTTGGAGCCAGCCAGCAATTGTAGCTTTAGAAAGACCTGAAATTTCTACTGAGGCAAAGTTTTAGATAACCCTCATAACATGTCCTTTAAGCCTGTCCTTATCCCTCTGATGAACCAGGCATAAGGAGGATTCTCTGTAATGTAAAATTTGCTGCAGGCAACAGCAGGGAGTCCACCCATAGCACAGCTGCCCAATGGGAAAAACCACAGATTGGTTATACAATCCAATCTCTGTGGGGAGTACCCAATGGCTGTGGGTGGATACATGAAGGAAGCCTAGGGATTATGGCTTGCCTGGGGCCATAGGTATCAACTTCCTCCCTTGTATAACCAGAAGTCACTGGCAAGCTGGACAATCCCTTCCCTCAGAGCAATCAGAAGTTATCTCCATTTTTTAAACCAGAAGAAGATGGTATTCCAGATGCTAAGGCTACCATTTGGATGTTTCTCAGCTCTAGAAGAAATTAATGTCGAAGTCAGCCCTTGGGACTTTTACCTTGTAAACGCGAGAAATTGGAGGACAATTTCACTGCTTTGCAAGAAGTCAGCTTCTTCCCGCTGTGGGTTGAAATCCACAGGGTCTGCCGGATCCACAACTTGGGCGGGCTCCTTGTTGCAATCCAGGATCTCAGGGAATCCAGAGGCACGCAGGCGAGCAAGAGAAGCCCGTGTGAGGGTAGTGCTAGAGCTGAAAGACAGCAGCCTTTTGACTTTGGGGGAGACCACCTGCCACCAGAGGTTCTGAACTTGAGTTTCCCAGAGCACATCTGGGAGAATCACCTAATCAAATGCTGCAGGAAGATCATGTAGCATAGTAGCAAGCAGAAGGAGCTGTGACCTAGAAGGATCCCCAGTTCAAACGTCAGCTGTGCCACAAACTCATGAGACAGCTTTAAGCAAGCCATTCCTCCCCCCTCATTTGCCACTTCTGTAATATGGGGGTGACAATAGTGGCCTATGTTACACAGCTGTTTAGCCGCCTTTTCCTGAGTCAGAACACTGTTCTATTGAGGGGGTTGGAAAATGCCGAGCTGAACTGCTTCTCAGAAGGGGAGCAGGCTGGAACTTCTGTTCAGGGTAGTGGAAGGCAATTTAATGACTACTGCCTACTTTTCTCAGTCAGAGGTCAGTCCAAGATATGCACAGGAAACTTTGAGGAGATTTACCTTGGCTAAAAGGGAGTCCCAGGGGGGGGGGCTCCTTTGAAGCTTTGAGGGGTCTCTGGAGACGAGTTGCATTTTCATCATCTGCAGAAGTTTGCGGAGTCATTTATTTGACATAAGCTCGACAGGATCCTAATCTTCTTTGATATTACTAAACATCTAAAGCTACACAAGACCGGTGTTGATCTGGATAACTACAGAAAATGTACAGATCACTATCTTTCATTCCGGGACTAATTAAAATTAAACAAAATAAAATCAGAAGGTGGGAAACTGAAATCTAGAAAGCTTGGAAGAAGGGGAGAAGGAGTGAAATTTGGACTTTGTAAATTTAAAGGACAGTGCTAAAAAGTGGAAAGGAATTTATTGTTTGGTCTTCTTGCGGTTTTTGAGAAAAAGCCCCATTGTCATAGAATTGCAGCTCCCACAGTCAACACAGGAAATACGTCAAGTATCGTGAGATCTCTCCACCAACAAAAACGGGATTTGGTGGCAAGTAAAGCAGGAAGCATTGGATGGAAAAGGGAAATCATCGAAGTAGCCAGCCTACTCTAGGACTATAATATCATAGAAAAACATCGGCGGCCATTGCAAGGAGGCTAAAGTTTAAATAAAATTTTTAAAGTGTTCGGGACATTAAAAATTGGGGAGCCAACAGAGGTGATGTTTATAAGGTAAATGCTATTGGACATTATTGTTAATAACTATTTTAGAAGCCTCTAGAGAAAAAAGAAAAAAAATAAAGTGAGGCAGAAAGTCGCGACCGCATTTTGGAGAAAATAAAAACTTTAAAAATTAATATCTGAGCCCAGGAGGCTCTGAGGACGGCAAAATTAGGCTTATTGAAGAAAGCAAGCTTCAGTCTTTTAAACCTGATAGTTGAAATTTAATTTGGTGAGGTTAAAATTTATTTAGGATCTTCCTAAAAGGCAAATAAAAGACAACATTAGAACTGTTGTAAATATCGTGGAATATTATGAAAGGCATCCAGAAAAGGAAGTTGCATTATTCTTTGCGGATGCAGAGAAAGCATTTGATAATTTAAACTGGGACTTTATGTTTGCAGTAATGGAGAAAATGGAGTTGGGGGAAAACTTTATAAGGATGATAAAAGCAATATATACTGAAAAACGTGCAAGGCTATGTATAAATGCAGATCTTACAGAAGATATGACAATTAGCAAAGGTACAAGACAAGGCTGTCCGCTTTCCCCACTGTTGTTTACAATGACTCTTGAATTCTTACTGATGCAAATCCAAGAAGACAAAGAAATAGAAGGATTAAAAGTAAAAGGATTTACTTATAAATATAGGGCATTTGCAGATGATATGTTTATAAATGAAAATCCCATACAAGTAACACCTTTGTTGTTAGTTAAAATACAAAAATATGGAGAACTGGCAGGACTTTATGTTAATAAAGAAAAATCAAAACTGCTATGTAAAAATATGCAAGCAAGCAAACAAAAGGAACTGCAGAAGCTAACAGGTTGTGAAGTTACCTCTAAGGTAAAATATTTGGGTGTGGAGATAGCAATGAAGAATATTGATTTGTTTAAAAACAATTATGAGAAGCTATGGCGTAAAATGGATGAAAATATGATAAAATGGAATAAACTTAATTTGTCATTGCTTGGCAGAAAAGCTGCAATTAATGAATATTCTGCCAAGAATAATGTATTTGTTTCAAACTATTCCGATTGTGAAAAACAGTAAACAATTTAATAAATGGCAAAGGAAAATTTCAGAGTTTGTATGGGCTGGGAAGAAACCAAGGATTAAAATGAAAATTTTAACAGATGCAAAAGAGAGAGGAGGATTCCAATTACCAGATTTAAAATTATATCATGAAACAGCTTGTTTAGTGTGGATAAAAGAATGGGTGACGCTGTTAAACAAAAAACTCTTAGCGTTGGAAGGCCATGGAAATAAATTTGGCTGGCACGATTATATGTACTATGGGGAAAAAAAAGATGGATGTTTTTTTCTCTCACTATTATATAAGAAACAATTTGCTAAATACATGGATGAAATATAAGAAATATGGGGATGAGAGAAAACCGTTATGGATAGTGGCAGCAGAAGTAATAAAAATAACAGCTGAGACAGGTGAAGAAAAGTGGTTGTCATATAATCAACTATTAAAAATACAAAGTGGCAAAACAGAATTGAAAACTGCTGAAGAGCTGAATAATAAATATGATTGGTTTCAAATGCAACAAATAAAGAGCTTGATGGAAAATGATATTAAAACTGAAGGAATAAGAAAAAAGCAAACAGAAATGAAAAAAGTTCTGCTTGGAGACAATGAAAAATTAATTTCAAAATTATATAAATTACTTTTAAAATGGTCTACGGAAGATGAAGTAGTGAAATCTCAAATGATTAAGTGGGCAATTAATGTAAATAAAGAAATACAGATGGAAACTTGGGAATATTTGTGGAAGAATTCTATAACGCTTTTGACGTGTCATAGTATTAAAGAGAACTGTTTTAAAATGATGTATAGATGGTATATGACTCCTAAAAAGTTGGCAAAGATGAACAATAAGATGCCAGACAGATGTTGGAAATGTAAAAAACATGAAGGTTCTTTCTACCATATGTGGTGGACTTGTGAAGAGCAAAAAAGTATTGGCAGATGATTCAAGAAGAAATTTCCAGGATCTTGGGATACAAATTTAAGAAAGTTGCAGAGACTTTTCTGTTGGGATTACAAATGGAAAAATTTCCAAAAGAAGATAGAACTATAATTTGGTATTTGCTTTCAGCTGCTAGGACATTGTATGCGCAGTTGTGGAAGCAAGAAAAAATACCAGAAAAATGGGATTGGATTGTAAAAGTTATGACGTGGAGTGAAATGGACAAATTAACAAGAATTTTAAGAGACTATGACTTAGAAGTTTTTAAGATGGAGTGGAAAAAGTTTAGAAGTTATGTAGAAAAAGAATGGAATAATAAATAAAAGGACATTGGACAATTTTTGATAATGATTAAGTCTTAGAAGGAAGAAGAATATTAATCTTTGTTTATTAGTTAAGGGTACCTTTAAATATTAGTATTTTAAGTAAATAACACCGGCGGGGGTCAAGTAACGGGGGGAGGGGTGGTTAGAAAGTAATATATGGGATAGATAAAAAGAAGTTAGAAATAGATATTGTTACCATATGTTACTAAATAAAATTGTTTTAAACCAAGAACACTGGTCTATCGAGATCAGTGTTGTCCACTCAGACTGGCAGCAGGTAAAGGTCTTTCATATCACCTACTACCTGACCCTTTTAACTGGAGAAGCTGGGGACTGAACCTGGACCTCCTGCATACAAAGCAGATGCTATGCCACTGAGCTAAAACCCATATTACAGTGAGATAATATAGCCCACCTTCCCAACCTCACCTTCTTGAGTGTGCTCCAAGAGCCATAATGGGCATGTGAACTGGCATGAAGGGCAACTCCTGGAGCTGGTCAATGGATGAGGCTTCCTGAACCGGTGAGCTCTGGCTGAGGTCATACTCCAAATGACTGATTCCTCCCAGGGGGCTGTGCTGCTAGAGAATGAATTTTTTTTAAAAAAAAAATGATGCACTTTCAAATGGGAAGCAGGCAGAGATGTGCACTGCTGGGTGCATGGATAAGACAACTTCAGAGGACCAGTCAGAAATATTTGGCCCATGGAGAATGCTGCTGACTTGTCCACTCCCTTCCTCCACACCAGATTCTGGGGGCTCCTGATGCTGATGGCAGCCACTCTGGCGTAGAGCCAGTATGGTGTAGTGGTTAAGCGCACAGGCTCTTATCTGGGAGAACTGGGTTTGACTCCCCACTCCTCCACTTGCAGCTGCTGGAATGGCCTTGGGTCAGCCATAGCTATCTCAGAGTTGTCCTTGAAAGGACAGCTTCTGTGAGAGCCCTCTCAGCTCCACCCACCTCATAGGGTGTCTGTTGTGGGGGAGGAAGATAAAGGAGATTATGAGCTGTGAGACTCTGATTCAGGGTGGAGGGCGGAATATAAATCCAATGTCTTCTTCTTCTCTTTGTTAGTTCTGCCTACCTGCTCCCAGGATAAACCAGCTGCCTTCCAAACTACGTCATCATTCCCATGCTGATGCGCCCCTCATGTTTTCCAGGCTCAGCAACAGAGACAGCCTTACTTAATTTCCACACGAGGCCAGGAGAAACATGCAATGTGGCATCAGGTGGAGAATTCACATCCTTGAGAATTTCAGTTTCCTTCTTAGGTTTTTTTTAAAATCAGGTTTTGAAGAAAGCCAAATATGGGCACATATGCCTGAGTGAGACATCACAGAATTTCACTTTTCTGGCAACCATGTGATTAATTTTTTAAAAAAAACCCCATAAATTTAAAAGACACACACTTCCAGAATGTGAATGTAAATATGACTTCAAGGTAATATTGGTCCTAATCCTGAATGGGTATTGGCAGGGAGGCAAAGAGCTGTGTAAGTATTTTATATAAAGGGAACCACCTATCCTACCCATTCTAATAAGAAACCAGGGGTGTGGTCGGGTACAAAACTAGGCAGGATTACACCCCATTCCCTAGAGTGGCTGCTTCTCATTGCTGCTCCCATGACACCCTCCTCCCAATCACACTGTGTCTGTGGTTAGCATTTTGCTGTCCACGTGACCATTTTCTCTATTGTTCCATAGGAAAGTGGAACTGCACAACATCTTCTCTGCCTTTCCCTTACCCAGGTCCTACTGGTCATATGAACCAGATAATTTGACTGGAAATAAGGAAGACGGGCACATGGGGAAATTCTAGAACAATAAAAGAATGGGTGGGTGGGAGGATACCCACTGCCCTGATGTGCAAGATGCCCAAGAGCCCCTTAGCAAGCTCTCGAGTGCAAGAGCCCCTTCTGTTTCTTTTACCTCACGTGCTCGTTCTTGAGCCTCAGAGAAATGGGAGAGTGCAGATCTGTTAGAGGGCGGCAGCGGAGGTTTGGAAACATGGTTCTCTGGAGACACCGAGAGCTGGGAGATTGACAGCTGAAATGAAAGGATTATTGTTAGGAGGAAAACATCCTCTCCACTCTTTTGGCTGTGGCAATAGCAGGAGGAAAGAGGGAGAGCTCTCATAGATTGCTGTCCACTCCATCCTCCAGATTAGGCACTGCAAGAGGATCGATCCTGCATCTTGTACCGAGAGGGTCACGATGTGGAGCCAGTCAACATACGGCATGGAATGGGGCGGCAGGATTTTTCACAGCTAGGTTGGAACATTGCTTCCTTCAAAAGCTCCCTGCATGTGGTGGCCTAGCATGGCACAGACTGAATGAAGCCCCTCTCTCTGATATACTGATTCACCGCATGTGGGGAACAAGCTCATTTGCAGTAAGGGCTTGCGTCTTGGTCCTATACATTTTTACTTAGAATGCGTAGCTACCCAATTCAATAGCATTTGTTCTCAAATAAGTACACACAATGCCGTAACATCATGTGCACTTTCCTGCTGTAGCATTTTGATTTGTTATCTTTCCTATTTCTCTCCCCAGTGGAAACCAAAGCTGCTTACATCCCCCTCCCTTTTCTCCATTGTCTCTTCATAATAAACTTGTGAGGTAGGTTTGGCTGAGAGTGTGTGGCTGGCCCAAGGTTATCCAATGACCTTCCAAGGCAGAGTGGGGATTCCATCCTGCCTGTGCCAGATCCTACTCTGACACTCTACCCACTGCACCACACTGGCTTTTTATACAATTCTTTTGCTCTGCTTGGGACTTTAGAGAGCAATGTAAGCAGGTTTCTGCTCCCAAGGAGCTAACAGTCTAAATTTAGGCAAGGAATATAATAATGAGGCTGAGCAGAAGAGCTTCTGCTTTGTCTGTAGATGGTCCCCGGTTCAATCCTCTGTCATCACCAGTTAAAAGGACCAGGCAGTACGTGATAAGATAGAGATCCCTGCCTGAGACAGCGGAGAGCTGCATGGCAGTCTGCATAGACAGTACTGATCTTGATAGATCAATGGTCAGATTCAGTATAAAGCAGTTTCATGTGCGTTGGTGAGGAAGTATTATGTTGCCTTACACCCAATCAGACCTTTGATCCCTTTAGCTCAGCACTGCCAATCCAGACATGTACTTGGCTCCCCGGGGCCTCAGAGACACAGAAAGTCTTTCCAAGCTGCTACAACTTGGAATCCTTTAACTAGGGGTTGTACTGAAGGCCTTTTGTACGCAAAGCGGGTGTTCTGCCAATGAGCCAGGGCCCCTCCCTTGGAGTGCCAGACCCTCCCGGGTGCCCAGTGTTGAGGAGTCACATTCATATTAACAAGTAACTTTGTTTTTATAAAGAGCTGTTATGAAAACATTATTCAGTCAACCACAAGATGCACCTGTAACCCGAGTGAGTGAAGGTGAATGCTTCTGTGTAAGCACAAAGCCAAACAGAAGAGGATGGAAGTGGCTGGCACAAGGCCTGCATTTTGTCCCTGTGTCCTATGAAACCGGGATCAGTGCAATATCATATTTCCATCCAACGAAAGTGAAGGGGATGTCCCGGAGGTGCTGGGGGCATCCTTCTGCTCTGTCTCTGCTCGGTCTTCTAATCCCAGCAGCTTTTCCAGGCAAGCTTATCCACTAAGCTTCTCTCCTGCCATTTCTCTGTGGGAGCCAAGCTCCTTCATTTACCAAGAGCTGCCCTCCATGAAACATGACAAGAATTGGAAGTTCATGCTTAAAACGAAATTAAACAAAACAAAACAGTAAGCCAATAATGTCCCCAGAATGTGCTGCGAGAAACAAAATATTATTTCAAATATCAAAGCTCCTACTGACCATCACATCCCCAACCGCAGAGGAGGCATCCTGCTTCCTGCTGCTTCTCTGCGTGATGTAGCGGTCTGCATTTGCCCCCTTCCAATTAACCTCTGTGTGAGGGCAGATGATTTTCCGTTTCAGTGTAATGGGTATGATTGGCTCGTTTAATTATCCCCAGAGCAGCAACTAAGTAGAATTACCCACAGAAGAAAGTGTTCACTGCATCTCTGCAGGATTCACTGTTCCGGCCTTGCTTTTCACAATCTGCTTGTGCTGCAAATAGGAAATTTTACAGCTTCCCTGAATCAGGTATGCATGGAACATTCCAATGTTGCTAGAGGACGCGTATCCACAACACACTCCTGAAAAAAGAGATTTATCTCCTCTGGGAGTGGCTGATTCTTACTCTAAAGTCAAGCATTTTTTTGAGGGGGGTGGTTTATAGTGAAGCGACTCTCCAGTTTTTATTCAGAAATAATGAATGCCTTCAGCTCTTGGAAGTACAGGAACTTAACATTCAATTACGGTATTCCCTGCAGTCTGGTTTCTTGCCATGAGCCAACTGACAGGAATCCCCCATGCATCCTCAAGTACTTACCCCTGGACCTTGGGAATAATCTTGAGTGGATGCTAACATCTGAGGAGAAAGTGGAGATCCTAAGAGAGCAGAGGGAAAAGAAATTCAAGCATAGTTAGTGTGTGCTGCAGCTGTTGAGTCTGCCAGCTGAACGTCATCATCAGCTCTCTGAAAGACACATCCAAAGGCCTTCTCCTAGGAAAGCTGTAGCTAGTCACACATCTCTTCTTCCCAGCATACTGGGGACACAACCTGATACTAGCTAGTCCCAATCTGTGCCCAGTGAAATTGGCTAAGCATCCTACAGGAACCTCTGTGCAATGCAGAAAAGGGGGCCTCCCCCATCCAGCCTTTTTAAAAAATCAAGATGGGTAACCATGTTAGTCTGTCTGTAGCAGTAGAAAAGAGCAGGAGTCCAGTAGGACCTAACAAAATTTGCGGCAGGGGATGAGCTTTTGTAAATAACTGCTCACTTCTTCAGATACCTGAGAAGTGACTCGTGAACGTTCATCCCCTGCCACAAATTTTGTTAGTCTTTAAGGTGCTACTGGACTCTTGCTAGAAGAAGAAGAAAGGAGGAGGAGGAGATCATCATCATCATCCTGGAGCCCTCAGTTCTGCATGGGACTCTTGTTACGGGAAGGTGGCAGCTGGGGCACTGCAGAAAGCCCCCTGTTCTGCTGGCAACGGCTCTCCACCCCAGAAATGCATCCACCTCCCTCCTCCCTCAATAGCCCTTGTCCCCTCGATATCTGCATTCCCTGGAGCCCCGAGGAGCTGGAGAAGTCAAAGCAGCAGGTGACTGAATTTGTGGCTCCTGGAGGAGAAGACAGACTCCAAGCCCGATTGCAGCACCGGGCAGCTCGCATGGAGAACTGGATCGTGGATGGGTGGATCCAGTTGGTCTACTTCGAAAGCTGATTCCCCCTGGCTGTTCACTCCAGCTCAGCTGTGGTGCTGCTCAAGCAGGATTTTAATGACTGGAAAAGCCAGCTGAGATTTTCAACACCACTTATTGCTGGTCTGTTGGATTTCAAGGGCAAGAATGACCACCAGACCCTCTTGGCTGAATATATCCAGGGCTACCCTCTATGTATGAACCAGTATTCCTGCATCTTCGCCTCATGCCACCTTCCAGGACCAAAACACGATGCTGCCTCCACCGAGCTGGAGACCAGCCACATATATTACAGTAGTCCGCAACTTCCAGTTTTTCCAGCTTGAAGTTTATAACAGTGATGGAATGCCTCTCACAGTTGACCAGCTTCACTCGCAGCTCCGGCGAATCCATGGGCAGCCATGGAAGACAGATGAGGAGCCCCTAGGAGTGCTGACCAGCAACCATTGAGACTCATGGAGACAAGCCCGCAGCACTCTCATGAGACAAACTGAACGGGTAGTCAGTACATGCCATTCAGCATAGCCTTTTTACAGTCTGCCTGGACACTTCTGTTTCTGAAGATGTCGGATGCACATGCAGAAAGCCATCTTGCCACACAGATAAAAAAGTCCTGGAGAACTCAAAAGCTCATCTTCTGTCACATGAGTAGATACGTGTACAGATGAAGCTGCCTTACACTGCATCAAACCATTGGTCCATTAAGCCAAGTGCAACGCCAGTGTTGGAGAATCTGGGGGAAGGTCGCATCCATTTTTAAAACCAAGCTCATTTCTGTGATGCTAAGGACACTTGGCTGTAACATATGTGGCCTGCCCAGCATCAGAACGTAATGGATGGGATATGAGCCTCCCCTTTCTGTTAGCCAAGAGACAAATGAGTTTCCCTAAAAAGTACATAAGCAGTGTGAAGACAGTGCTGGGTTTTAGCTATACCTGAGCAGGACTAAAACTGAGATGAATCCAAAGCTTTTTTTTTTTGCACAATTTTTTTAAAAATGGCAATCCTGAAAAATATCCTGGGAGGAGGACACTGCATGCAAAGATATTCCATGTACTCCACCCTCTTTGTCTCCTTGATGCTCTCTAGGAGTTCAAGGTGATCAGTGAAGTAGCACTATGATGTCATTCTGTTCAGTCAAGGACTATTTCAAGGAAGAGAAATGCAGTTGTGGCCTTCAAAGTTGTTGGTCTCCACCAAACATTTCTATTTAGCAACACCATCAATCCTGATAGACAGCAGCATGTCTTCGGAGCCTAAGCCGGAGGCCTTTCCCAGCTTGGAGACATCTCTTCACAGTTTCCATGGCAGCTGGACTGTGCCCATGCTCTCCAGATGCAAATTTGTAAAATGTGAAGAGCAGTCATTAAAGAAGATGTGGCCAGTCAAAGCTCCTATGTACCTGAGCATGGCTTGCGATCCTCGGGTGGGTTGCCAAGCTGGGTTGTGAGCACCTTTAGAGTTGCTGTTGTCATTCAAGGACCTGCACGCCTTCTGCCTCTCTTTGGAAGCATGCTGAGAAGGTCAGAAAGATAGTGTGGTGAGGTCACTCAACCGTGTAGAGGATCCGTCTATGCAATGTCAACCTTTGACTTATTCCTTGCTACAGTACGCTTCCTGATGCTTGTGTTTTCTGGCTCTGGTTCTTTTGGTCTACTGCCCAGGGTCCTGGCTTTGACAGCAGCAAGGTCAAATCTCTGGTTTAAGAAGAATACTGCAGATTTATACCCCCCCCCTTCTCTCTGAATCAGAGACTCAGAGCGCTTACAATCTCCTTTATCTTCTCCCCGCCACAACAGACACCCTGTGTGGTGAGTGGGGCTGAGAGGGCTCTCACAGCAGCTGCCCTTTCAAGGACAACTCCTGGCTAACCCAAGGCCATTCCAGCAACTGTAAGTGGAGGAGTGGGGAATCAAACCTGGTTCTCTCAGATAAGAGTCCGCACACTTAACCACTGCACCAAACTGGCTTCTTCTTCTCCTCTCATATAATATGGCTGTCACATGACTTCCTGCCATGTGCTTGCAATCCAATGGATCCCGGTTGTGGACAAGTTAAAGAACACTATTCTAGAAAACCTTGTGGATTAGTCAGTTTTTTGAACCAGTTCCAAGTGGCTCAGTGGCAGAGCCTCTATTTGGCATGCTGAAGATCCCAGGTTCAGTCCCTGGCATCCCTAATTAAAAGGATCATGTAGCAGGTGATGTGAATGCCAGCTGTCTGAGATGCTAGACAGCTACTGCCAGGCTGGGTAGACAGTACTCACCTTGATGGACAAATGGTCTGATTTCAGGATAACCCAATTACACATGGCATCTGAGTAGAGTTAGAACCAGTTCTCCCAGGATTCAGGTCTGTACTCTGAACCCAGCCTGCTTTGGAACAATGGTATCAGCTGGACCACAGAGCTTCTTTTCTAATGATGGATACAGCCTTCAGACCTTGAGTGAGCAACAAAGTGAGGTCAGAATTCAAACATTTCCCCATCGAGCTTCCACCTCCTCTCTCTATCCATCTGATGAACAGTGCCCTTGGCCAGACAATTTAACAAAGCTCTGTATTTCCGTAAAGGCAATATTTCAGTGGTAGCAACGAGTGCGTCCGGAAATAGTTTGCCCGGTAATTGTGACCCCCATCAACCACCGAAAAATGTAGTTGAACCAGCTTCTGTAGAGCTGTTCCTGAATAGTCCCAATCAACATGACACCGCTGCTCAGCAGATGCACACATCTCACTAGCAATTAAGGAGAGAGCAGGAGACCGACATTTTTTTAAAAGGAGGTCCTCAGCAAATTAGGAATGAAAAGAATCAGCCGAGAGACTTCAAAAGATACGAAATCCCAGGGCGCAGCACTCAGCTGAGGCAAGCAGGAGAGAACAAGGCTGGGGTGCCCCTTTCTTCTGCCTCGAGCAGAGATGTTGCCTGGCCAAAGACATAATCAGCTGATGTGCCTAGAGTTTACCAGTGAAAATGCTGGGAGAAGCAGAAACTAAGGCAGGGGCAGTTGGTCCTTGTGGGAATGAGACAAAGAAGAGGGAAATCACGCTTTTGGGCGTGATGCAGCCCAGGGAAGTTGGACCGTGCACGGGCATTTGGCCTCCACCCCTTAGGGACTCATTTTTGCATTCCCGTTGATGTACTATTCAGTGCCATGCAAGCAAGCTTCTGGATCCACAAGTACATGGAAAAGTCATGTCACTCATCAAAGAGCACCCGTCCAGTAGCGCCTTAAAGACAAACAAGGTTTCCAGGGTATAAGCTTTTGAGAGTTAAAGCTCACTGGGTCAGACTCTCAAAAGCATATGCTCTGGAAATCCTGTGGTCTCTAATGTGCTTCCGGAATCTGATCTTGCTCTCCTACTGCAAAGCAACACAGCGACCTGCCTGAAACTTTCCCTCATCAATGCCCAGCTTTTTCACAAAAGCTTTTGGCTTCTCCCTTTAGTCGCCTTCCATAACCAAAAAAAAGTCTAAGTATCACTGATCCTTTCTTGCCCTCTCGCCTCCCTTTCTCTCCCACCCATTTGCTGTATTTTTCACTGTCAACATTTAGACAGTAAGCCTGGGACTCCATCTTCTTATCACTTACTTTTATCCCTGAATGCTGTGTATATGGATGCCACTGTATAAAGAACAGTAGTCTGCTGTGTCAGAAACTATCTGCTGATTTTTTTCCCTGAGGATCTTATGAGATGTCCCTGCAGAGGTTTCTTCCAGCAAACTGATCTGCTTGCTCTATCACAGGGGTCCTCAAACTTTTTAAATAGGGGGCCAGTTCACTGTCCCTCAGACTGTTGGAGGGCCGGACTGCCGTTACTGTACAAGGCCACGGGCCGTCAGTTCTCCGTCTTCTGCATCTCTCTCCCTTCCCCACACCACACACCCCGGCCTGGGACCTCACCTCACCTCGGTATCACCTCACACTCTGTCTCCGCCGCCTCAGCCCAGTGCCGGAAGTGTGCGTTGCTAACGCAAGTTTAGGTCGAACGTCACTTCCGGTCTGATTTTGCCATAACCCAGTGGGCCGCATAAACGTCCTCAGTGGGCCGCATCTGGCCCGCGGGCCGTAGTTTGAGGACCCCTCCTCTATCACCTTCACAAAACAACCAACGTATGTATTCTTCATCCAGAGTATGCTGCTTCTCCTGCTCCCAGCCTCAGGGACTACAAGTGGTCACAGCCAGATTTAGGTCTCAGTTTGGCAACAGCTACTCCAAGCATTTTCTTTGTTCTGAAACACTCACTTTCAGCCCCCATTTTGTAATATGGAATACCTAGCCGGGTTGTTATGCCAACACAGGATTTCACGCTGAGGAGCAGTTCAAGTCATGCATGCGCAGCATTCGATTACACATAGCTGAACATACTGTCCTCGTTCAAAATTATTTTGCACTTAAGTTAGCATGAGTTAACGGCTCATTCCCGCTTGCAAGCCATAAGGGCAGCTCTGCATGTTGCAACAGCTGCAGGAAAGGCACACGTTGGGTGTGGCACATGAGCATGTGTGTACCGTGGATCACAAGTGCACACTAATCTGGAGAACTAGGCCCAGTGAGGTTTCCCTGGGCATGTGTACTCAAGATGTACCATCACTCCTTTGTGGCACCCAGACATAACATGTTTGCTGAGGGGTAATACCAGTGTTTTCAGCATTTATCATGATATCTGCGGCTGCTTGTAGTTGGAGTAGGTTCTGGGGTTGCACTCTAGTGTAGGGTTGCCAACCCCAGAACAAAAAATTCCTGGAGATTTTGGGAATGAAGACTGGGTAAGGTAGGGTTTGGGCAGGATCTCAGCAGGGTGTCCACCCTCCAAAACATTTTTCCCAGGAAAACTAATCTCTGTAGCCTGGAGATCAGTTATAATTCTAGACCTCTGGGCCCTACCTGGAGATTGGCAACTCTTAAGAGCCCTCTTCTCAAGCACAGCCCTGACAGAGGGGAGGAAGCGATACCCTCAGATATGTTTCCCCTTCCTTGCTGATCTGTAGCATTTGCTCTGGTTCAAAAACTGCCTCTGCGGGGAAGGAGGGTTGGCAACTCAGCAGTTCTGCAATCATCCATTTGAGTCACAATAAACCAGATAATCTCTTAGGCACCGTTCTGCTTTTCACTGCCCTCAACTTACTCGGCCAGATTATGTCAAGGAGAGCCTAACAGAAATTGCCACCATTAAACATTTTTTTCCAATTGATCCTTTCAAGTACCAGGTTTGAAAACCTATTAGACAACAAACAGAACGTACCTCTAGTTGAAATCAAAGCATTAGCAAAAAAAAAAAAAAAATGGAATATATATCCATGTGGATCCCAGCATGGTGAAACCCATGGAGCCACTGCACTCTAGTGGCTCAATGAAGAATTGCAATTTTTATTGCTTTTTTTTTTTAACACCGCTGTAAAAAAATGTTTTATATAAATATATAAAATAGAGAACATTGTTCCTATCTATAAACCCAAGCATTTCACTCGAGTTGACAGCTCCAGCAGCACTACTGTTATCAAAGGAACTATCAGCACTGGCGGACTATTCAGCCAGGGAAAAAGTCTCGGCCATAACTTAAATGCAGTTACGTTCTTAGTCTCTTGGGGGTTCTTCAGAAAAGAATGTTAAGACAGGAGTACTGGACATCATACATCTCAATTTAGAAGTGTGCTGGCAGGAATCTACCAGCTACACAAGCTTGGACTGATTCTTGGTGTTCCATTTCTTTCCTCCAGAGGACAAGTGCAGGCAGACGTCTTAGGCAGGCTGTGGAACCACAGGGTGTTTTCAATCAGACCTCGCAGATATTGATCTTCAGCCTGAGTTGCTAAACCTACGGTTTCTACCCAGAATCAAATTCAGACCGCAGGATGTAGTAGAGTCCTCAAGTGTGGGAGATGTTGAACCATATTCCAAGACACATCCATTGTGACTCCGTGGCACTGCTGTAGCACCACTGGCCTGACCAGAAATGAATGCAGCCAGGCTGGAAGAGGCACAGAGCCACCATAGCCAATTGGCAGATGTCCAGGCATTCTCTAGTGAAGTATTTAAAGACTGCTGGCTGGAAGGGAGAGTGGATGGTTTCCAGCGAGAAACCGTGGCATCAATGGGAGAAATTGTACAGAGCGGAAACTCTGGGAAGCAGGCCGATTCATGGTCAGTCAGGTGTCGATACAGAAGGGGGCTCAAGCAGTTGCTCCAAAAAACAGAGCCTGAGTAAAAGATTCATTGATGGATCTGGGAGACAGCAGCAGGTTCCACTGGCAGAGAGTAACATATACCTGAAGCAGGCAAAGCCTTTGCTGTGCATGTGGGGAAAATAGGACACGATCAGGAATCAGTGTGACATCACAGATTGTGATTCTGTCCTTCAGGTCAACATGGAAGTGGACAGCAGGGAAGGCTATGAACTGCTCTTGACTGCAAAGACTGGGAAATCTGAGGCCGATGTGACAATTCCATCCACACAGGGAGTGTCTTCACCCAACTGGGTAACAACTGAGGTCCCTTGCGTCGTGCCAAGACTGGTGCAACATGTTCATAGGACTAGAAAAGGTTGGACTACAGTGCGAGCCACTTTGAACATACAGAAATATACCATTTTACATATGGTAGCCATGTCAGACTTCCCCATTCTGGATGTTTCCCACAGCAATGGCAGCACAAGGTGCAAGCAAGAGCCCCAGAACAGCATTCTACCTAGGAGCCAATGGGTAAGCACAGCAGCAGGACACTCCCCAAGGCACACCAAAGGCTGCTCAGGAGGATTGAAATGGGAGTTCAGGAGCTGGCCACGGAGTCTCCCGATCTGAAAAAGGCACAGATCTGTTAAGCCACCAAAAGAAGACCCAATGCAAGAGGAGCTTTAACTGGTATTCCACTGGCAGTCTTAGGCAGTGGTCCTGCAGGCAATCCATGACTGGCCCTGGAGATGGCCTTTAGGTCCACCTTAAGATGATGGCATGAAATAAAACTAGTTTGCCTTCTGGCCCATCAAAGGAAACAACGTGAGTTCTCAGTGTCAGAAGGTGGCCAAAGTGGGGTCCCCTCACAGCCATTTCCTACCATTTTAGAGGCAACCTAACGGTCCTTTGAGCACTCCTGTCCTGTTCCCAAACAAGGTCAGAGAGCTGCCAGAGTCTCACCCTAGAAGCAAAGGTGCGAAGAATTTTAAAAGGCAGCTCTGAGATCCAAAATTTCATCATCATGGTGCTCTTCAATGGCATCAGATGGCACCAAAGCACCTTGAGTCATGGGTGGCCTGATGCAAACTCTGAGAGATCTGAGCACCCCTTCCTTAGTCCTTTCTAGTGACTCCTCCTCCTCTTCCAGGGAATCCTGCTGCAGACTCTGGGCCTGACAGATTTGGTGTCCATGAGACCGTGTGAGCTGAGGGCCTAGGCTCAAAGTTAGAGTCTAAAGGGCCACTGGCAGAAGGGTCTTGGGGGGAGGGTCAGGTAATTCGTAGAATACAGCCAAGGATGAGGAACAAGCGTATGATGCTTGGCATTTATACCACACAGTTTCTTAAGTGCACTAAGTGCTCCATGCATATAATCTCAGTAAACCACAGCAAGGGTTCAGCTGGGATGCTCTTCTTGAATGGCTAGTGGGCACTTTAAAGGTAACTTTAAAGGCTGCTCTTTAAAGGTAACTGTAAAACAATTTTAGCCCTCTCAAGCTAGTACTAAGGACAAGTCTTGATTTCAGGATATAATTACCCCACTACCCATGGGGTGATCACTACCTATGCGGTGGAGTATTAAGGAAACCCTCCCCCCTCACCACCAATAAAATGGGCTCTTTCCTGAACCGCAAAACTTTTTGCTAACATTTTATTCTATACAGATGATCCTGCAGATCTCAGTAATTCCATCACACTTATTAGTAATAAAGTTGCTGGGGAGAGGGAAGAAACTCTGTGTTTTGCTTTGCCTTTTGACGCCAAACTGCATGGTTGTCCCACTCCAGGAAAAGAGCTAAATGCCTTTATTCCTGTTGCTGTTTACTGGACAGAAGCCAACTTTGCAAGGTTGAGATGGTTTTCCACTTTATTGTTTTCCAAGCAAATGACAAAGCCTAAGAACTGAGCTATGTGGCAGTTGGCCAAATAACATGGCGTGGTAGCGCTGAATTGCCCCGTCTCAGACTAAAGGTAGGGAGGGTAGTATTATTGAATGCTTCTTCCAGAACCACCCTAAGCAAGGAAAGATAGTTCCTTGGGGACAGGGGATATGGTTCTGTCTTTCCCTGGTCATGCTATTTTTCTATGTTCAGACCATTTTTATATGGAGAATTTCTGTAAGTATAAGATAGCTCCCCATTTTCTTATTTTACCTTCTGGATATGGTAGGCTACGATGCATTTGCATTGATTTATACATTTATTTATTTATATCCCACTTTTTTCCCTAGCTGGGACTCAAATCACTTAGTATGTCATTCTCCCCTGCTCCATTTTTCTTGCAACAACCCTGTGAGGTAGGTCAAGTAAGAGTTTCTGACAGGACCAAGGTCATCCAGTGAGCTTCCATGGTAGGACTGGGGATTCGAACCCAGGTCTCCCACAGCCCCAGTCCATCACTCTATCCACTGTGTCATTTCAACCAGAAATAAATGATATCCAGGCAATATAAAAGATTTCCTAAACCCGAGCCAAATCTGTGCAATGTCACATCAGGCAGAATGAGAGTTCAGTTCCATTCTAGTGTGTGCGCTTTCCCTGCCCCGGTGCCCAAGCAACTACCACAGACCCACGTGGTCCACATTAACAAGCCCATGCTCACAAGCCAGAGACATCACCCTCTCAAGCAGCAGACACCTGTCACCACTGAAAATGGGCCATGTACTAAGTGGGGGAACAAAGCAAGAAGCTCTTTTACTGAGCATAGCTCGAGCTGTTGGTCATATCTCTCAAAGTTCTCAGCTCTGATACTACATTAAGGGCCTCTCCCTCTCCCACAACATCTCTTTTGAGTGGAACTGAATCCCTGCTGCGCGTTTGAAGACTTAGCCATGGGGGGGGAGACACTCACTGGGGGACGATGAAGGAGGATTCTTGGAGAGAGGCGGCTCTGCCTTCACATTGCTTGAGGGTTTTGTAGCAGTCCTGAGTCCTTCATCCGAGCCGGTGGAAAAGTGGAACTGGATCGTTCCAGACTCAACTTGCTTCACCTGAAATTTAGAGGGAGAGAGAAGGAGAGGAGGAGGATGTGAATAGCTTTCTTTTTTCCCATTGTTGTGGGTAGACAGTCATCAGGAATGAGCGGGTAAAAAAACCCTGAAATTCTGCATCAAGAAAAGCTTAATTATGAGATCTGTAAATTGATGTAAAATTGATGAAAAATTGTAAATTGATATTTATATACTCTGCCTTTACCCAACACAAACAGGGCCCAAAATGGGTAGCATGAATGAATGTGATGTTAAAACAATCCTCAGTTACAAATAACCCAAACACATCACCAAACAGATAAGCCAGAGCCTACGTCAACAACCTTCCCAGGTGCCTTCCAGATGCCTGTTCCATAGCAAAGGGGCAGCAACCGGACATGTGCAATCATGGAAATTAGCACAATTCCTCTTATTTTGCAAAATCTTTTCTGCCATTTCCCGTTTTGTATGATTCCTTCTGTTTCAAGGAGTTATGGAAAGTGGGAGACAAGGAGCACTGCAGAGCTCTACTACCACCCCTCTGCCTCTGGAAATCTTACTAGGACACTTGGGGGTGGGGTGGGGTGGGATGAAGCATATCTTAAGGGAGGGAGGGACCCTAAGAAACTGAGTTTTGCAACCAATTCTGCATTTTGTCAGTTTTTTGCACTTACACAGAATAATTAAATATGCAGAGCCTTACGTCTGTTATCACCTTAAAGCTTGGGTTTTTATAGTCTTTTTCACAGCAAAATACTATAATAAATCTTCTCACATCCAATCACTGGCAGATATGTAACAAACACAGGCATCAGTGTTAAAGGACCTTAAACTTGGGAGGTTTTATCTTGTGAGACACACTGGCAGACATGTTTGTCTATGATGCAGGCACATGTGCCAGTTTCCATTCTGGCCCTGTGATGTATTCTTCTTCTCCTGCAGACAGACTGTTCACGTCACTCCTTGAACACAGAGACGGCCTTGTGACTCAGACCACTCTGTCTATAGCTGTCTGTTGCACAGAGCTGTGGCTATTGATACCAATCCTCAATGCTGAGTTTAGCCTTTGGAGGTATCTTGGCATCCACACATGGACTGACCACTGGAATGAATTCTCATGCTCAGCTGATCATACACAGCTTTTTTTTTTCGCAAGGGAGGGACTCTAATGCAAACCTCATGTCCAGTCTTACCATGGTGGACCCAAAATAAGTATGCAGATCTTTACATGATTTTCTTTACAAACTGAGCCTACACAATTGCTAGTGAATTTTTATTTTTGACAACAAATATGCTGCCACTGCCATATGCTACAGGGACTGCTTCAGGGTTTTTTTTTTCTTTTTGAACTATTTATTAAAATTATAGAATGACAAGAAACAAGAGAAAGGTAAGGGAAAGGGGTAGCAGGAAAGAAACACATGAACATTATTAATAAAACCTTACGTATTTCTCCATTTGTTGGCTCATAAACCCTATCATTATTTCAATTCTAGAAAAGCAAACTCTGAGTATCTCTGCATTTCATCTTATAACATCTACATCACATTATTAGTATGACTTTCAAGCCATAAATACAGAGGTGACCATATTTCTTTCAATTTTTTTTTTTTTTTTTTTTTTGCTATCTTCTTTCAGTAAGTCTGGGACAGGGGGCGGGATTTTCTTAATGTTTAAGCTTCTCCTTTCTCGGTGCACCTTGTCTTGGCAACATTTTCTCCATGCTTATTCCAACCCTATGATCCTGGCTTTTTTTGAGCAGGAAAGTCTAAGAAAAAAAAGGGATAACCTCAAATAAATTTCATTTCTTAATTCCCAGTCTTTCCTTGACCCATACTCGTTTATGTGCTTGTTGGTGCCTTCTGGTTTTCCTTCAGGGTGCCAAAGGCACTCAGGATCTAAACTTGGCCTCTTCTTTCTGAACGGAAACTCACTAGACTTCTCTCTATTGCACTTCAGCACCACCACTTGGGATGGCACAGGGAGGTATTCATCTCCCAGTTTGGCAGAGATCGCATGGAGCCAACAGTGTTCTTCCCGGTCTTCTAAGGCTTCTAAATTTGGTCCATCTTCTCAAACTGAGCAATATTACTTGGGTACAGAGACCAAGCTAATCCCACACTAGTTTTCCTGGATTACCTGCTGGAACACCAGCTTTGTCAGGGTCTTCCCGAAAGACTCACCTCTTCAGAGCTCATGGAAGCTGGGGGTGTCTTGTAGACCAAAACGTGGCTGGGATTATGCTGGGCTCCTCCTTGCAAAGGAAGGATCACTTTGGAGGAGCTCACATCCAGCGAGGGATTCCAAACTGCCCACCGAATGGAATGCATGTAAGCCGGTGTCGTCAGAGAAGTAGCAGATGATGCCTGCAGTTTAAAGAGGGAGGTGGGAAATGGGAATCGAATTGCACTTTCAAGTTGTACGCTAAGGCGACCATGAAATATGATGCAGGACAAGGCTGTGTATATCAAAAAGATGGAGGGGTCAGCCAGATCCATTCTCCTGGCCTTTCACTTGGTTATGGGACAAAATAAACAAACTGCAATCTGGGCAAATGGAAAGACAGTAGAATCGGCTGGTCAGTGAGGATGCTAGGGCCAGCAAAGGGAGGGGGCAAGTTCAGCACCCACCCCAAGATGTAGCCCATTACTTCTCTCACATTCAGTCCTGCAGAGAATAGAGAAACCCTGAAGCAACACTGCCTTCACCAAATCACACCACTGATCTGTCAAGGTCAATACTGTCTATTCTGAGGGGCAGCTGCTCTCCAGGGTCTTGGGTCTTTCACATCACCTACTGCCTCATCCTTTTAACTGGCAACGTGGCATACATGGCAAAACTGAATCAGCAGCAAGACACATTAAAAGCTCTGCATGGGAAGCAACAGGTCATTCACTTTTCTTTTTCTGGAAAGTACACCCATCCAATGACAGCTTGCATTTCCCCTCTCTTGGGCTCTCCTCAAACACTGAGCCAGCAATCAGCCTGACAAGCAAGATCTGCTCTGATGTTAGCAGTTCCAAGTGATAGTTTGGGCCAGGGTTGAGAATGTGGACCTGGATGACTAACAGACCTGCAAATGTGAAAGTCATGCATTTTCTAAGGATCAGGCTATGAACATAAAAATGCAGACGAAAATGGCAGGCTTTTACAGCTATATACTCTCTGCCCTGACCTGGATGGCCTAAGCTAACCTGATCTTGTTAGATCTTCAAAGCTAAGCAGAGTCAGCCTTGGTTAGCACTTGGATGAGACCATCAAGGAATTCCAGGATCGCTATGTAGAGAAAGGCCTTTTAGTCTCCTGCCCTGAAAACCCTATGAGATCACCATAAATTGGCTTCAATTGGATGGTACTTTACACAAGACATATAATCTCTGACAGACAGGGTCATCTGGGACGGTGGCTCAGTGGTAGAACATATGAACATATGAAGCTGCCTTATACTGAATCAGACCCTCAGTCCATCAAAGTCAGTATTGTCTTCTCAGACTGGCAGACTGGCAGAGCATCTGCTTAGGAAGCAGAAGGTCCCAGGTTCAATCCCCGGCATCTCCAAAAAAGGGTCCAGGCAAATAGGTGTGAAAAACCTCAGCTTGAGACCCTGGAGAGCCGCTGCCAGTCTGAGAAGACAATACTGACTTTGATGGACCCAGGGTCTGATTCAGTAGAAGGCAGCTTCATATGTCCATATGTCCATCTGAGAGTCCAGGGAGTGGAGAGTGGAAGAAGCCTACAGCTGTCCCTGCCAGGGCCTCCCTTCCCAACAGGAACTATCTCAAAGGGCCTCTTGAAAAAAACCAAAACACCCAGCAAATTGACGGCTCTGTGTCCCTGTTTGAAATTGCTCTCCTCGCTCCTAGCTCATTAGCAGAGCCACAAGCAATGCAATCAACTTTGGGACTGTCCACCCTCCAGAAAGACAAGACAGAGGTGAATTGGCTTCAGCGTGAAGCCACTGAGAGTTGGATAGCAGGACCATCAGTGACACTTGGATAGTTTGGACGTCTCCTATCTAAAACCTGGAAGGTTCAGGCTAGCCCAATCTCAGAAGTCAAGCAGGGACAGCCCTGCTTGGATGGAAGACCACCAAGGAAGCCCAGGATTGTTATGCAGAAGCAGGCGAAGGCAAACCATCTCTGCTTATCTGTTGTCTTGAAAGCCTTATGGGTCTTGACATCACTTTACACACACAGCTATCTAGGATTCTAGTGACTGGGAGGACTCTCTGGTATAGGAGGTGATGTCTGATGCTGGAGATGGGGAGGACAGGCAGACACCTGCTTTTCAGCAGGCCCCCCTTGAGTCCTGCAGGTGTGCTGCTGACTGCCTTGGCATTTGAGGAGGGCTCCCTTTGTGACTTTATCCATATGATGGAGAAAATGTTTCCATCTCCTGCAGCGGCAGCCTGTTCCCTGAGCCCGAGTGGCTAGTTAGAGCTGTGAGCAATAAAAAGAAGAAATCATTCTATGGAACACAGGATTCAGCTTTCCCTCAAATACCCTTTTCTTTTAAGGAACATTTTTTTTAGTCTTTATGACTGCAAATATATGGTTAATGCCTGTGGGCATTCAGAAGTTAGAAGACTTTTTAAAGAAGTTTCAGTAAAATTTCTAGTGTTTGGCGATGGAGGGGGAGCAAAATGGTCATCAGTGCCTGGCATAGCTCTTGCTCCCACCCTAAGTTTACAAAACTAGAATAAATGATGTAAATCAGCCATAGCTGCAGAGCATTATGCATCGGATGCTGAGGGGCTCTGGTTCGTGCAAGCTCGTCATGATACCTGTTAGTCTTTAAGGTTCCACAAGAGTCCCATTTGGCTTTTGCAAAGCAAGAGATTATGTAGATTGGCTCAGTTTGTATAGAGTCTGGAATTCAGCTTCTCCTGCCATGGCATTCAGATTACTTTAGTGAATAAGACAGATTGATAATGACACTAACATATAAAATAATGTAGTTTTAAACACAGTTCTACTCCTAGGCCCAGGCCTAGGCTTCTAAGGGGCAATAACCCAGCATGACTTAAGCAATACTAAGCTGTTGGGGAGGGACCCAAACCTCCCAGGTGAACAATATTCATGGGAACCAGGCCACAATGTCTGCCAGTCTCCAAAATCCTCAGGTGAAGACCCTTCCTTGGTCTAGCTATCAGAAAACCCATAAACCAGATGGTGCATAAGAATAAGAAGCATGCGCTCTGCCACTGTACTAAGGTTGCCAGGGGGCACCTTCTTTTGTGGTTCATAGAATTGGACCCTCTGGTCCAATCTTTTTGAAACTTAGGGAGTATTTGGGGAGAGGCACTAGATGCTAAGGAGCCCTGTGGCGCAGAGTGGTAAAGCTGCGGTACTGCAGTCCAAGCTCTCTGCTCATGACCTGAGTTCGATCCTGGCAGAAGCTGGGTTCAGGTAGCTGGGTTCAGGTTGACTCAGCCTTCCATCCTTCCGAGGTCGGTAAAATGAGTACCCAGCTTGCTGGGGGGGGGGGGAGTGGGGAAGACTGGGGAAGGCAATAGCAAACCACCCCGTAAAAAGTCTGCCGTGAAAACGTGATGCGGCATCACCCCAGAGTCGGAGATGACTGGTGCTTGCACAGGGGACTACCTCTACCTTTACTAGATGCTATGATGAGAGTTTGGTGGCTCCACCTCAAAAAACACCCCCAGAGCCCCAGATAGTTACAGATCAATTATCCATTATACCCTATACCGGTATAATGGAGTGCCCAGCAGACATTCAACCTGCCCCACCCCACCTCTTTCTGATAACCCTGAAGTGGGGGGAGGGCCTCCAAACCAGGGGATCCCCTGCCCCCAACTGGGGATTACTGCTGAACTACCATAAACAGTCCTTATTCATATAAGGCAAACCCTATTCGCTTCTTTAGTATGATTATTTATTATACCATACTTAAGAAGCAAATAAGGTTTGCCTTATATGACTAGGGACTGCACATGGTAATTCAGTGGTTTTCCTTTGTAGTTAGCACTGAAACCCTAACTGTATTGTTCCCGACTGGAGACTGGCAACTCTACTGGACTCATGCTTCTTTTGCACAACAGATTCCTAGAAAAAGGAGTACATATCTGAGCAGACAGAGCCTGAGATATAAGTAGCAGAAAACTGAAAAAACGTGTTCAGGCCTTCACTCATCCTGGTGGCAGTCAGCGCAGGAAATGTATGTGCAGACTACAAGAGACTACTCTGGGAGCAGAAACGGCAAGTCATGCATTCCCTTCATTTGTTCTGGACCTTCCTCTCCAAGGGGAGGACCCAAAGCATCTTACATCTTTCTCCTCTCCTCCATTTTATCCTCACGACAACCCTGGGAGAGAGGTTAGGCTGAAAGCATGTGACTAACTCAGCAAGTTTCCATGGCAGAGTGGAGATTCAAATCTGGGTCTCCCAGATTCTATTCTGACATTCTAGCCATTACATCACACAGGCTATCAAGTAATGTTGTGCTGATTGCATATAGACAGATGAAGTTATGTTACGCTGACCAGGTATAGTGCAACTGCCCTGACCTGCATAGCCCAGGCTAGCCAGATCTTGTCAGATCTTGGAAGCTAAGCGGGGTCAGTCTTAGCCAGTATTTAGATGGGAGACCAGCCAAGGGATATCAGGTCATGATGCAGAGGCAGGCAATGGCAAACCACCTCTGTTCACCTCTTGCCTTGAAAACCCCATGGAGTTACCACAGGTCAGCTGAGACTTGACAGCACTTTCCACCACCACCATGATCATGAAAAAAGTGTATATAGCAGAAATAAATATTAATCTTCCTTTTTTTAAAAAAAAAAACTACATCTGAGTATCCCAATTCAAGCTTTCATCTTTAATTTGAGTTTGGGTCTTGTAAGATTAAGAACATAAGAGAAGCCATATTGGATCAAGCCAATGCCATCCAGTCTAACACTCTGTCACACAAGTGCCAGGTGCCATCAGGAGGTCCACCAGTGGGGCCAGGACACTAGAAACCCTCCAACTGTTGCCCCTCCCAAGCACCAAGAATACAGAGCATCACTGCCCCAGACAGAGGGTTTCATCTATTAAAAAGGTAGTCTTCTGTGCAAGCACCAGTCGTTTTTGACTCTGGGGTGACATCGCATCCTGATGTTTTCGCGGCAGGCTTTTTATGGGTGGTTTGCAATTGCCTTCCCCAGTCATCTACACTTTCTCCCCAGCAAGCTGGGGACTCATATTACCGACCTTGGAAGAATGGAAGGCTGAGTCAACCATGAGCCAGTTACCTGAACCCAGCTTCCGCCTGGATTGAACTCAGGTCATGAGCAGAGAGCTTCGACTGCAGTACTACTGCTTTACCACTCTGCGCCACGGAGCAGTTCCATCTATACCTTGTGGCTAATAGCCAGTGATGGACCTCTGCTCCATATGTTTATCCAATCCCCTCCTGAAGCCGGCTATGTCGGACTCGACTGTGCGACTGAACAACAAAATGCTTGTAGCTGCCACCACCTCCTGTTGCAGTGAATTCCATGTGTTAATCACCCTTTGGGTGAAGAAATACTTCCTTTTATCCATTCTAACACAACTGCTCAGCAATTTCATTAAGTGTCCATGAGTTCTTCTTGTATTGTGAGAAAGAAAGAAAAGTACTTCTTTCTCCACCTTCTCTATCCCATGCATAATCTTGTAAACCTCTATCATGTCACCCTTCAGTTGATGTCCCTCCAAGCTAAAGAGCCCCAAAAACTTTAACCTTTCTTCATAGAGAAAGTGTTCCAACCCTTTAATCATTCTAGTTGCTCCTTTCTACACTTTTCCCAATGCTTTAACATCTTTTTTGAGGTATGATGACCAGAATTGTACACAGTATTCCAAATGAGGCCACACTATCAATTTATACAGGGGCATTATGGTTGTGAAGCTTTTATTTTTTTGGTCCTAAAGTTTGAATTCTAGAGTCCACCCAAGCTCTTTTTTGCTGTTAACAATGGAACTGGGAGCAATATCCAGTGTTCCAACTGCCCAATTATTCTTGGCTTTTTTCCTCTCTGAATTGATCTGAGCTGGCTGTTTGCCCTGTGATTCAACACGCCATTTAAATAAGTATCAATTTTCTCTTGACTTTTTTTGTCTCGGATGGTTCAAATGAGAGATGTCATTTACCGCATTCAGAATGCCCTGCTCACAAATCCCCTTAGCAGGAGAGTTAGGCACTCGTAACAAATCAATGGCAATTGATTAAGTCATACTATTCCAGCTAATAGCAGGGATGGTGAAGGATCCCTGTATGAAGGACACAAGTCCTTAACTTTTTAAGAATTAGGGATGTGGTGGGCTTAAGGGCTCTGATGTCATGCCTCCATCATGAAAAAAACATGAATACCAAGTCCAAAAAAATAGCCTCTGCCTGTGTTATTGCAAGAAGGAAAGGAAGAACATCTTTGCACATGTTCAGATGGATCTTTCCTCTGCTCGTCCTGCACATGTCTAGTCAAAACAAATGCAAAGTATGAGAGGCTGAGGTTTGAAACCCAGTAAAAAAAAGCTCCAGGACAAACTCCAGGGAACTTCAACTTCAATTAATGCTTGAAACTAGGATTCTTCAGTGGTCTAGCTAAGAAGATGACCTGGATACAGAAATCTAGGTGGAACTGTCCCTTGATAAAAGCTGTCTTGCTCAGGTTTGTATGTCTCTACGTGAGAGACGACAAACAGCATATGCAGAGCTGAACATTCAGAGATACAAATTCAAGTTCTGTCTTTACTGTGGTTTCACTAAATGGTTTTGGGCTTGCCAGATCCTTCTCAGCCTCAGTTTCCATTTATCAGATGGGAATGACAGCAGCCTCCTTTGCAGGGCTGCTGCCAGGGAGGCTGATGGAAAGAATAATGGGGAGCACTCTGCATCATAATAACGCTTGTTACATTATTTTCTTTTTAAAAAATAACAACTTTCAAAGAGGGCTGGAAGATTGTTCCTGTCTCCCAATGAGTTAGTCTATTTCTTTGAATACGTTGGCACTGACCCCTGGCACTGAAAACATGCTTTGCAAGCAAGTCCTGATGAGCCCAGGATCACATTATGACTTGTCTTACAACAATGCAAAAGCAAAACAAAGGGGCTCCTGGGCCTTCCTGGAGAATGCGCAGTAGACGGTGCGTGTTGTCAGTTTAGAGCTCAAATCCAACTACTCCATTTTCTAGTTTTGAAATTGCTCCTATTCCATGCCTCTAGTTTACAATGGGTTTTTTTTTCAGCCTTCCTTGTTGCTCTCACTCTTCACTACTCTCACTTGCCCTCTCCCATGAGCAAATCTCACTGGTTAAAGTGCTTCTTGGTTGGATGAGAACACCTGCGTAAGTAATCCAGTAAGAATAATCTGGGGGGTGGGGGGATGGCACTAAAGCAGCAATGAGTAGGGCAAAGAAGGATAGCAAAAAACAATAGGAGAAAAGGTTTGCAATTTTTTTTTTTTGCAAAAGATAAAAGTAAAAATCTTTCCTACAAAAACTTCTACAAAGTAGATGCTGAATATATAGCACAGCTCCAAAAGTAATGAGGAAGAGCCAGGTGAGGACTGGAGATTTCTCGGAATTACAGCTGATCTCGAGATTTAAAGAGATCATTTCCCAACATGAATTTCCCAACATGGAGCTGGTAACCCTAGTAGGAGCATGAGATTCGAAACCTCAGACTTCATATCTTGGACTAGCCCAAAAGATCTTCTTCACTCTTTTTATCAGACAAGCTTTATTCAGAGCTGTTCTACAGGCAAATGGTCTGGCAGTCAAACCTCACATTAGCCAGAAACTCATTTGAGCAGGGCTCCTTATGCTCTGCCCCAACCCTTACCCCCACCTACAATTTTGGGATAAAGTCCAGTTACCTGACATGCACCTTGTAAAGACTACAAAGATAATGTAAGTGAAGCACTCTGATCACTCAAACACTGCAATAAGGAGTCTAAGGAACAAGTTTTTCAAGGCACCGGGTATTCAGTTTGATGACTTTGGGCCCCAAACTTTCCATACTAAGATGGTTAATACATTCTAATGTTTTTAACATACGTTTTGCATTACTTCTAGGGAGTAATTCTTCACCTAGTGGTGTCAGTGAGTTTGATTATTATCTCAGCCTAGCATGTCTTAATTCAAATGATTTCCAGCTCATGGGAAAACAAGATTGCATACCTGCAAATGTGAAAACAGACCGTTGGGTTGATGTTTGCAAAAATGACAGATGTGTATGAAGGAATGGACCAGGCAAAGAAGCATACTGTGTTCCCTCAGATTACATACAAGGAGATTATTGGTGCATATAAAATATCAGTAAGACTCCCTGATGCATGGACATTTCTATCTTGTACAGTTCCAGCCAACTGTTTCCCAGCATGCAGATTAGCAGAAAAAGAGAAAACTTTATTGGTTGAGCTGTTGATGTACCCTGAAGTTACACCTTTTGCTTCGGTTGCAATGACCCTAGGATAAGATGTCATATTATTCTATATGAATTAATACAAAAATAATTGCCACCCTTTAGATCCGCATGTGTGATGCTAGCACCAATTATAATGGTACTGAGATACCTAATTGAAAACAAAAGGGGGAAGAATCCACCAGTTTAAACAATCTAAGCAGTGTCGTGGTAAAGCTTAAAAAGTTACCTATAGGCAATAAACAAGGGAGTCAGTACTGACATAGGAAGCCCCAGAGGGGTAGTTTATTTATTTAACGCAGTAACTCCTGTATTGGTTTGACTAACAAGGCCACTCAGCCTGTGCCATGCCCCCACGCCATTATGACCCCATCAGTCACCCAGAAGTCTAGTGACCCTGAAGAGGACTTTCTGAAGAACTCTATGAAGAGGAGGGACATGTCAGCATGCTTGCAACTGGGAAAGACTGTGGAGACAGTATATAACTCAAGACATTTTGGTTTCTGAATCAGGCCACATACCCTAAAGTCAGGTTTGCTTCTGACAGGCCCTTAGAGGAGAAGGTAGAGAACAGAGTGCCACCTTCCTCTGGTAGTCATCAGGCACTGCAGGCAGATAAAAGCAAGGTTTTTTTGAAGCACTCAGTTCTCTCCACTACACATACACAAGCCCTTTCCTCAACAGCACTAGCTAGTGCAGGGGTCCTCAACCTACGGCCCGCGGGCCAGATGCGGCCCGCTGAGGACGTTTATCCGGCCCTCCGGGTTATGGCAAAATCAGACCAGAAGTGACGTTCGACCTAAACTCGCGTTAGCAACGCACACTTCCGGCACTGGGCTGAGGCGGCGGAGACAGAGTGTGAGGCGATACCGAGGGGAGGGGAGTTCCCAGGCCAGGGTGTGTGGTGTGGGGAAAGGAGAGAGATGCAGAAGACGGAGAACTGACGGCCCGCGGCCTTGTACAGTAACGGCAGTCCGGCCCTCCAACAGTCTGAGGCACAGTGAACTGGCCCCCTATTTAAAAAGGTTGAGGACCCCTGAGCTAGTGTATGCACCGAGGAGTGCTGTTGTGATTGCCAGCAGGAGTGCCACCACTGTGCACCACCCACGTACTCTTGCTCAATGACACTGGGCAGTTGGGAGCACGGGCAGAGACAGAAGGCAGGAGAGGTATGTAGGTGGGGGATCAACAGCACTGGTCCAAAGAAGGAGAAGGATGTTTGGATTTATACCCTGCCCTTCATTCAGAGTCTCAGAACAGCTTACTATCCTCTCCCCACAACAGACACCCTGTGAGGTAGGTGGGGCTGAGAGAGCTTTTTCAAGAACTGCTCTTGAGAGAACAGCTCTGAGAGAACTGTGACTGACCCAAGGTCGCCAAGCTGGTTACATGTGAAGGAGTGGGGAATCAAACCTGGTTCTTCAGATTAGAGTCTGCTGCTCTTGAGCACTACACCAAATGGGCTCTCAGAAGTCCTGAGCCCTGGCAACTGCCCCACTGTAGCCTATGTTGACACTGGCCCTGACAGCTGAGCACCCAGTTGTCTCCATACAGTTTGACATTAGCAGTTAACACTTGTATGGCCTTCAGCATGGAGTTCTGCCCCTTTAACAGAAGCTTAAGTGTGGAAATGGGTAGCTAAATTTCGCTTTGGGGACAAGCCTGCTTTGGCGGGGAGGGCGGGATACAAATAAAATAAATAAAATAAATTCATAGCATGGAGGTAAATAATATCACTTGATGTATAACAAGCCATCACAGAGGCAGGGAGTTTTTTCCCAGGCCAGCTGGCAATCCTATGATCGCCTTGGGTCTTCACTGACAAAAAGACCCCTAAAGCCAATGCTGCCACTCTGAGATCTTCCTACAGATCCCCTCCACTCCTCCTAGCCCGATCTTGTCAGGTCTTGGAAGCTAAGAAGGGTCGGCCCTAGTTTATACTTAGATGGGGAGACCTCCAAGGAATATCAAGGTCGTGTGTACAGCCAGGCAATGGCAAACCAACTATGAAAATCTCTTGCCTTCAAAACCCTACAGAGTCACCTCAAGTCAGCTGTGACTTGACAGCCCTTTCCACCATCAAGTCTATTTCAGTTAGTCAGAGGGGTGTCACTCCACTTAGGGTAGCACTGCGTGGGACCACGAATTGCTTTTTATCTTCTTCCAAACATCTATGCAAATTCAGTTGTGGCGCAAATTAATAATTTCCTTCCCCGCAACAGAACTGTAATTTACTGAAACCAAACAGAGCTAAAAAAGACTCACGTGCCCAAGTCTCCCTGTGACTCACAGATGCGAGAAAGCAATACTTGAGATGGGTGCGTTAAATCAGATTTCTTTCTCTGCTATGACCTCAATAATTCCTTTAATTAAAAAAACATTGGTAACTCGCATTCTGGAGCTCACCAGGCTGCTGCTGCTGCAGGCCAACATTCCTCTACACGGAGCCAGCAGGGAGATTTAATACCCCAGACAGGAAAAAGAGAAATGATTTAATAAGTTCATTTGCAGCGTGTTACACATGGCGCCTTTGCAAAAGCACCATGACATTTGGAGGGGAGATCCTTGCCTTTCATCTGACTGAACAAAACAATTTTACGCGCAGCATGTCAACAGCTCAAAGGAGCCATTGTTTCACCTTGAAAAGGCATTTTTGGTAAAGCCCCCAATCCTGCGGGACTCAGATTAGAAATGAGCCATTGTCAGAGAGGGAGGCCTCCCTTTGGCTTAGTCTGCTGCAGTACAGCAAAGGAAAGAACAATGGTCTTAGCGAGGGGAAGGGGAGGAACAGTTGCTCAACTGGATTCACCCTTGCCCCTTTGATCCAGCAGCCAAAGCCCGCAAGGCCTTTGGATGGGGCTCTCTTCTCTTCCCCGGCCACCTCCACAGACGCTCCATCTAGGTGACTGGCAAAAGGCCCTCCCAATGGTAGGAAAAACTTGAAATTTGAAAAATGGCGCAGCGTGGCATTGTGAACCTGGAATTTCCAAATATGGAAGAGAGGCATAATTAGTCTGCAAATGCTACAATAGACCTCACTCAGAGAAAGCTCTTTTCTTCCTGTTCTTCCTAGAAGGCTAGATTTGTCCCCAAAGAAAGACCACAGCTTCCCCAAAGACATTCTCATATCCCTGTCAAAATGTCAAAAATATAACGAATGAACTTACCATTGGTCTCATATCCCTGCATGACAATTCTCTCTTATCTGCTCCAATAAACCCACTCAGGAGGAAGCATGTGATGCTGCTTTATACTATCACAACATTTATGCATCTAGCACAACATTGGCTGCTTCACTGTGCAGCAATTCTGCGAGACCTTAGGCTACCTGGAGGCCTTCCCTAGCCCCGCTACTTGCAATCCTGGAGATGCCAGAGATGGAACCTGAGGTCTTCTGCATGCAAAGCATAAAGTAGGACCTGATGCAGTAAAGCTAGCAAATATTTAGGATATCATCACAAGGTTGGCTTCTTCTCCCCTGACCCACCTCAAGGACCAAGAAAACAAGAGCAAGTCAGCAGGGGAAACCTGTTGGATATGGAGGTTGCAAAATTCTCTGTTCAAGGAAAAGTTGCACATTTCGGTATCCTCTAGTTGTCGGACACCTTGTCTCAGGGCAGGGAGCAGAGATAATTAACTCCCCTTCAGATCCATGGTTTTGTCATAAAGATGTAATCCTTCTCTAGGGTGAGAACACATGATATTCCTCTCCTCTTTCCCCAGAGACCAATGGTAAGTTCATTCATTATATTTTTGACATTGCATTTGTCAGAACAAGGTTGCTCGTTCCAACTGTACGGCTGCACAATCAAGCAGAGAACACAGGCAGGTATGACATCTCTGACCATTTTCGAGTCCTTGGGGAAATCAAGCATTGGGCTGATGCATCGCCTGACAAGTTCCATTGTCTCTGTAGCGGTCGCAAGCACCAGCGTGTTGAACGGGAGGCAGCTTGTGCCTGCAGTTGGCAAAGGAGGTGAGCGAAAGAGGAAGTCCAGCTGGGCTGAGGAGGCACTCGCAAGTGGCACGCAAGAACGAAAATTAAGTGCTCAATTAACAACTGACAGATCCATCCACCCTTGTTGAGAGGGGGGGGGAAGCTGTTAGGGAGAGCTTGGAGCCAAACACAAGCTGCTGTCCAAGTTTTTAAAAGGGCAGCAGGAAGAAGTGTCCAGATGGCCAACAGGATGGCACTGCACGTGAACACCCCCAGGACTTACCGTTCTTTGATGGGATTTCTTCCTGAAAGTATTTAGGATAAAATTAACTAAAAATCTTCCACCGTGTTTGATGGAGGACTTCAGAGGTTTATAGTGTCAAAGGAAATGAGAACTAGAAAACCAAAGTTGCCATCTTCTGGCTCTTCCCTTAATGGGGGGGGGGGGGGGGGGGGGGGCGGCTCTCAACTGTCATGTTTTTCATTATATTTTTAATATATATATGCCTGCCTTTTTCCTGAGCATCTTAAGGACTCAAACGGGTTACTGGGGAAGGGGAAAGAGACAGCCAGCAAGAAGGCTTTAAGTAAGGTAGCCAATTTGTCTCATTTTCTCATTTTTGCTTTGTCCTTGATGCTACTGGTTTGCCTGTAGGCAACTCACTATGCTGGGAAAAGATTTAAAAGGCTTCCCAGCACTAGGTTTTGAACTCTTAGGTATCATAACACAGCTCCTGGCAAAGCTGTTCTCTGTACACGGGCAAGGGGAAGACTAACTCAATGACAGAGCATGTCCCCAGCAACTCTAGTGACCAAGCCCTGTGTGGGAATATTTCTAGGCCCCTTCTCTAAATGTTCAGCTTTTACAACTGCAACAAAAAAAGTCTCTTGCCCATTTATTTAGACAGAAGAGACTTGCAATCTGCAAACCAAGACACAGGCAGGATGCAACTCAACTGCTCTGTTCAAACAGTTCAAAAGTATTTGGGACCAGAGAGAAGAATTTGGGCAAGCGTGTTTCTTTCTCATTTTGGAGCCACTCAATATTTTTTTCCAGAAACAATTTAATCAATCCAACAGCTGGAATGCAGGGTTGCCAATAAGGCCACAAAACTTACTAACCCCTCCCCTTCCCGCAAATGAACTGAGCATGGTAGCCATTTGCAGATTTCACATGGTCCATCGCAACAACAACAAAAAAGAACCTTCAGAAGGAGAAGGAAGTATTGAAAATGAGAAAAGAAGAAATATGGATCTGCAAATGAGGATAATGTTCCAAACAACTGTGGGTGCTCTGGCAATGGACAGCTGAGAAGTAAGAAGAACAGCTGAACAGGAAGGAGCAGCTCCACCTCTCAATCCATGTGTACCAGTGCCCTTTCCCTTGAGCTGGGCAGGACTGGCCTCCACATTTCTTCTAGGTTAGCTCTAAAGACGAAGCTGCCTTACATGGAGTCAGCCCAATGGGCTACCAAGGTTGTCTACTCTGACTGGTAGCAGCTCCCCAAGGGCTCAGGAAAAGGTCTTGCATACCACCTACAACCAGATCCTTTTAACAGGTTGAAACCTGGGGCCTTTTGCATGTCATGCAGATGTTCTGACAGCTCAAAAATCCTGCTCTGTGCAGCCACAGAGTCTCAACTGCTGGCTTGCACAGAGATCACAGAGAAGGAGAAAGAGTAACCTGTCCAGTAGATGTGTCCTTAGAGAGACACTCAGAAGCCAGAGACGGGGCGTGTGTGGAGGTTAAAACTAGAATAGTGCTTCTTTAAAGGGGTCAGAAAATTAGTTAGTGACCTTTCAGCTCCAAATTAAGCACACCAATTTCACTGCGAGACAGCAAGTCACAGCTGTTAAGAGCTGACTAATGACTCAAACATGATCACAATTTCAAATTTGCAAAACTGAAGCATGGAAGGATAGAGGGGGATAATTTCATTAATAAAAGAGCATGCAAAGGGCCTGATTAGCCGTCCTGGTTTTCATCAAGATAGATAAAGACCATGCTGGGGCTGGACAGCAGCTTTATTTACAGTGTCCTTGTTTGTACCTAGATGCAGAGAGGCACGCTGGAGGTTTGTGCCAATTTGATCCTCAGTAAATCAAAACAGTTTCTTACTGAGTTACGCTGAAACAGAAGGCTGTATTTACTATCCGGCCTTTCACCCCAATGGAGACCCAAAGGAGTTTACACCATTTTCCTCTCCTCCATTTTATCCTCACAATAACACTGTGAGGTAGGTTTAAGATGAGAGAACTTGACTGCCCCAAGGTCACCCAGCAAGCTTCCATGGGATTCAACCTGCATTTCCTAGAACTTAGTCTGACACATAACAACAGCACCATGCTGGCTCTGAGTACTTCTTTACCCAACAAGTAATTAAACTGTGGAATTTACTGTCAGCGCAGATGGTGATTGCCGTGAGCATGGGGTTGGTGTTGGTGGTAAGTGCCATCAAGTCACAGCTGATATATGGTGGCTCTGTAGGATTTTCGAGGCAAGAGAGGAACAGAAATGGTTTGCTATTGTCTGCCTCTCCATAGCAACCCTGGACTTCCATGATGGTCTCCCACGCAAGTAATAACCAGGGCCAACCTTGCTTAGCTTCCGAGATCTGGGCTGGACTGGGTCATCCAGGACAGTGCACACAATCTGGTCTCTTTATGTAAGCAAGTGCCGCCAAGTCACAACTGACTTTTGGCAACCCCGGCAAGGAACTTTCAAGGCAAGTAAGAAGCAGAGATTGTTTGCCACTGCCTTCCTCTGTAGAACTTTTCCTTGATGGTCTCCATTCAAGTACGGACCCTCTTTAGATTCTCAGATCTGAGGAAATCAGGCTACACCATGCTGCATTCCCTCACCATGATGGCTTTAGAGGGGGGTTAGACAGATTCATGGAGGAAAAGTACATCAATGGCTACTAACAACTGGTTGGCCACTGTGTGAAGAATGCATGTACCTGAATAAGCATTGAATGATCCTCATGAGTGAAACAACAACCACCAAGCTATTCTCTGTACAAAATCATGGAGGTTGTAAGAGATTGCTCCCCAGATATGGAAGCCTGAATACTATGGACATGACCCTGACAGCGTTAGGGTGGGATGTAAGTGAGAAAGAGTGAAAGAGTTCTATGGATTGCCGGGGGATCACATTTTTCTAATGCTTCCCCATTTGAGAGCCAGTTGGGTGTAGTGGTTAAGTGTGTGGACTCTTATCTGGGAGAACCAGGTTTGTTTGCCCACTCCTGGAGTGACCTTGGGCCAGTCTCAGTTCTCTCAGAGCTGTTCTCTCAGTCCTACCTAGTTCACAGGGTGTCTGCTGTGGGGAGGGGAAAGAAAATGAGATTGTAAGTCACTCTGAGACTCCAAGTGAAGGACAGGGTATAAATCCAATCTCCTCCTCCTCTTCTTCTTCTACTACTACTTCTTCTTCTTCAAAAGTTTTTGTGCCTGTAGCAAAACTAGCAGTGCAGGAAGAAGACTCTAACAAGTCTTTCTCTCTGTTGTTGCTATTTTGTCCTATGCAAGGATTGTTTATATAGATAGCACCACAGCTAATGAGAGGATGAAGCCTGATTAATCTCTTATCTGCCCCCTGTGCTGGGAACATCTGGCTGCTGATGTTGGATACTTCAGATATCAACGAGAGAGGGACAGAGACAGAGAGTCTGAGTTCCTGGCATTCTGCTTTTGCCATCCTCAGAGGTGAGAATGGGTATCTCTGTACCAGCATGCTTTCAGTGCATGCTTTACACCTCAGTCACTTTAACTGGGAGCTGAACTTATGGAGACAGGCCGCCACACCTTCCTGCAGCAGTAGGCACCCACAGGCACCACACTGGGGACCCCTGATCTAGGACAAGAGCAAGCGGAAGGTAGAGGGTGGTCTGTGGGAAGGCAAGTGGCCATCAGCTGACTGCTGATCACTGAAAGTCTTGCCAAGAATGATGGCCAAAGTTAGACATGTTTCTAAGAAAGGGAGATGTTCAGGATCACTGAATACAAATCTGTTGTGTCTCAGGCGATCCCAAGTATGTATTTTTTTACCTTTGTGGACCATGGGGAGTCTAGTAAAGAACAAAGTAAAGGGCATGATATGAGGCCGCTGTGGCTCCAGAAAGGCTTGCTAGCCTTGCTTCTCAGTTTTACTGTGCTCTGTCCAGGGTCCTGATTACGGATGAGCAGCTACGGATTTCTTCTGTTCTGATTAGAATTTGCTCTATTTTTTAATCCAAGGGGGTTTGGGCTCCAATAATCTTCTAAAGAGTTTCACAGAATTTCAACAGCCAAACCTGAAGATTAAAAAGAGATTGATCCTCTGTATTTCCCAAGTGTAGGAAGAAAAAAAAAATTAAGGGTGAACAATTGCACAAGCCAAAGGATCAGGGCTTTTGAGGAAAGTATATCCATCTGTTGCAAAATACTAATGCTAATAATAATAGATTTAGATCTTTGCTGGGAAAACGTTATGCAAAAAACCAAAGATTTTGGCATATAAAGCTATGGTTAAAGTGATTTATTTTATTATACTTACTTCTGTGTTGAAGAAATGCACAACTGCATTTTATATCACAGAAGCAAAAAAAGAGAAGCTCCTTCAAAATTAGCCCTTAGTGTGTCAGAAAATTTTAAAAAGGAAACATCCTTTTCAGCACACATAAGGGGTAGTTTTGAAGGATTTCTTCCTATTGTCTTTGGATGTTTATATTTTGTAACACACAGGTGTACTTTTCCAGGGATCTCTAAATTCCAAGGTTGCAGAAATGCACAAAATGGGACATAAAAGAAAACATTTTCCCCAGCATATGCAGTAAAAATAAATTTAAAAACCCTCCAAAAGAGTGAGCCCCTTTCAAACTGCTCACGGAACCTGCCATAAAATCAGAGCATCAGATAAGAAACAAGATTGTTGCCATACCCTACTGTGACAGAACTGGCTCAATTCGACCTTCAGATCCAGTCAGCTCTCTCTTGGGTTGCCAACTCCTGGAGGGAGGTATTCTTCCTGCCACTAGGGAGCGCTGCCACCACCTGCTCAATTTAGGGGTTCCTGAATAAGAGGAACAGGGTTCCCAATCCCCCTTTCCAGTTTCGAGGCCTGGCCTCGAGGTCCTCTGCCAACCCAGAACCTGGTTATCACAGAGACCAAAGTCCTTCTTTGGGAGACCCGTGGATGATTGGCACCCTTGCAACTGCATGCCTTCCCCCTTCCCAGGACTCCTCTCTTACAATAGCCTGGCCTAAGGCGGTTGGGGAACTATGTGGTACAAGCTTTACTGCCAGTCTTCCAAATATTAAAAGGTTTATTTTTAAAAAGTGAAAAGTTACAAGAATAATCTTAGCACAGCATATGACTAGCAACCAGAAGATTAAAAAAAAATTTGTTTGAAATGCATCCTTCTGTCCCTGATTTAACAACTTGCCCCACCAGATGTTTAAGCAGAGCAGGAACATCTAAGCTTAGGAAGTTACAAAATCTTCTAATGATACCCCATTGCTTCAGGCTTCCTGTTCGCTATAAGGTGCTGGTCATTACCTTTAAAGCCCTATATGGCCGAGGACCTGCCTACCTAAAGGACCGCCTCTCCCCATATGTTCCCCATATGTACCCCGGAGAGCACTGAGGTCTGGTTCTCAGAACTTATTAACAATCCCTGGGCCAAGAGAAGTTAGGTTGAAGGCCACTAGGGAGCAGGCCTTCTCGGTGATAGCCCCTCGCTGGTGGAACGATCTCCCAGAGATGGTGCGAGCCCTGCGGGACCTGAACCAATTCCGCAGGGCTTGCAAAACATTTCTTTTTCAGTTAGCATTTGAGTCACCATGTGGCAACTAAGACGGAACCTGATTAATGAATGAATAGACACTCAGCCATCTTAAATACATCATTTTAGCACCTATTTTTATATCTTATATGTTTATATGTTTTTATGTATTTTAAATAATTTATTGTAATTAATGTTTAAGTTGTTATGTTTTATGAATCACGGGACTCCCATGTCTATTATTGTTTAATGTGAATCATGAGACTCCCGTGTCTGTTAGCCGCCCTGAGCCCGCCTAGCGGGGAGGGCGGGATATAAAAATAAAATATTATTATTATTATTATTATTATTATCCAGCCAAGCCCAGCCACATGGTCAAATATGCAAAAGAACAGTGGCAGCACAATATATGAAATCCAAAAATACAACAATACAGACTATTGTGCACAAACAAACACTCTTAACTGGTGTATATAAAGTTCTATTATAATGAAATGAACAGCCTACAACAGTGGGCATACATTCATACAGTATAAATAGAAAACAACAGTCTCAAAACAATATACCAAGGAGGACCCCACACAGTCACTGAGTTTTCCAAAATGAGTACACAGACTCAAAAATAATGTTCCACAGGAGTCCCTCCGTTGTTTGTTGACTTCTGAAGGACAAATTCTAGCCTTCACGCAAACCCCGGATTTGATTGCGTTCTGCTGCTCCTGCAGCTTCCTCGTAAGTCAACTGAAAACTCCAGCCAAGTTCTTTCTCAAACGCCCATTTTGATATCTTAATTTGCGGCTTCACCCCTTATTACCTGGCCCACCCAGGTTTAGGCTTCTCTTCCTGTTGTCCCCAGAAAGCTTCCTTTCTGGTAGGCATTCTGGGAAAACCCCGTGCATTCTGGGAAATCTCCAGCTCATTCCTGGAGATAGTCTCTGGGGCTGGTCTAGCCCACACTCTGTTTCCTGCCTTGAGGAGAAGCTTGCCCATTGTCTCTCAGGGCCAGATCTAGGGGGGGCAGAGGGGGGTGCTTGCTCTGGGCACCAACTGAGGGGAGGGGGGCGCCAAATTGGGTATGGAGTCCATTGTATTCTATGGGACCATAAGACAGAATGGCCCATAAGGGGGCGTCATTTTTTAATTTTGCCCCCCCCCCCCTCAAAAAACATGTCGATCCAGTCCTGTTGTCTCTTCAAGTAACTCCATTAGCATCTCTTAAGAGGTAGCCCAGATGCTGCTGTAATGCCAGGGGCTAACTTCCCCTGCCCTCCCTGCTTGTCTCTGAGCTCAGAGACAGAACTGTTTAAAGCTGGCTTGCCATCTCTCCAGGAGGCAAGGCATTTCTCCACACCCACCTCCTAGCATTTTGCAGTCATCTAGGGATGTCTTGCTGTACCTTAGATTCAGATGACCTATCCACTGTTACCTATCCACTGATTTCTACATTGACTTACTGCTAGAACTCCAATATACTGTTCCCAGCCACCCTTTTGAAGGCCATGGCCTTAAACTGGAGAGGCAGACGCTCCTGTGTTCTTAGAATCCAGTGAAGGAAATGCTCCTGAAACAGCACTGGGCCTACTCCTGCTTAAAAGCCCCAAGAACTCAGCTGGCTCCCCTAGCCCAGAAAACAGCCCCTTCACAACTGCTTAACGGAAACTGGCACTCTGTTCTGACAAGACCACTTTCGGTGGATTTATGAACTACGAGAGAACCATCTGGCGCAGGTCAGGGGAAACAGCAAATTTCACATCGGCTTACCAGTCTTAAATAATTTTTAAAAGGACTTAAAAATCAATTTGAACATATTGTGTAATGGATGGAAGCCTTATGACATACGGTAAATCTTCGCAGCCATTTTTGTGCGTTACAAAAATATCGTTGCCGTGCAAGACAGGAATATCTCTTGATGACAGCAGAATTCTGGTTGAGAGGGCCGGAAAATTGTGTCCATTATGACACTTGTAATTAATTTTCCCACAACAGAGCTCTATCATATGCAATCTAGTATGCCGGTACTAGCCTACAGTAAGGGTCTCTCCCTCTCTCTCTCTCTCTCTCTCTCTCACACACACACACACACACACATTTCTGTCCCAGTTTTCTTTCAATTGTGGACCTAAAATAAAAGCAGAAGAAAAAGAAGAAGGTGCCTCTGCGTCACAACTGATGTTAACCCCATCCACAGGGCATTCCAAGCAAGAGACAATTAGAGGTGATTTGCCATTGCCTCCCGCCACATAGGAAAACCCAGTTTTCCTTGGTAGTCTCCCATCCAAGGACTGACCATGGCTGACTCTGCTTACGCAAACTCTGAAAAACCTGGGTTAAGTAATAGTCGATTACACCAGTAAAATTTTTGGATGTTAGCAACTGTAATTCTGATTGGCTGCTGGAACTGCTGAGCAAGCTTTTGGGGGAATCCAGAGAAGAACTTCAAGGACTGTTCAACTCCTCCAGGAGGTGAAGCTGCCGTTTTAGGTTACAGGCCACCTTTATTTGCTTTCTGTTCTTGTTTGCAGTACCCCTTGAAGGCTGCATGTCCTGACAGCTGAGTTCCCCTGTCTTGGAAAGCAGAAATCATAGGTGTCAAGGCAGGATCAAGAGAGCCAGACTCCCTTGAGTTCCTATGACCTTATCTGGCTTGGGCATTTCTAGGGTATGCAAACATTAGGCTCCATTCCTGGGATCAACACTTGCCTCTGGAACTGAGCACTGCCAGGGGGACCTCTGACAGTCAGCCAATCAGATTCTGTTATGTGGTGGCATCACTGAAACTAAAGGTGAGAACAATGTAAAGGAATAATATTAAAATTTGTTCCCACATTTTCTTTGATTGTGTTGACTACCCCTTTGAGAGAGCCGTGGATACAGCCCATGATAGTTTCCAATTTTTCTCTTGTTTCTATGTCTTCCCTATTAGCTGATACAGACCCTGGTAGTACTTTGACTGAGGCTAAACTTCTGGCAGCAGTGGCTTCTATGCGAAGATCATATTTGTAAGACTGGTTCTGTCCACTGGGTCATCAGATTGTTAAATAAGGAATGTAAACGAATAAGTAAAAGAGAGAATATTCTGCAAAAGAGTGGCCAAAAAAAAATCAAAAAGAGTAGGCATGTTACAAAAGTTGCCAAAGGCCAGGAAGACATTTCCAGTCCACTCTTTTCATTAGTGTGAACATTGGAAGGTCCTTTCTATTTCCTTACTGGACAGCCCTGGCCCAACGGGTCAGAGAAGACGAGATCATTATCCATCTAACTCCAACAAACAATTCAGTATATTATGAACACTGGAAAGAAAACAGTCTATTGTGATTTCTTTTCTTTTTTCCGAAGCAATGCCTCTTAACCTTTTTTCATAAGGACCCCCATCATTAGACAGCTCATATCTATACATCAAAACAAATTGCAAGCCAGAGGGGGGAAAAAACTAAAAGGGGTTATTTGCCTATTGTCACAAGGACCACAAACGGCATTATTATGCTGCAGCCTTCTGGCCTCAGTTTTTACAGTCTTTAATGATCAAGTCAGTTAACTGAAACAGCTGGAAAGACTACTGGAGTGGTTGACAGGCGAGGAGAGCTATCCATGTGGATTATAAGCATGCCAGGCTTCACGGTTATTTCCCAAAAACAATTAACACTCGGCACCAAGAAAACCCAAATTCTGCAATTTGTATAAATAATGCAAATTTCCTGTTTTGCATTATTCTGCCCCTACTAGCCATAGGGAGACAAGGAACTAAGCAGTGCTGTTCTTCTGGCTTCTGTGATTTCTACTGGCATTGCCCATATACTTGAATCGTACCTTCATAAAGACTAGAAACTTGATTTTTTTTAAAAAAAAAAATGAAAGTTGACATTCCGGGAGCTGAATTTGGTGCCCAAGATCACATTCTGCAACTTTCCTTTGCATAACTGCAGCGTATATGCAGCTTTCAAAATATGAGTTATTTGTTTATTTAGACTAATACCCGACCTTTGTCCCTAATGGGGACAGAAATCAACTTACATCAGTCTCTCCTCTTCCAACAAACTTGTGAGGCAGGGTAAGACTGAGAGCGTATGACTGGCCAAAGGTCACCCCAGTGAGCTTTCATGGCAAAGTGGTGATTCAAATCTGGGTCTTCTGGATCCTATTATAACCCCTATGCCACACTGGCTCTCTATACGCCATGTAGCCTAGTGCCTAAGGCATCAGATGTTCTGGTGGTGTATTGGGTGGGGGACTTAAGACTGGCTACTGAACTTCCTAGCACAGCAACTTCAGCAGATCTTCAGACTTCAAGATAGCAACTTGCTTCTCACTGGTGTCAAGTGCCATGAGGCAGAGACGGCCAAACAGAAAAGACTTTTGCTATATTGTTTTTCCACAGAGCACATGCACAGCTGATGAGCTGCAGATGCAGAGATACATCCAAAATGGTGGCAACTACTGACTGTTCCAAGATGGCAGCTCACATAGGACCAGCGGCCAGCCTCATTGCAGCCCTGGTGATGAGGCCCTCTGACATGTGCAAAGAAAAGACAGTAATAGCCAGATGCCCCCACCTCCTCAGACTAATCCCAGAAAGGAAAGGACAGGTCAAGAGGAGATACCAGGAGGGCAAGTCTGGGGAGACAATGTAACTTTATATAACAGCAATGTAGCCTTTATCTCAGTTTCCAAGAGAAGAGACCAAAGAGAAGGTCTTGAGTTGCCATTCCTACCTTCCCATCTGCTCCGCTCGCTGCAGAGAAGACATACTCCAGCTGGAAGACGACTCCAAATGCCGGGTGACGGACCATCTCTGTCAAATGGATGCGACTTCGAAGGACGAGATCTTGCCCCTCCGAACTGTGTTTGAGAGTGCCCCAAAAGAATTGTGTTTAATTATTTGAAACTTTGTACCTTTTCCAGTCCATGAATGTCAGAGGCGATTCACAATTACATGCTCCAATACAAGTCAGTCCAGGAATCTGAAGGAAAATATTATCTCACCTGGGTTTGGTGCTGGCTCCTGCTCTCCTGTGCAAGCTTCCGAAACATCCCCGAGCCACCTCGGTCTCTGGCACCACTACCACAACTTGGGGGGGCTGCACGAAGCAAAAGCCATTGTGCACCCCGATGTGCAGCCGCCGCTCCTGCACAGTGAGTGCGTTCCCATGCTGCGTCAAGTTACTCTGTGGAAACCAAGGGAAGGCAAAAGCCCTGTTTCAAACACAAGGAGCTCTTGCATCCCCACCCGAGCATGTGAACCTCTGAAAGGCAGTCAAACAACACCAGTCACTGAGCTGGATCCAGTGACTCCTTTTTGTTAAATGGGAACCCTTCCATAGGCAGAAAGAGTCTTGCTGCAGCAAAGGAACTCTAGCCCTAACCCTTACTTAAATGGCACGTGCACACATGCTGAATAATGCACTTTCAATCCACTTCCTTTCTTTCTTTTGAGAGAGAGAGCTTGCCTGCTTGAAGTCATGGTGACCTCCGGCGACCCCTACTGGTGTCTGGACATTTTTTCAGAGAGGTGGCTTGATTCTCCTGCCTCTGCATCCTGGCCCTGGTATTCATTTGGAGGTCTCCCTTCCAAGTACTTGCCAGGGTCATCCCTGCTTAGCTTCCAAGATCAAGCTTGCCTGGGCTATCCAGGTCAAAGCTTTCAATCCACTTTCAACGCACTTTAGTGATGGTTTTGTGGGTTTTGTCATTTCACACAGTAAAATGCAGCTGCAAAGTACATTGAAAGTGGTCTGAAAGTGTATTACTCGGCATGTGTGAAAATGCAGTCAACAAAAATGTTAAAAAGCCTTTGCATTCACCTGGAAAATAATATTAAGAGTTTAAATTGTATAATTCTGACAGCTGCTCTGTTTTCCATTGCTTTTTGGTTAACTTATATGGTCTACGTTAAACAGACATAGGTAGAAACGTAATAATTTCAATCTGCTTTTGAAATAAATAGGGGCTGTCTATGAATACCCTATGAGTGCAGCACAAAGGCTATTGAAGATGGAGAGGAGCCACAACAGGATTCAGAATTGGTCAGGACCAATCCACAGGACCACAGACAACAAAGTTTCCTCTGAAAATGGTCAGGGTTGAGCTGGTCCTGTATATGCTTGGAGAGATCCTCATGTTAGGATTAAATCCCATCCCTTCTTGGTGAGGTGTAATTGACAAGGGAGGGGGTGGCTGTGTGCCTTCTTCTGGGGCTTCTTGGCAGGCCCCAGGGAAGGGACAATGGGCAGTCGGTGGGCTCCAGCAGCCTGCTTGGGTCACTGGAGTATTTGGACCCAGGTCCTGGATATAATAATACAAGCCTTGACAGGTTTTCCTTGCTTTAGAAGCCACCCCAAAAGATTAGGAGCCAGATTTCTTCTTCAGTCTCCAGGTTTTTAAATTTTAATGATCATACTTAGTCAATATGGGTACCGTAAAACCTAATTCTAAACTTTTCACCATGCCTTGTCATTTATTGAAAGCTATAACAAGAGCATAATGGTATATAAATAAATATAGGGTAAATCTAGTCGTCGTGACAACAAAAAGCTAACCTCTATCCCTCACTTAAATAAATCATGTACTTCTATCAAGAATCACCAAGAGGGCATTTCAATAAATGACTGACAAAAATATTAGGTACCACAATGAAATGTCCAGGTGTCATGGCATCAAGCGCCTGGAGTTTGTGGAGCCCTACAATTATACCACCTCTTTGGAGCTCTGTTCCTCTCCAGACTGGATTGTGAGTTCCCAAGGGCTATGTGGAACCTCTGACACCAAGTCTTTTGGGTTGATATTTGGGTCTGTGTTGGGGACAGGTCACATGAACACACATGAATGCATTAAGCTGTCTTATACTAAATTAGACCATCAGTCCATCAAGGTCAGTATTGTCTACTCAGATTAGCAGTGGCTCTCAAGGGTGTTAGGCAGATATTTTCACTGGAGACATCGGGTACTGAACCTGGAACTTTCTGCATGTAGAGCAGATGCTTTACCACTACGGGCTGCAAATCTCCAGGGGGCACCTGGAGATCTGCTATTACAAAGCAGGATCAGCTCCTCTGGAGAAAATGGCTGCTTTGGAAGCTGAACTCTATGGCATTAGACCTTGCTGAGGTCCCTCCCCTTCCCAAACCCTGCCTTCCCAGGCTCCACCCACCCAAATCTCCAGGTATTTCCAAGCCCAGAGCTGGCAACCCTACCTGCCACTGAGCCACAGTCCCTCCCAAGGTCTGGCATCACCCTCCTCTCTGAGTCAGAGTTGTTTGCAACAGGAAACCCTCATGGCCCCGCCAGCATGCAACAAATGGCAGCAGTGGGTCCAAGTGCTAATCTCCCATTTGAAAACCCAACTGCCTAATACTAGTCAACCTTATTGGCTGTCACTGGAAACAGCCCAAGATTATGGGTGGCAGAGCTGATCAAGCACAGCTGCATTTTGAATCTGCATTGCCAATGTGTTGTGGGGATCAAGGATGGGAGGAGAAAGGATGGGAAGTAATTTTAGGCAATATGTCATAAACTAATAAAAATGAAAGCTGCCCTAGAGTGATTGCTGGATATTAAAGTGTTTCATCTTCCCCCTTTGAAAATCCACTGCAAATCTGACAAATCAACAAGCCTTATCCTTGGGGTCATTATCGCTTCCTAAATTACAGGAGCCTGAAGATGAACATTAAAGCTTAGAAGTTACTCAGTGTGTCCATTAATCAAAACCAGCCCAGCCACAATGAAGCTCATTAGTGTTTGTTTATTCCCTTAAAAAGAGAGAAAAAAACTCTTCAGCAGAAACTAACAATGACAAAGCTGAGAATATCTGTCTCTTAATCAGAAGCAAAACGAAGGCAATAAAACAACACCCGTGAAAAGAAAAGGTCCCTAAAGCAATCCATATGGATGCATCTGTATTATGCAAGCAAACACATTGTTATTGTCCAAGATAATGCCAGTTCCATTCCTCTTGGAAATGCAACAATGAGCTGAATTTTCCTCCAGGCAGAGAAAACTATTTGTGGGCAACAAAAGCACAGAATGCAGTTTTGTATTCAGAATTCGCCACCTTAAAATCAATTTTCTTTAAAAAAAAAAAAAGTTTCTAGCTCATATGGTTTTGGAAATATCTAGAAAATTCCAATACCAGATGGACATCTGGCAATCATGTTGAGTGGTTGGAACACAACTTAGCGCTCCTGTGCTCACCACCTAATCAGAATATATTATGCAGAACAATTGCATTTGTTTGTTTGTTTTGGAAAACGCTGTGGACTAAATTGTGAAAAACAGAAATGATGCCACTATTATTTAATTATTTAATTTGTACAGAATAAAGCTTTGAGTCCAGTGGCATCTTTAAGACCAACAAAGTTGGCTTCCGGGTCACGTTGGCTTCAGGGTCAGAAGCAGCTTGCTGAGTGCCTCCCAGCAGCTCTTCTAAACTGCATGAACCGAGGGGCCCCTTCAAGGGGGGCTCTACCAGAGACCCAGTAAGGATCTCTGGCACCAAGAGGCGTGATGGTGGTGCAGAATTCGGACAGGTGTGGGATTTGTAGCACCTTCTTTGCCTCCAGCTCCATCGCACAGTCACGATTTTTGCAATGGCACTAGAAGTGAACCGCTCGTTAGTCCAAGAGCAATGAAGATTAAATAGCGATATTCTACACTGAATGAAACACTACAAGTAAGTCACTGAAGTATTTCTCTTTTTGCAAGAAAGAAAACTCCATTAGCTGCTTTGAATCAGGAGAAAAGTCAAGAAAAGGAGGGGAGGAGTGACGTCATTAGTCCTCCTCAAACCACCACCCCCTTCTCAGTGTTAAAAGACTTAAAAATCTAAAACAGGGCTTGAGATCGAAGAATAATAAAAATCCTTTTTGGTGACTGGAGGAAAAATAAAGTGGAACATTGGATTTTGACTGGAGAATATAAAGTGGACTGATTTAAAGACTTGAACTGAAATAAAAGAGAAAAGTGGAAATATTGTAAAAGAGAATAATTGGCAGAAGGTTCTTGGATTGGTACAAACTTCCACAGCTCCTTATCTTTATTAAATGGACATGAAGGGGTTGAAGGTAGAATTGGATTGGGATATAAATGTGGCTCTGGAAATTCTTTGGGACAATTTCATGAATGGGATGCAAGCTCTGCAAAAGTCTTTGCATGAATGCCTCATTCTGATACGTGACCCGACAGCTAGCAATAATATTGAGAGTATAAATGAGCCACAGGATGTAACAAACCAAATAATATCAGAAGACCAGGAGATGATTGGAAAAAAAGAAGCCCAGCAATATGAGAATTATTTTAAAAATGAAGTTGATGGTGAAGGAGAAAGAAGGAGGTGAAGCAGAAAGAACACCTTATCAGAGAGGAGGAGGAGCGTCCCTCAAAGATCCCAAAAGAGAAAGAGAAACACAACAGCCCAGGAAATTTTAACAGACGTATGTTATTAGGACTGGCTAAAAATTGGAAGACCTTTAAAAAAAAGAAAGAGACGAATAAATTTTGAATTGTCAGAAATGGAGAAGAAATGAATATAGCCTTGGACTTTGTGAGAAATGGATTATTAGAGATGTAGTTAAAAATTTGTAAGCTTTGGTTAAAAATTGGACAGTTTGGGGAAGAAAGAAAAGATTGTGATATTGGGAGGGATTTATTTAGATTATTTGGCTGGTGGTGTGGGGAAAATATATAAAAGGGTGTTTAAAATAAGAAAGGAATGAATAACAAAGATATTGTTGGGGTAGAATTGTTGGAATGGTAGAAAGGAAGAATTTGAAATTCTTAGGGGTATTATTGGGAAGAGGCTCAGATTAAAATTGTAAGGTTAAGAAATAAATGTTGGATTGAAATCTTGGTGATAAGAGGTACAAAAATTAAACATGGAGGAAGTTTAAATCTATTGAGAGATAGGTATGTAATAGATTTATTGGGGGGAAAACATATTTTTGAGATATTTCTGGTGTGATTTTTAGAATGTGCATAGCTTGATGAAGATATTTAGTAAATAGTTTAAATTGAAAAATATATTGAATCAATAAGATCAAGATTAAGAATATGATTTATTAGACTTAAAGAAAAGAAGTAATACTTTTATTATTGAATTATTTTTAAGGACCAGTATGCCTAGATTTTATAATATAAAGTCTGTAACAGAAATAAAACATATTGATTGAAAAAATGTTTGAGGTCCAGAAGAAATATTAGAACTTAAGATAGAGATGTTTTACTAAATATTGAAAATGTATGCAAAATTAATAATGATATGTTTAAGACTTACTGGTGATGATTTTAAGAGAAAAGATAATTATATATAGAACTTATAATGCTCTTGTCCTATCCTGTATCCTGCAACCCTTTCCCTTACTGTGTGTAGTATGCAGAAAAATTAATAAAACTTGTTGTTTCAAAAAAAGACCAACAAAGTTTTATTCTGGGTATAAGCTTTCATGTACACACACACTTCTTCAGATAATTCATACAGGTCTCAGATTCAGCGTTTCTTAATTCAGAATACCTAAGCATGGGATACAGAAACAGCCCTTATAAATCAGCACACCTGGACAATGTGTGGGGAAAAATACCTGATCACTCATGAGTAAATCCAGCAGTTCCTCCTCAAATTTCTCTAATGATGGGTACAGGTGGATGGATAGCTTTTCCAAGTACCACGTGACTGTCTTCATGAGCCGTAGTTTCTGGAGGGAGTCATCTGCAAAATGAAGTCAGAGGTCATAGCTGGAAATAACACCGGCACTTTTCAAGCCTTAACAAAGACAAGGATCAAATGCAAGCCATAAGAAACCCGTTCCTTGTGGCCACCTAGTCCAATCTCCTTTTCAGTACAGGAAAACCTAATGCTAGAAAAGACCAGGCCTCTGCTTGAAGGCCTCTGATGAGGGAGCACCACCTATCTGCTGATAGTCAGTTCCCTTGACAAAGTGCTCTTACCATTTTAAAGTTTCTGCCAACCCAGAGAGAGAAACTCTGGCCAATTTCACACTAGACTTTAATCCTCTGTCCCCAAACTGACATTCTACGCTAGAATCAGAGAAAACAACTCTATGACTCTGTGATTCTATGATTTCAGTTTAGAAAGCTTGGGGTCAGGACTAAACCAGGATTAAAGGTCTAGTGCAAAATTTGTTTCCAAACCCCTGACCATCTTGGTTACCCTCCATAGAACCTGTCCCAGCCTGCCTACATCTTTTTAAAAAACACAGCACCAAGAACCATGACACAGTTCCCAAGAAATACTGAAAACTTAGCAAAACATTATGATAGGCTGGGAAAAGATTGAGAGCTCTTTGATGCACACCCAGGTAATAAAAAAAAAAAATACCAAGACTAGAGAAGCAAGGCCAATATCCACAGCATGCTATTATAAATGTTCTGGAGTCAGACTTGATTTCTGTCCCATTAAAAAACTGCAGTGGGAGAGGCAAAAAGAAAGGCAGGACTAAATGGTAAATGTTTTCAGCTGGGGTGATATACCAGCTAGCTGGGGAAAGTCGAACTTTATAATATCGTAGCATCAGCAATTCAAGAGAAATCATTCATTTAAAGAACCGTTGTGATTTTTTCCCCTTATGGATCTGACATTAGTCATTTACACATAAACGTTTGGTGCTAAACAACACTTGAGGTCATATAAGAGTGAAAGCTGCCAAATGGCCACAGCCCTTCATTTAAAAATAATAAATTCAGTTTCTATTACATAAAATCTGGTCATCTCAAGAGCTTGCAAAAATGTTAATGGCGCTGGGGACAGGAGTCATGGCTTTGCTTTCAGACAATTTATAAATCTCAATGGATTTATATGGATGTGTGGGCCAAAGATCTGAAATTTTGGAACAGCTATTGATACCACCACCAAATGCCTCTTTGTCGCCTCCTGATGAAAGAAGCTCAACATAAAAAAAATTGTACAGATGACATTTAAATTTGTCATACGGACATTTTCAAATAGTAGAAATGTCAGGCTGTTTAGAGTGACTTTCTTCATTTATGGTGGAACTGTGCAAAAAGCCCAATATTGCAAGGCTTGCTGGAACAAAATTCAGCTTATTTTTTACTTATTCAAATGCATCGATTCACCAATGATGTTCCTGAATATATTAATTTATTTATTTTAAACATCTTGAACAGCAGAGTCATGTTCCCCTTCAGTCTTCTAAATAAAATACATTCCATTTGGCAGCCCATCAGGTAAACAAGCCTGCTTGCTGATACTGTTGCTGAAAACATCACATAAAACTTTTCTATATGTACATCAAAAGAAGGAGGAAAAAATAACACTCCCAGTATAATCCTAAGAACATAAGGCTATAAAAACAAAAGAGAAGCCATGTTGGATCAGGGCAATGGACTCAGTGTTACACAGTGGCCAAAACCCAGGTGCCATCAGGAGGTCCACCAGCAGGGCCAGAACTCCAGAAACCCTCCCAGTGTTGCACTCCAAGCATCAAGGATACAAGAGCATCGCTGCCCCAGACATAGCATATGTTCACACACACTAAATAGCGTGCTTTGCAACTGGATTTTTACCGTGTAAGAACAGCAAAATCCACTTGCAAACAGTCGCCGTGTGAAAGCACCCATAGTGTTTCATCAATACTTGGTGGCTAATAGCCATTGATGGACCTGTGCTCCGTACATTTATCCAGTCCCCTCTTTAAGCTGCATATGCTTCTGGCCATCACCACTTCCTGTGGCAGTGAATTCCATGTGTTAATTACCCTTTGGGTGAAGACGTACTTCCTTTTATCAGTTCTAAGCCTACTGCTCATTCATTTTATTGAGTGCCCACGAGTGTTGTGAGAAAGGGAGAAAAGTACATCTTTCTCTGCCTTCTCTATCCCATGCATAATTTTGTAAACTTCTATCACGTCAACCCTCAGTTGTCATTTCTCCAAGTTAAAAAGCCCTAACCTCTTTAATCTTTCTTCCTAGGGAAGGCTTCCATCCCCTTAATCATTTTAGTTGCCCTTTTCTGCGCCTTTTCGAGTGCTAAACTCACTGAAGTCAATGGGCTTAGAAGTACGTAAGTCTATTCAGGATTGCACTGCAGGTTATCTGAAGAAGAGTGCATGTGTACTCAAAATGCATCAGTCATCAAAACTTGGGGATGCTTTAAAATATTCAGGGGTTTTTCCTCTGATGCCATTTTCAAGTTTATCTCTTCTTTTTGTGGTGGGCAGACTGATGTTGCCTTCCCTCATTTTACATCTCAGCCAGTACTCATCCTCCCACACCTATATTGATCTTGTTCTCTTTGATACATCTACATTTTATATTCAATTTGAATAGTTGCAAAGTACTTTAAAGAAACTGTCTTAAATGGGGTCTGTCTCACCCCAGGACTAGGAAAGTAACATGAGTTTTAGGATGCTTAAAAGCCCACTACATGAAACACAAGCAAGAGCTGGAATTTGTCTCAGGCTCCCAAAAGTATAAAATGTTCTACTACCCCAAAAAAGAGTTAAAACTGCTACTGTTATCTGAGTTGCACTTCAAAAGTGCCTCAGGCATCAAACCATACCATTCAATCATTCAAGGAAAACCCATCAGGAAGGCAAAGGAACAGATGTTTTCCCTTTTGGTTCTTCCCCAGCAGGTTGGGAGAAAGCTGCATTTTAACAAATTCCCTTTGCAGTATCTTAAGCCAAGCCTGGCAGGGAAACAGGCAAATGAACCAACATCTGCTTTTCAGGGTCCCCAACACCACCGTTTAGATTAACTCCAAGGACACCAGCCATACTAAAGGTGAAAGAAGTTGTAACCAGCCATACCAGCCCAAGCCGGATCCCAAACCAACCAACAAACCAAATTTATGTACCACCTTTTAATCAGGGCCAACCAAAATGAAATGCATTGTGCAGCATTTCAAGTACACTAAGACATGTCAGAAGTTACACAAGCAGAATTGCTGTTGACATTAGATCACAACACTTGCACCCTGGAAAGACGTAATAAACCAGGGGTGTCAAACAAGCAGTCCGCGGGCCGGGGCCAGTTCCTGAAGGGCTCGAATCTGGCCCGCGAGCAACTGACCCCTCCCATGCCTCTTTGACTGTCAGAGACACAAGGACCAGTTGGGCTTTCCTCATGCTTCTGCGGCCACAGCTGCAGGAGGAGGAGGAAGATCTCCCCGCCCATGTCTCTCCTGACTGTCGGAGAGGTGGGGCATGCCTGGGCTTTCCTTGTGTTACTGCAGCCATGGCTGCAGAAGCAGAAGGAAGATCTTCTTCCCCGCCCCCCGCCATGCGTCCCGGGCTATCCTGGAAGCACAGGGTGGCTGGCTTTCCCTGTGCTTCTACAGCCTGGAAGATCTCCCCCACACGTATCTGGCCCAACAAGGTCTCATATATGTCAGATCTGGCCCTGAGGAAAAAATGAGTATGACACCCCTGTACTAAACAATAGTACACAGGGATGACCCTGGCTTGATCGGCAGGTAAAATTCCTGGGACTTGAAATGCTTACTTGGACCATTTTAAAAACAGCTTAGAATACACGGAGGATCGGTCCACCTATGCTTACTAGCCATGATAGCTAAATGGGTCCCCTGTGTCTAGCACTAGCAGAAAGCTGAAGATCATGTGCTGGAGAGACTAACAGTGGTTCCTCTCAGCTGCATCATTTAAACCTCCAATGAACTATGGCATAGTCTATAGCAGAAGCCAATGAAAACAGCATAACTCAGAAAGAAGAAATAGATGGAATAAACCAGTCTGATTCTCCATCCCGTCTGCGCCAGTTAGCAGACCGCCAGGGAGTCACCTTTTACCCAGGGGATTCATCCATCTCTATTACGCTGAAGGAGGCCAGGAAGGTATGACTGCGCCACTCCGTACATGGCCAAGAGTGACTTTGCTCTAAGCGACAAGGTTGCTAAGCTCATCGGCTGGAAAGTTCCCGGCCAAACAGCAGCCAAGTGGGTGACTGATGAGCCTGTCGGCAGGGATGTCTGATCAAGCTCCCTGAATGGCAAGGAAGCGGTCACAGGAGAAGAGCTCTTTAAGGTACGGCAGGACGGTGAGCAATCAGGAGGAGAATGTGAGATACTGAACAATCCCTGGCAAGGAGACCTACCTGAAAAAGCACATTGTTCCTTGCCAAAGAAAAGTTTTAGAACTCACAAAACGTTGGGGCTTTCTTGACTAATACCCATTCTTGTGTGCACTCTCCTATTGCTTCCTACCCTCACCATCCCAGGCTGGACGTATGAGGCATTATTTCTTAACTGAACGGGCATCCCTCTCAGCAAGGTGACACAGAGGACTCAGTGTGTCTTCTTGTTTTCTAGCAAAAAGGGAGGCTGATTATTCTGCTGAAGGAGGGCTGGACTCTCCCTGGACAAGGGCTTTGTGTAGCAAGTTATGTTGTGGTAGGAAAGGCTCTGTCCTTCAGGCAACTTGGCAAAGTGAAGGCTAAGAACCATGTCATGCCTATGGGTGCCACGGCACTACACACCTTTCCTGGTGCACACCAAGTGTTTCCAGAAAGTGGGCGGGGCCAGGTGGGGTTTTTGCCCAGCAGGGCTTCTGATCACCCACTAGAGATCTGTTTGACGGTACAGATTTAAAGACATCCTGTTAAACAGAGCTTCCGCCTGAAATGTTGAAGAGTTGATATTAGATTTATACATAACTCCTTAACTGGTTTCTTGCTTCTAGGGTGAAAATGCTCATTTTCAGAAACCTTCCGCAACAGAGAAGAATTGCTTGCTGCTATATGCCTGCAGCATCTGAAACTTGCATGCCCCGAAAGAGAGATGGATGGTCCCAAGGAAAGGAAGAGGAGGCAGAGCAGCTGCTTCCTGGATTGCTTTTCTAATGAAGAAGCAGCAGCCGGTTTTAAGATTCTTCCCCTTCTCCCCTAGATCCATAACTGAGCATTATTGAACAACACTATGTAGTTAAGAGACACAGACCAGGCTATCTATAAAGCACCTGGCAATACAATGAAATAATATGTCTTGAGCTGGCAGAACAGTTTAAGAGCTGCGGGAACGGTAAAGAACGGAAGCCGCTAACAAATCAGCTTTGCTAACACTAGAATCTGCTTTAATTCAGTTTTGAGAACTAAATATACCTTCTCAGTTTCTGAGAGGCTGTTATCTGAAGCTTCAGTCTATCAAATTATAGGGTACATTGGGCTGAAAGTGCCCATTTGAAGCCAATTTCAAGCCTTCAGTTCCTTTACGTCCGGTAACCAAGTAGTATTTACTGCTGAGTCGTCTAAATTAAGGGGAACAAACAAGAACAGAAGGGCTGGAGTTTTAACTTTGGAGGACAAGGCGTTTCTCTGAAGTAACAAATCCAATGTAGGCCATCTTTGTCCTCAGAAGTCCCATTCTAATTATTTAATTTCCACTCTAATCAGCACCACACAGGGTAACATCTATGACACTTTATATAACCCCTTTCTAATTTAACTCTGACACCAAAAGGCCAGCCCAAACAGGCAGGCCTATCAATGCTCAGGCTTGGATTTTGGTGGGTCTTCCACAGGAAGGATTTCCCTAATTGGAGCAGCCAGTGAAAGCATCTCTATCTGTGCCCCTGCCAAGACAACCTGATCCACAGGTATCATTCTGCAGCAGATATCCATGGGGGATCTCCAAGAACAAAGTCTTGAAAGTCATGGTTGAAAAGTTTGATAGAAAACCTTTTATATAAACCAATTAATTCCACTATGTCCGGACTATGTCTTTTATAACAGGCAAAGGGGGAGGGACGGTGGCTCAGTGGTAGAGCATCTGATTGGGAAGCAGAAGGTCCCAGGTTCAATTCCTGGCATCTCCAAAACAAGGTCCAGGCAAATAGGTGTGAAAAACCTCAGCTTGAGACCCTGGAGAGCCGCTGCCAGTCTGAGAAGACAATACTGACTTTGATGGACCAAGGGTCTGATTCAATAGAAGGCAGCTTCATATATTCATATATAAAAATTAATACAACTGAGGACAGAAGGCTTTCTTCTATGGAGTGTTGATCTGACCTATTTAATGCTTGATAGGATATAACCATTGGGCAGCATCCAACCACACAGTTCCTCCTAAAAAAAGGCATATGTGGAAGAGTGGGGCACTGTTTCTGTCAATTCCCCACACACACACAGCAAATCCACCCTACGTCCCCTATACTGTTTCCAATGGCCCCATAATCCTGAAGGATGAAATCTGGTGGGACTTTGGACTGCAGCACAAAGCAGAAGTAGGGAAGCCCTTGTCCAGAGTCCAGGCTCCCAGCCCGGCTCCTGGACTCCCCTCTCCACCAGTACCTCGAGCACTGTCAAGCCAACAATGATCCTAACCGGGGCAACATCTCTCGTGATTTGGCTGTTACACCAGAGGATTCCCAACCTTGTACCCTAGCACTCCTGACCCTGACACCCCATGATGCAATTACCCAGCTTCCAGTGACAACCACGCTGGGGAAGCAGGACCAGACCAACTTCCGCACCACCGAAGCCGAGGCCAGACACCGCCCCTGCCCGGGGAGGCGCCTCACTGGGATTGGGGGAGGATGAGGGTGGCGGGTGCAGGGCGCGGGACTTAATCTCTCTGCAGTGGTCAAAGTCCACATCACTTCACAGATGCAAAATCACATCTCCCAACATCATCATTTGGCATTGAAAAGCAGCAGCACGGGAGGGATTTGGCAACTTCATTCAGAGCTCTAGCCTCTTCCCTTCCCCACACAAAACTTGCACACACACACCCCACAATTACCTCCTTGAACTACTGTTACCTGCAACTGTCTTCAGGGTAAATTTAGATAAATGCTTCCCATTCTCACTGCTTGAAGCTCAAATGTTAAATGATGTGAGAACTTCAAAGGGCAAAAATTTATTTATTATTTTATTTGCTAAAACATTTATACCTTGCCTTTCTTCATAGTGCCTTCTAATTCCTGATGAGCAGGTTGAAAATTTTATGTATTGGGGGCAGACAGGAGGCTGGTGAGGGATGACATTGATTAAAACAGACACACACATACAAGTTCACCTTTCTTCTGGATAACAAGATCCAAATCAAGTAACCACCATGAAAACTGTACAAAGATAATAATTCTTTTTAAAAAGGTGGGAGGGGAAGGGGAGCATTACAAATTCAAGGCAAGCATTTTGGTGATCCAAAGGTTCTTCTAAAGAGTTCCGGTTTAGAGGCCCTCCAAAATGGCACAGATCTTCTAATTTCCTCCTGCAGCCTGTTCTGCAACATGAGACCAGCCATGGGAAAAGCCTGGGAACAGGCATCAGTGGAGCAGACAAAAGCAAGGGTCAGAACAACCAAAAGACAACATTGTGCTGAACAAAGCTACCACTCTGAGGGGTTAGACATCTACTGGATGCACACTTGAGTCCTTTCCAAACTGCAGTGGGCCTGCTACACGGCTTCAGGAGGACTCAACTAGGGTCAAGAGCATAAGTGAATCTAGGCCTGGAGGATGTGGAGAAGTCAGAAGCAGAGGAAAGCTGGAGCAAGGAGAATAGGTGGTATTGTGTTGAACGGGCAAAGGCAGAAAAGTCAGGACCCTGCATTTATACAAAACCTGGCCAATGGGTGGCTTCAAACCACCTGGTAGTCCTAGACTCTACTGCCTTCTGTGAAGGCTTCAAGTTTTGAGGCCACAAGTCCCAAGGAACTTATGAGCTAGACTCCAGCCTTGGGCTATAAAAACTTCTTGTGACTCCTCTGGAGTCCCTGATACAAAAGGCCACAGGGTTGCTTATGCTCTCAGCTCTCTTCAACTAACATCTCAACCGAAGTGGCCTTGTAACAGACAAGTGGCTCTTGAAGGTAAATGCTTTGAGCAGTAGCCATAAAATGTGCTATGCAAACAAAATGCAGTGTGCTTCCTTGCCAATATTTTTTTTATTTTGCTGTATAACAACAAAGCAGAACTTGGTTAGCAAAGATAGTGGTAGGGCCAACAGCCCTAAGCCGGCCACGGTGGCTGACTCTGACGGATGCTGGATCACAAGAGCCGGCTGAGAAACTCCTACAGCAATCAGTGGTCTGTAAAAATCCTCACAGCAGCTCTGGTTAAAAGCTGGCACTTTGCTGTGAACGACTGCTAGAAATGATTGATGGTGTGTGTGTGTGTTAACATACTAAAGGAAGGTGATGTCTGAAGATGGATAGCGCTTCCATTCAGCACGGTTGGCTACAAAGGGAGAAAGGAAACAAAAGAAGGGAGGGAGAGGAAGAGAGAAAGAGAGAGATCCTCAGCCATAAAAGTAGAACAAGAGTTACTTTCTTTCTGAACATTGCAATATGCCAGAAAGAAGAAAAGCATTTAGAAAAGGTGACTTGATCCAGAACTTGTTACTGGCAGCATCAGTAAAAATAGTACCTGTTCAGAGCACAAGGTTGGATCCTATCAAGGATTTCTGCAGCAGAATGGCAGTAGGGGGTGAATGATTTCCTCTTCATATTGTAGTCCTCCAATTCTCCACTCAACCTGTTTCTGGGGGTTCCCTAGTCAAGGGGGATTTGGGGCTAGAGTGGGGAAAAGGAGGCAAGAATGTCTGTGGAAATCCTATGGGCATCCAACCACAGGGCCCACTTGGCACCAGACTAGATAGACAGACAGACACACACACACATATATATATGTATTGTCCAGAGAGGCACTATAAACATAAACCTTAGGCCACTGCAATCCAAAAAGAAGCACAAAACTCTTGAAATATATTTCACACATACAAATCATCAGCGATTTCCAAGTCATCAAATGTACAGAGCTATTTCCAATTGAATACTGCTTAAAGACAAGTGGGCAATATGCTGGTAACATGGGGGTTTGAACCTCATGGCCTGAGTCTTAACCTAGAGGGTGACTTTCCGCAAAGAGGTTCCAGACTCCCTCTTCAAGCCCAGAAACAAAAAATAGAGATGTACAGTCAGCATCTGACTGAGATTTGATCCAAGCTGGACCCTGTTTGGAAATTCAGTAACTGTTCCCAATGGCAATAAAATTGTTTCCAATCACGAGGAGCCTTCCAAACTAACAGTTTATTCTGGTGCCTTGCGATCTTGTTCCATTTCCCCCAGGAGAGGGAGGTGGGAGAGGCAATCACAGCGGGGGGGGGGGGGGGGGGGTTGAAAAGTGAGTCAACATCAACAGATCAATTATTTCAAAAGTGTATCTGCCACTTCTCTATACGCCTACTCTAAAGGCCTTCCATCTTATCTTCATGATAATAGGCACTTTGCTAGCAATGAATAATGCTTGAACATGCAGTAAACAAAACAAAATGAACCAGAGCCAACAAAGAATATAACTGGGAAGTCCTGCAGTCCAGACACAGCCTGAGGAGGTCAATTTGGGCACTCCGGAAGTGAACATGGTAACCTGTTTTCAGGCAAGAGGGCCACACCGATGGCCAGACAGCAGGAAAATGAGTCAAAGCTTCTACTTGAGGACTGAATGATGAGAAACTCGTCAACACTCTAGAAGAGATGTTCTTTAATGGGTTAGGAAAAATTACCCATTCATTGGGGGGGATGCACACAGGAATGCGATGAAAAGACAGGCTATCGAGGAAAAGGTGAGGAGCAGGCTTTTTCCTGCCTTTCTTTCCACGGAGCTGTGCTTCTTCCCATTCTACAAGCCTTGGGACCCTCTTCCTGTTTCCCAAAGATTTGTTCTACCATTCAGTTGTGTTCTACCATTCAGTTGTATTTCCAGTTGGTAGTTGTGCTGGTTACAGCCCACGATCAGTTCTGACACATGGCTTCCTACTTGCTAAGTAAGGCAGTCTTTTCCCCTTTCCTTAGTAAGCTGGTTGCTAGCATGCAAATAGGCCTGAGATGAGAGACATGATTGGCCTAATATTGCAAAAAAGCTTGCTCCCTAAAACAGGAGGAAGTGGTGATATAGGAAAGGGACACTGGGGAGCTTAATCCCAAGTGAAAGGACTGGTTAGCCAAACTATAATTTACCTCTCTGTTCACCTTTCAAACAATCCTTCTCCCACCTGCGCTGCCAAACAGTTCAGGAAGAAAAGGCAGATGGGCTGATAGGAAAAGCTGCAGAGACATGCAGGCATTTTTTATATAAGCTAATAAATTCCAACAGTGACAAAAAGACCCTGCTGCAAGCAAGCACATACAACATATGACAGGCTCCCTGGAAGAAAGAGGCAACCCTCACTGTAAAACATGAGCCAGCTCTCACCACTATGATTCACTAGTAAGCGTCATGGCCCTCCTAGAGCTTCCCCTTTTAGAGGATTCTCTGGGCTCTTTCAGATGTCTGTGGACTCTAGTTAGCCAAAGTCACAACCACACAAAACCACATAATGAATAGTGAGTAAGCACAAGGTTCATGGACCTTGAGCACTACAAAAAGAAACATAGCTTGATGGCTTGTGCATACCTTCCTGAACTGTCAACACTCCGGGGACTCTTTGCAGACTGGACACAAGGGTGTTCTCCGGAAGCAGGTGATAGACGGTTTCCAAGAGTGGGTGGGGCTGCAAGGCACACTGAAGGTGGCTGCTGTCTATCATGGTCAGGTACATATTCTCTAAAGACAGAGGAAGGGTGAGAGGCACTGTTTAAAACGCGGATATAGAGACAGATAGGGAAAATGTTAAGCTACTCTTTGCCAAAGGCATCTTGTCTGCTCACCCTTTAAAGCTACCCACAACCATTTCTGTATTAAAAAGAAAATTAAGATAAAGTCATTGTAAAACAATATAACCCTCAAGGCAAGAGGCAGTTTGCTGTTGCCTGCCTCTTCGTAGCAACCGTAGGCTTTCTTGGTGGTCTCTCATCCAAGTACTAATCACAGTTGACCCTGTTTAGCTTATGAGATTTGATAAGATGCAAAGGGAGAGAGGTTCCTCGACGGAGACTCACAGGAAAGCCCAGTGCAGCAGTTCTAAATAAGTAATGGCATCCCACTTTGCTCTGGTGTACTGATTGGACCTGGTCCTCAAAGTGGGACTCATGCTTCGTGAAATATTCAAGAGTAAAAAACGTGCCACCTTGCAAAAATGCTGCCAGGAAGGACTCTTGTCCCTCTCAAGCAGGCCTGGCTCTTCTCTTGGTGCTATGTGGAGGGATGGTCCAGAAAGAGTCATCCATAAGGGAGAAACTGAGCAAAGATCAATAGGAAAACAAAGAGTACATTTTGTTTATAAATCTGGTTGCTCCCCAAGATTTAGATTCACTGTTCCCCAGACTTTGGATTTTTTTTAAATCTGGATTTAAATTTCATTTGTAGACTAGATGAGGTTTACTTTTTGAATATGTAATAGTAGGTCTATGCACAATTCTCCGAAGCAGACTTCGGAGGATGGTAGAAGACAGGAGGGCCTGGCGTAACTTGTCCATGGGGTCGCAAAGAGTTGGACTCGACTGTGCAACTGAACAACGAATGCACAATTCACAATGCAGTCCTAAGCAGACTGACACTCTGTAAATCCACTGAAGTCCATGAGCTTTAAAAGGCCTAATACCACTTAGGACAGCACTGACAATGTTGTGGGTATGCCTCCTGACTGGAAACAGGTATGTCTAGAACAGAGACTCCTGCAATGATGCAAAGGGCAGCTGCCTGAGGATGAATAATGCTGTAATGTTTATTTTTTTTAAGTGTGTGTTTGTGTGACACACAGCATTTCAGTCACATCTGATTCTGAGACAGGGAAGAATGAAATGTCCTTAGAATATGGCAGTTTGAAAAGCAGGAAGATTTCTCTTGCCAGAACTGCAGGCAGGCTCTTTTGTGGCATGGGTGCTTGAAGCTAACTGAAGCCTTTCATTCTTCAGTTATTTCTTAAGGCATGTTAGTGGGATCTATCTAGTACATATCTGAGGAATCAGTGCTTTGAACACTGGGTGGGACAAGTGACAAACTCAAAGAGGCTGTTCCTCTTTCTATTCCATCTCCTGGCTTTGCCCCTTCTCTTAAAGCATCACTTCCTTTCTCCTCTTTCCCCCTTTTGTGGGTTGCACGTGGCTAGAGTACAACAAATCTAACGTACAATAAAAGACAAAGGCTCTTTTGTGACTTACTCTCTACTGGCTCCTGGAATAGCGGGTGCAGTAGGGCTCGGGGAGTCCCATGATACAGACTGAGCCTGGGAAGAAAAGGGGCAAATCATGACCTGGAGATATTTCCCAAGTGTAAAAAGGTAGAATTAAACACACACGCACACATGAATACTTCTAAGGCTTTATGTAAAAGTCACAAGGATAGGGTGATGAATCCCTTGAATCTGCCTAAGTTCTCTTACCTCCTAATTACTTCTGGAGTTATTGCGAGTTCCCTGTGTGTCAGATCCAGACTAGACAGTTCCACAGGTATAAGGATTTCCACTCATGACACATGATTTTTCAGCCTCCTACAGCAGTCCAAAATGCCCTTCAGATCCTCTTCTTTGAAGAGAGAGAACCCTCAAGAACAAGTTTTTGGGGAGGGAGAGGTTGTCCAGTCTTGCATGAGAAGGGGGGCAGATGGAAAATTGTGCTGCATAAGCAGAAATCCTTGTGCCTGCAGAAACATTATGGCAAAACAGAGTTTTTCTGCCTTTTGCCAACCACCACAGCCCACTGATTCCCATAAAATGCTGTTCCTTTTGGACAGGAGATCCTATCCAATGGAATGGAATGACAGGGGCCTGGGGGAGGAAGAAAAAACGGTGGAAACCTGCTGGTTTCATCTGGATCCAATCCCTTATCTCTACCATTGTTCCATTTACATGATCCACAGAATCAAGAACTACAGGAGCAACTTCACCCACGCAGCCCATTTCATATAGGATTAGCAGTCTTCCAGGGAGACACTGTCTTCAGAGATATGGCAATCAAAAGCAGTACTGTGGTGGCATCCTCTTTACAGAATGTCCTATCTGTGCATCCTCACTTAGTTCTTTTAGGAGGACTGAGTTTGCCGTTTAAGAAGCCATTTGGCTGACTGGTGCTGCAGTCCTTAAGATGGCTTCCCTGTGACTAAGTCCCACTGAATAAAACGGGACATACTTATGGGTAGACCTGCTTAGGCAATGGTTCTCATGGCCAATGCCATGATGTGTGTTTTGTAGCAGGCTTAGGAAGGGGAGACTTTTTTAAAAAAATCTTATTTCATCTGTTTTCTGTGTTTAAAGCCCTATTGTTGTCTTAAGTTCCATGAGATCCTTTTTGATAAGCAGACAAGGTAAACATTTTTGAATAAAATTAATATTGTACCGTACCATTTCAGGCTGCAGGTAGAGTTCAGTGAGGGAAGGAAATGCTGCATATTTGAATACGCTATTTAAACTCCTTGCATCAGGGAGAAGGCTAAAATGAATATTCCCAGTTCCTATTATCATTTATGTTGATTGCTGATAATGGTCCCTGCAAGAGTATTCATCAAGTGGTGAATCAGCTCTGGACATGAATTCAAATACCAGTGAACTGCTCTCTTTTGATCTGGGATTATAGTAATAGCAGGATTATTTTTTGTAGGTGGTGTCTGCATTTCAGTGGAGAAATGCAACGAGCTATGGAAGACCCACAGCAGTCCACAAGGCTATGCATGATATGCTGTGGCACCCATTCTAACTGGCAACACACTCCAAGGCAAGGGTCTTTCCCAATACTGTTTTCTGAGACCCTTGAGATTAGAAATGTCAAGGACTGAACCACCTGCATTCGAAGCATGGATTGAGCCTCTCTAAGCTACGGTCCCTCACCCAAATAAGACTATGGCCAAAATACCCTCCAAACAACTCTTTATTGTCACCAACACCATGACTGAACAACTTGTAGACTGCATGTACGTCCCCCCCCCCCAACAAGAGTCAGTGATCCCAAAGGAGGAAGATACCCTTTCTCCTTCAAGCCCAGATTTGTTGGCTCAGACTTGCTGTTAAATATACGCAGGATTCCAAAGCCACATGACAGATCCTGGTGAGTCCCGCTCTGTCTCCTGATGGAAGCCACAACTTCTATGACGAGGATGATACTGGGATGGTCCAAAGATGTGTGAAAATAGACGGTCTGAAGAAGACAAGAGGGGAGAATGGAAGGTGAACTTGAGTTTGGTCTTCATGGTAGTGTGGGACTCGCTTCCTACAGAGGTATTCAAAACTGTGTTAAAAAAACCCCAGAGGTTTCTTAATAAAACAGTCACTACTAGAGGATACTGAAAGACAGCTGTTCCACCAGTACCAACCCTACCCTACAACACACAGGCACAGGGGGATCATGGGGCATGATTTATGTACACTCTGAGAACTACATACAATATGCTCAGAGACTCTCAGCTGGTTCCCTCAGCAGATGTAGATGTGAAAAGTGTTCCCTCTAGGACAAAGTTTAAAACCCATGAGACATGACAGCTCCACAAGTCTGTTATCCTATCTTGGTGGGTTGGATAGATCCCTTGTCCCTCTTCTTTCTGAGATCCTTACTGATCCCTGAAAACTGCCAGGATATCCTTCCATTCTTCTGCTGACTTAACAGGATTCCAGGCTATAGGAAATGTGCCTTTGACCATCAATACTCAATCACTTTAGCAAGTATGGAAGGGTAGGAAGTTATAGGAAGGATGAAGCAGAGTGCTATAGTGCAGAGGCTAAATCATTCCTGGGCTTTGCAGTGTTTTCACTTCTAATTTGCTGAGCCTGGGAGCAGAAAGGATCTCACTCTTGGTATGCTAGGTTCTCCCTTTCCTGTCCAGAAATGCCACAAACTTCCCAGCAGGAAGCCATCCTCCTAGTGTCCTTCAAGTGGCAAGAAATAATAAAAAAAGCCAACTGAAGTCTGTTCCCAGCACAATGTAAGACTGTTGTCCCCTGCATCACTCAACTTAATATCATTTACTGGGTTAACCTCTGGTTGATCTTACCTCACAGGTACATATCAGGGCTTCAGTCATCTGAAGCCAGCAACACCCATCCCCTGCAGATGACCCTGAAACTGGAATCCATTCAACAGGCTGCAAGCTTACATTACACAGCATCTCATATGGGAGGACAGAAATAGAAGTCCAAATCTCATCATGAGATTGTGGGGGTTTGAACATTCTATCTTCAAGGAAACTTTTCCACATCTGCTGGCAAAGCCCTGCTTATCTCCCACAGTCTCTGGCACCTTCCCTCCATGGAGTCAGTTTTCTTGGCGTTCATAAGGTATAGGAATTTAGTTTACCATAAAACAGGGCAATTTAAAATAAGATTGAATTTTTTAAAAAGAACTTGGGGGATTCCAAGAAGAATTTGTAGAGCACACAGTTGTGCCACAAGAAGTACCCATTTCACTGGTTGCAAAGGATGGTTCTTGAATAAGTGTAAAGACACTTCAGCTGTTCTGTTGATTGGCTGTCACTGACTCTGAAGGTTTGAAAGGAGGAACCTGATGGTCTGTCAGCACCCTGGAGATTTGGGCTCTGCTGCATTTTGTGGTGAGCCAATCAGGGTACAAACAAGAAGGTGTCTTGGGCTGCAACCTCCTCCCATGAGACTCCACACACCCAAGTAGTCTGTGCATTCCACCTGATCTGAGAAGGGTATAAAAACTATATTTGATCTGTCCTCCATTCAGCCAATGGTCACCTCTGACAGTGTCTGCCAGGCTGCTGGTCCTAAATCCAGGGCTTTTCTTTGTAGCAGGAACTCCTTTGCATATTAGGTCACACACCCTTGATGTAGCCAATCCTCCAAGAGCTTATAGGGCTCTTCTAACAGGGCCTACTGTAAGCTCTTGAAGGAGTGGCTACATCATGGGGCGGGGGTGATCTAATATGCAAAGGAGTTCCTGCCACAAAAAAAAGCCCTTAAATCCTACTCATGAAACAACTTGCTCCACTGTCACCACCTCTCTCCAGCCTCAGAGACAGGGACTCAGGCCTCCTGCTTCCCATCCCACACATCCTCTGAAGCTCAGCAGCAAAACATGGCCTGAGGTCACCCATGACTTTGTACAGCACTGACCTCTGCAATCAGCATTCAAACATAAGTGAACATATGATGATATTATACTAAGTCAAACCCTTCGCCTATCAAGGTCAGCATCATCTACTCTGACTGGAAGAAGCTCCCTGGGGTCTCAGAAATCTTTCACATCACCTACCATCTGATTCTTTTAGCTGGAGACTGATCTTGGGACCTTCTGTACAATGCTCTGACACAGCAGTGGTTCTTCCCAACCCAGGCAGTACTAAGTACTAGAAGCCTGCCTTCATCATGCTCCAGCTAAAGCCTTCCACTCCAGTTCCTACAGTTGAGCTCACGGACTCTGAGCTGAAGAATAGACCCTGCCAATCCACTCAACCAGGGCAACCCACAGCCCTGACATTAGCAATAGTAAGTTGTGTGGATGCTGTGCCTGGGAAGGAAAGGGAAGTTTAAAAGAATGGCAAAATCACATCCTTTCCGCTCTTGGGAGGGGTGAATTTGTCCAGGAGTCTCTCTGTGGATCCGGGTGCAATCTCTGGCAGCCCTGTGATTGAGCGGCAGGTTAATCCGTCTATTAAAGAGTCATTATCCAGGTGTCGTGAGCACAACATTTACCGTAATCACGGACTGTCAAGGCAGGATAACAAAGAGAGGCATTAAAACATCAGCCTGGAGAAATAAATCGTTATTCTATTATCTTTTATTGCAAAATGATGAAAAAAATGGTCAGTAATTCCTGACAAGCAGGCAAAGAAGACAGAGTTATGCTTTGATTCCTGATGCATCGGACTCCCCCTACAACGTGGGATCCGCTGCACTGCTAAGTTTTATTGCTATCTCTAGGGACGCTAATATTAGTTTTACCAATGTACGTCTCTCTTCCAGCATCTCTGCTATACAAGAGCCACCACGTTCTCTATGCAAGGCTGCTTGGGAAGTATTATAGTGAAGGCTTGAGATGAAAAAACATTAACCATTTCCCTCTGGGTCAGGAATACCCATTTATTCAAGGAGTGAGCCAAATGACACCTTGAATGAAGTCAGAGTCAACCTGTTATAGAAAAGGAATATTACCAGCAACTTAAATTCAAGGAGTCAAGGTGATGCAACGGTTAGCATGTTGGCCTAGGAACTGGCAGACTCAGGTTCAAACCCCCATTAAGCCCTGAAACCTACTGGGTGACTGTGACCTAGCCCCTCTCTCTCTGCCTAGCCTACTTCACAGGGTTGTTAGGAAGATGAAATGATGAAAGGAAAACTGTTCATGTCATTCTGGGCTGCTTGAAGGAATGACAGGATTAAAAAAAAAAAAGAGGAGAGGAGCTACATATAACCAGTGCACTAGACATACCATGATTCCATAGAAGCACAGGACCTGATTCTTTTCTTGGGGGGGGGGGGGAGGGGGTTGGTGTCAGTTCCCTGAGAATCTCAGTTTTCATCTGAAAAGCAAGCTTCTTGTCCTCACAGCTATGAAAGGTATAGGAAATGCCCAAGAGAAGGGTAGCTCAACAAGATTCTCATAGGATGGGGGGGGGGGGGCTTCAGCATCCCATGACTTCCTGAAGCAGTTATGCAACATTGTTTCAGTTTGCTTGACTGGTGCTGGTCACAGAATTCCACTTTTTTTCGGCATAGAATCTGGATGACCTAATAGCATTTTTAAAAAAATTAATGCAGAGTGCACAAAGGCCTGGATTGATGGTTACCCACCAGGGCCCTTTGGCAAGGTCTTGCTATCAACCCAATAATATTAAATGAAATCATTTGTGTGTCAAACAGAGGAAAGCCATTAATTTAATAATTCAGACAAGTACCTATGTTTGCCATTAAGAAGGCAGTTGGTTGCAGCACAAACCCACAACTGTGCTCCATTGTGTGAAGCATTTAAAAGTGGCTTTCCTAGAAGGTAAACGAGGGAAATGTAATTATTTGCTGAGGCACCTCTGCAAACCTCTTGAAACAAGTGCTCCCCAATTATCATCGAGGGGGGGGGAATAATAATTGGATAATCGCTCTGATATGAAGCTATTCATTAGCTGGAAGAGAATGGCCGGGAGACAAAAAAAAAAAAAAAGAAAAGCATACCAAATTATCCATGCAAGAACCCTGCTTGTGACAGATGAGACAATGTTCTCATGCCCTCTTTTGGAGCAGCTTATCTGGATTTGACAGTTATTCTCTGTGACGGAATAAACAACTTTTCTAAATGTGCTGCATTCCCATCCTTCTATCCGGAACACACTTAATGAAAAACTTGGGGGGAGAGTGGGGGCTGTTGTCATTGTTGCTGAGCAGTTGGACAATTTTACTGGCTCCTTTGGATTTCATTCCTATCATACTGGATTATGGGATGAAAGGACAAGAGATTAATTTCAGGCACTTCCGATAACTGCAGGATGACATTAACTTTGACACTGTCAGGTCCAGCTCCCGTCTGTCTGACAAGGCAAGGGCAGAGGGGGCCCACAGCCAATGAACACTCAAACCAGGGAACAATCCTGATCCCGGATCTCTTAAAGGGTTAAGGAACTAGCATTTAAACTCCTCTGATCTACTGGTGGTTGCATTCACTGTAGCATGTGTAGGAGGAGCTGTGGATTAGTGTAAGATCCTCTGCTTTTCATGTAGCATCTCCAGCGAAAACTATCAGGCAACAGGAAACATGAAAGACATCTACCTGAAACCCTTCAGAGGCAGTGCAGTCTGATCAGACCATACTGACCTTTATGGACCACTTGTCTGATTCACTACAAGGCAGCTTCATGTGTGTTCATGCTTGGCTTGGAATCTCCCCAGGTTTTGCAACTGGCCCATTTGACAGCATTTTACAGTGGTGCCCACCACCCTTTCTCAAGTTGAAGAAGCACCCATATGCTCAACAGGTTGGGAACCCCTGCTCTTGTCAGTGGTGTCCTTATGGCTGGATGTGCCCCTACTGCATGTCAGAAGACAGGGCAGCCAACCTCCAGGGGGAAACTGGCATTCTCCTGGAATGATATATTTAGATTACAGAGGGGTCAGTTCCCTCATCAGAAACTGACACAAATTTCAATCTTCTCTGTCCTTATTCAGAACTAAAACAAAGCCAAGGCTGCTACCCTGAGCCTTTTTGGAGGAAAAGTAGGATAAAAATGTGATAGATACATACACAGACATAAAAGAATTGGCTTGATTCTTAGTGGCTTCTGCTTAGTTCTGCAAGACAAAGTAAACTGCTGTAAATGCCTCCTTTCCTGGAATCCTGGACAAACACCCGCTTTCCACTTCATGCACCAGCACCCCTTGTCAGCAAGCTAGTGCTTTCTCCCATAGGAGTGAATGGCTTTGATTCATTTATACATGGGGAAAGAAAAAGTTGCTCTTCAAGACTTTATACTGCTACCCTTAGCAGGACTACTTGAAATCCCACTCAGCACAGCTTACTCCTAGGAAAGCCTTCTTAGAATGGCACTGGACATTCACTCTGCATATGACACCAAATGGTCTCTTAACAAGGGATGACAGGAGGTGTAACGTGTGTCTAGGCACTCAGAAGGGGTCTCTACAACACAGAAACCTTTTCTTCACACACCCTCCCCTCCCATCGTAACAACAAGTGGTTACTGGTGATGGAAAGCTGTTGTCAAGTTGCAGTCAACTTATGGCAACCCCATAAGGTTTTCAAGGCAAGAGACAAATAGAAGAGGTTTGCCATTGCCTGCCTCTGCATAGCAACCTGGACTCCCTTGCTTAGCTTACAAGATCTAATGGAATCAGGCTAGCCTGGGCCATCCAGCTCAGGGAAAGCAGTTATTAGTCCCCACATATAATAACAGGAGGTCCCTATCATCTTCTCCCTAAATTGTGCTATATTCCTAACAATCAGCTCTGCCAATGCTCACGTTTTAAGACTTATCGTGAACTGCACTGTACATTACATTGCAGAACTGAACTGCTTGGTTGCTGAAGTTACTGCTGGAGTAAGCTACTGCTATTTGCAAAAATGGGGAGCTCAGCAAGACCTAGATTTTCCACACGTATGCACTGATGGGATTCTCGCTGGCAATGTACCAAGCGGTGGCCATGGCTTTTAGTTGCTGACCGGAACTCTAGATTTGCTGATGGGTGTGTTTGCTCGTAACTTCACCCATCTCATGAATACAAAACTATTTGAATAAAATTTTGTGCGCATGTTCAGGACACAAATCTATATTCAGGCCTCAGCCTGACCCTCAACCCCAAGGGTGGGGGGGGGAGAGAAAGAAAAATGCCAAAAATCTATTGGAATGCAGCTTCTGTCTTCACTTCAAACTTAACGCTGACTAGCACATTCAGGACACAATCATATGTTGGAAGTGCACATGACTATTCAAGCCACCAAACTTATATTTGAAAGGCCCACAAAAGTGGTAAAATATACAGTATTACTCCAATACAAGAATAGCATTTTTTTTAAGGTATACCATCCCGCCCCCCAAAAAAAGAAAGGATTGTCTTACATCTGCGTACAAGTTACAATGATGTCCAGTTTTTAAAAACCCACTTTTTTTTGCATATAAAATGTATGTCTTACATTCAAGCCATTCTTCCATTTGAGGAAATATCACATTGTAAGTTGCTCTCTCTCTTCTCTACTGAAATTATGTGAATGAATGAATAGTTAGTTATGTATATTTAAAATAAGCTCTCTGTTTGGAGCTTAAATACCTGATCAACCATTACAGTCCATTTCTAAAGTGTTGAGAGGAGGCAAAGCAGCAAAATGTACAGTAGTATGAAACAAGTCTTCTTGTGCTGTACTAATCACAAAATTCAAGATTATCCAAAATAATTAAATACTGCCCTCCTAATGACTGCATCCAAGAAGAGGAGAGAGGCTAGATGCTTTGAGGATGCTCTGTCCAGGGGTGCTTCGTTTAATGTGAAAAAATCCGTTTAATGCAAAAAATTTACAGAGGAAATAGTCGTACAATACAGCCCCTGCTGAATTAGCTGGATTAACACACAACTCTGCATCATTCCTAGAACAACAGCGGCCTCTGCTGCCTAACCCCAAGCATAACATACAAACAAATCAAGACAGGAGAGAGAGAACAAGAAATTCATTACCCAATTTCTAGACTAGTTTTAAAAAGGCCCACTTTTGACATGCAAACAAAACATAATTGCTATGTTAATGACCTGCTCTTCAAAGATGAATCATAGCTCTGTATAAATCCTCCAGTATAAGAAGAATTTAGGGGAAGGTGCATGGTTCAGTGGGAGAGCATGCAAAAGGCCTCAGGTTCAATCCATAGCACCTCCAGTAAAAAGAGTAAGCAGAATGAGAAATCTTTACCTGAGACCCTGGAGAGTCACTGCCAGTCTGAGTAGACAATACTGACCTTGATGGATTCAATTCTGAATCAACATAAGGCAGATAGCTTCAGAGGGCAGCTGTGGTGGTCTGCAGTAGAAGAGCTAAGTTCAGTAGCATCTTTGTCAGATGCATGTAGGAGGTCCTCACTAGGTGTTGCCCAAGTCCTGTCTTATCACTCAACTGAGCTGCCAATCAGTATCTCTCTGTGTTCATTCTGACACTTTGCTTCCAAGCCCAGTAGGTATGGCAGTCTTTGCTCCATTTTGTTTCCATGAACATGCTGGTTTGTAGGCATGCAAACAGATCTAAAGAAGTCTGCACGTGCACAAAAGTTTACACCCAGAATTAAACTTTGTTGGTCTTAAAAGTGTCACTGGGCTCAAACTTAGACTTGAGATGAGTGTGAAAACAGGTGCTATCACATTGTGCTCTGCTTCTAAACCAAAAGAGAGTAGCAACATGTTATATATCACCTAATATGGTGATATATAACATAATACCGTTTTTAATAGAAAGAGGGGTACAGAGTAGAGGGACTCGGGGGAGAGCTTTTGGTTTTCCCCAAAAGTCAAATACTTCTCCCTCCATCTGAACAACATCTTTTTCTTCCATATTGACAAAGCAGTTCAGGAGGAGAAAAGCGGCAAACAGTCAAGGCAGAGAGACATAGGACGTTATAGTGTGAGGTTATTAAGGACTAGCACAGAATTTTTAGGATCCCAGATGATAAGACCACATAGAAGCAATTGCAGAAGAGAACTGCCAATCCCATTTTTGGAGACTGAGAAGCTGAAAGATAAGCATTCTGTTCATGAGACCATTAATACAAAACTTAAGGGAAGAAGAACCTTTCCACTGCAATATCAATAGCCCATAACAGATTACGGTTACGTTTGGAAGGAGACGTTCCTTTGGCAGAGGTCTGCATGATTTACGAAGGAGTACCCTTTTCTAACCCTGCTTCCTCAGCACGTACCATCTCTCTCTTTCTAGTTCATTATGATAATTAATAATTGATACTGACCCGCAGTGGGTTGTGTAACGCAGAGGCCGAAAGAGTAGTCTGTGCCACACTTCTGAGCATGCCGCTCACGACTGAAAGCTCTGGCACGCAAAGAGAGCCCTCTGTTGTGTCCACTGAAACTGCCAGATTGGGATAAGCATCTTTGCAAGCCCAGTGAAAATCGGAGGATCCACATCTGAATGAAATGCCTCCAGGACAAGAGGTCTTAGCAAATGCAAGGTGAAGTCCCGAGGCTGAAGCCACTGAGACTGAAGGTTGGACAAGGGTAGCTAAATGAAGGTTAGTCAGGGCACAGTTTGGCTACCCACCCAACTGCATGTGCACACTGAAAGGCATCTCTCTTTCATAAGTCAGACCATAAAGCGTTGCCTACTCTGCCTGAGGGTGGTTTCTGAGGTCTGCTCTGCCATGGAACTGTAACCCCTCTTCTTCACACAAGCAAAGCTCCCTTCTGAATCTTGCCCCACTAACCCAAATGCAGAATGGCGAGGCTAATAATAATTTTGCTGTCCCTGCCTCATGATCTTTATAGTTTGGTGTAGTGCTTAAGTGTGCAGACTCTTATCTGGGAGAACTGGGTTTAATTCCCCACTCCTCCACTTGCACCTGCTGGAATGGTCTTGGGTCAGCCATAGCTCTGGTAAAGGTTGTCCTTGAAAGGGCAGCTGCTGTGAGAGCCCTCTCAGCCCCACCCACCTCACAGGGTGTTTGTTGTTGGGGAGGAAGATAAAGAAGAATGTGAGCCACTCCGAGACTCTGAGTGGAGGATGGGATATAAATCTAGTATCTTCATCTTCTTCTTCAGCATCCTTGCAGCTCCTGCAATAGGGAAAAGGCTAAGAAGAAGATGAAGAAGACATTGTATTTATATTCCACCCTCCACTCAGAGTCTCAGAGCAGCTCACAATCTCCTTTATTTTCCTCCCCCACAACAAACACCCTGTGAGGTGGGTGGGGCTGAGAGGACTCTCACAGCAGCTGCCTTTTAAAGAACAACCTCTGCCAGAGCTATGGCTAACCCAAGCTCCTTGCTTTCATTGGCCTATCTTCCCCATAGCCTGTGCCACACACTGCCTAATATAAAGCAATCATGTTGCAAGTTCTCAAGAACATTCTGGATAATCATGTGTTGCTGACATATGTGTGAGCCATCCTGTCCCTTTGGGACATGTGCACTGGACTTGACCAGGTTGACCAAATCTGAGCTGGTGCTCGGAGTGCCTCTTCCTTACCTCACTGAAGACCACCAAGGGCGGCTGTCCTGGTACAACTTTAAGGGGTCTTGCGGTGCTCTTCCAAGTCTTTCCAAAAAAATGGTGGTAAGTGACATCAAACAGGGAAAGGCGCAGCTGGAATTCGACATCTGACGTATCATCTGCTTTCTGCCAATAAATAACCAGTGATCTCAGTTAAAATGCCTTGAGTGCCTCAGGATGGGAGGGGTGGGACCAACCCCAGTGGGAGGGAAAATCTTTCATTCCATTTTAGCTCATCATGCACTGTTGCTAATGAGACAATGCAATATACAATTCAATATATATGGCAGAGGGTAAGAGTCCCGCAGCGCAGAATGGTAAAGTGGCAGTACTGCAGTCCTAAGCTCTGCTCATGACCTGAGTTAAATCCCGGCGGAAGCTGGGTTCAGGTAGCCAATTAGAGTTTGACTCAGCCTTCCATCCTTCCGAGGTCGGTAAAATTAGTACCCAGCTTGCTGGGGGGAAGGCAATGGCAAACCACCCCGTAAAAAGTCTGCCATGAAAACGCCATGATGCGGCATCACCCCAGAGTCGGAAACAACTGGTGCTTGCACAGGGGATTACCTTTACCTTTTAAGAATCTGCAATTCCCACTGACCCTGCTTTGTCCGGGTTGTTTTGCCTTGGAACATTTGCCTTTCTGACAACACACCATGAACTGCTGCAACGGACAGGTACACCGACCAGTAATGGAAGACATGTACTGAGTCTCTGCTTTGCACAGGAATGCCCATTCTTTGTACTGAAAACTTTTCACACCAAAGCAAACCAAAACTTTGCATCAAGAACTGTGAAGTTTGAAAGTATAAGAACTAGGAAACTAAATACTAAAAAATCCATAGAATGTGTCACTGGGAACAGTAATCGGCCTCCAAAGTATCTTGTGAGCTGTTATTTTAAAAACAAATTTCTAGCTCTTTGGGATGTGAAGATATGCTTGGAGGTGTGTGTGAGCTGAAATTAAAGACAACAAAGATGTGGGCAAAAGAGTTATCCAGTGGCTACTAGGAGGTCCATTCTCTTCATAGTAGCTCCCTGCCCTCCATTATACTACTAAGACAAGATTAATTATATAGGTACAGCAAATATGCAAATCTGAATAATTTACTAAGTTTATACATGGCACAGATTTTAGCTTTTCTTGGTGCAGAATTTTCTTTGTTTTAACACAGAATCTGCACAAATGTGGCAGACAAAGTGTAGCAAAGATGCTGTAATTATATATATATATATATATATATATATATATATATATTTATATATATTTACAAATTTAAATTTAAAATAGATTCAATAAATTCAAGATGGCATGCCTAAAATTTTTACATCTGGAATTCTGGGCCACCTGTCACTTCCTGAGGAAAGGGGAGAGGGAACACAGTTTAGAGATTGGAGAGGGGATGAAATATATTTACAGTATTAAAAGTAAGGTTGACAACTCTGGTTTCAGGAACTCCTGTCAATTTGGGGGCTGTGCCAGGTTTAGGCAGTTTAGGAAAGGGAGGAAGCTCAGTGGGGAAATGATTCCATAAAGTCTGTTATTTCCTCCAAGTGAACTGATCTCTGAAGTCTGGAGATCAGCTGCAATTCTAGGTTGGGTTGGCAGGTCTGTGTTGGAAAATAGCTGGAGACTTTGAGGGTGGATACAGAGAAGGGTGGGGTTCGGGGAGGGGAGGGGAGGGGCCTCAGCATGGTACAATGCCATAGTGTCCGCCCTTCAAAGCAGTCGTTTTCTCCAGGGGAGCTAATCTCTGCCAGCTGGAGATCAGTTGTAAAAGCAGGAGATCTCCAGGCTCCACCTGGAGGCTGGCAACTCTAATTCTGGGAGAACTCTAGCCCTGAAGTTGGCAACCCTAAATTCAAAACCTCTAGAAAGCATTTGGGTGGGAGGAGTAAATAGAGAACAGTTACTGAACACAAGAACTGAAATCATAACTAAATGTGCAGGTTTTTCTTTTTAAGATGGTATTTTCTCATAATGGCAAACAATTATTCTACGGAAGATCTGACCACCAGAACTTGCCACAGAACTGTGCAAAAGAACAGTGGCAGCACAATATATAAAATACAAAAATACAAAATATTGTGCACAAACAAACACTCTTGACTGGTGTATACAAAGTTCTATTATCATGAAATGAACAGCCTACAACAGTGGGCATACATTCATACAGTGTAAATAGAAAACAAACAACAGTCTCAAAACAATATTCCAAGGAGGACCCCACACAGTCACTGAGTTTTCCAAACTGAGTACTAAGACTCAATAATAAAGTTCCACAGGAGTCCCTCTGTTGCTTGTTGACTTCTGAAGGACAAATTCTAGCCTTCACCCAAACCCCGGCTTTGATTGCGGTCCGCTGCTCCTGCAGCTTCCTCATAAATCAACTGAAACCTCCAGCCAAGTTCTTTCTCAAACGCCCATTTTGGTATCTTAATTTGCGGCTTAATTTGAAACAGCTCCCTGCATGCCCTTGTCTTGCAAACTTGATACAAACTCAACAAACACAAGATGCTCTTTAACAATTCTTGCTATTCTTTGAGTGTTAACATGCAGCTGCTTCATTTTATTTTATTGGGTTGTTTATTGAGCTGGGTTTTTTTTTTCCCAGTGAAGAAATAACCTCTGGCAAGTAATGCATTTTTATGTGTGGTTTGTATTTTTTAAAAGTGCCAAAACAGTACTTGAAATGTTGCTGGAAATCTATTGCTTATAGCCCCATCATACACCAGAGCATGATGCAAGCAAGTGGCCTGCAATCAACTTCCCCATTTGACCCACCTTCTTAGAACAATGCAACAAAAGAATAAAAGTAGACAAGATGTGGGTGATGTCCACCAGGTTAATCCATCTGGCCAAGGCCAATGACTGTGATCCACAGACTATGAGCCAAGGGCCACCCAGGCTATAAATACCTGCAGCACTGCAGGGAGGGAGAAGTGGAGTGAAAGAGGTCCCTGTCAAGATCTATGGGGATTGCTTGAGGCTTTCCAGGAATTCCCCCTTCCTGAAAAGGAAGGTTTATAGCTTCCTTTTAACTGCTAAGAGGGTTCTGCGTGGAGGAGGAGGAGGGAGAAGAACATGCTGCTGGGGAAAGTATTTCGCAGAACTGAAGCAATAATTTTAAAAGCACTGCTCCAAGCTCCAGGACTGGCCCCGCAGTCAGCATTAAGCAGTGCACCTTTAGGCATCAGATTTTCAGGTGCTATGAAAGAACAGTAAACTGTCCACCATTCTATTATGCATTCTGACCACTGGGATGGGGGGAGGGTGAGATTCAGAGTTTCTGCCTCATCTCCTGCCAATGAGGAGACACAGCCTAATGGTAGGGCATAATGCTGTTGGATGGATTGCTACTGAGTACAATGGATAGGCAATGACAAAGGCAGGGTTGCCAATCCCCAGGTGAGAGCAGGGGATCTCCCAGTTTGGAGGCCCTCCCACCACTTCGGGGTCTAAGAAAGCAAGGGGGGGGGGGAGATGTCTACTGGGCACTCCGTTATTCCCTAGGAGACTGATTTCCATAAGCTATAATTGAGAATTGATCTGTGGATATCTGGGAGGCTGTTTTTTGAGGTAGAGGCACCAAATTTGCAGCATAACATCCAGTGCCTCTCCTCAAAATACCCTCTGAGTTTCAAAATAATTGGAACAGGGGGTCCAATTCTATGAGCCCCCAAAGAGGGTGCCCCTATCCCTCATTATTTCCAATGGAGGGAAGGCATATAAAAAGTGTGCAGTCCCTTTAAATGTGATGGTCAGAACTCCCTTTGGAGTTCAATCATGCTTGTCACAACCTCCTGGCTCCACCCCTAATGTCTCTTGGCTCCACCCCAATGTATCCTGGCTCCACCTCCAAAGTAGCCTCCAGCTCACACATTCTTGTCTTAGCTCAGGAAGGATGATCCCAGAACACACTAATTTATGCAGTAGCTCACAAAGTAGAATTTTTACTCACAAGACTGTAGATTAGAGGGAACGCTGGACATGACTAAGGCTAATTATAACTAACCTAGTTCAAGAGCAGGTAAACTAGAGAGTTGCTCCCATGCTAGTCAGAAACCTACAGAGAGGTGCGTGTCCCTGAAGAAGGCCTGGCCTTAGCTGTTGCAATGCTCTGCTTCTAACTTTCAGCGTGACTGGTATGTCTCCTTCTGTCTCTGAGACTGTCACAGTAGTGGCAATGCAAGATGAGGGCATGTCCAGGAAGGAGCCATAAGTACTGGCAGAAACATCCTCAAGAGCTGGGGACAGAGGAAGCACAAGCTTTCGAGGTTTTTCCTCTTGTCTGCAAAAGGGCTTTCTTCAATGGCTACTTCCAGAGGAAGCCCGTGGAGCATCTTCCCTATTCTCAGGGTTCTGATGCCATAGGACTTCTCACACATGGAGCTGCTTTATACTAAATCAGATCCTTGGTCTATTAGTATTGTCTACTCAAACTGGCAGCAGCTTTCCAAGAGCAATCGGATCCTAGCCCACAATGGCCCTGGCATCCAACTACCTTCAGTCAGCTTGACCTATACCACTCGATGAAGTCTCTCTCATACAGGGGAGGCTGCAAATGTTACTTGAATGGAGGGAAATGCTCTCTCAACACAGAACATACACCACCATGTACTAAGAATGTTAGTTTGGGCACAGTGGTGTAAGGTATGCAATGTGCAGAAGTCACTTCCTCTTTTTTTCTTTAGTATCACCCAAAGTAATTAAGTTGGCCAACTTTTCAATATTTTGAGATTACTCTATTCCCCAGATGCTAGCTCAGGATTCAGAAAAGTCTTACCTCCTCACAGATATATTATGTTGCAGGGTTACCATTCCCCAGGTGGGGGCAGGCTCCTGCCCACCTGTGACCAGCTGGCCCGCAGGAGGAAATCCTCTCCCCTAACACTGGCATTGCGCACAACATACTGACATCACCTGGAAGTGACCTAGGAACACTCGTTGCCTTAGGGTGAGATACTCTGGTTTTGGGCAAAACTCTGTGGTTTGAGGGCAATCTTACAATACAGTTTTGCCACAAAACAGTGTTGCCCCCAATGTCACCAGCATGCCCATGTCACTTCCAGGTGACATATGTGTGTAACACAACATCCTTGCCTACTCTCAGAATGCCTCATCCCCCCACCATCTCCTTTACCTTCCTCCCCCACAACAGACACCCTGTGAGGTGGGTGGGGCTGGAGAGGGCTCTCACAGCAGCTGCCCTTTCAAGGACAACCTCTGCCAGAGCTATGGCTGACCCAAGGCCATGCTAGCAGGTACAAGTGGAGGAGTGGGGAATCAAACCCGGTTCTCCCAGATAAGAGTCCGCACACTTAACCACTACACCAAACTGGCTCTCCAGTGTCAGTGAAGATGCCAAAGCACTGGTGTAACAGGCTCCCAGCGCCCCACTGCGATCATACCACAGTGCTTTTCATAGGAATACTACAAAATGCATATTAATTAAAAACCACAGAGAAAAGGATTGCCTTTTTGTCTTACAAAAGAAACACTGTGTTTGATTAAAATTTGGCAGGACCACTAAAGGCCAAAGATGCTAGGAGGGCTGGTACACCCCACAAGCCACCAGTCAGCCATCCCTGATTGCAAAGGCGGTCTTTGAGCTTTCAGCAGCCCCTCCTTTCCAATACCTTCATTGAGCCCCAAATTAGAGCAGAGAGACATTACCAAGCATGCTATTAAAGATTTAGTTGCTCTGCATTATTTAGTGGCACAGTGCTTTAACCCGCTGAACATTTCAGCCTTGAGAGTCACAGGGCAACCTTCTTATGTCTCCATTTGCAGGATGGAAAGGAAACAAACAAGCAAACAAACAAACAAAAATCAACCCCCTGAAATAATATCTCTAAACACTCTTCTGAGAATGGCCTGCGAGGGGAGGGAAGTGATTGAAACTGTTCTGTCCATTGAAGCATTTGGAAGAAATTTGATTCAGCACGGGTGGTGTTGGGCTAGGCTTGCCAGCTCTCAGGTGGGCCTGGAGATCTCCAGCAATTACATCTGATCTCCAAGATGACAGAGATCAGTTCCCCGGGAGAAAATGGCTGCCTTGAAGGATGGCCTCTATGGCATTATGTTGAGATTCCACCCCTCCCAAGACCCACCCCTTTCCAGGATCCATTCCCAAATCTCCAGGAATTTACCAATCTGGAGTTGGCAAACCTAGTGCTTGCTGACCTACTATGTAGGGCCAAGGCAGCAGCACCGTGTCTGCCTTTTTGGGAAAAGACTGGCAGAAAAAGGTGAAAGAGAAAGAACAGGATAAATAGATTATAGATGTTAAATAGATGTGAAAATATTGAATAGTGCACTAACAGTGCCATCTGAAACAGACTCAAACTCTTCTATGCCCATTGCTTTCAAGGATGTGACTCCTGCTTAGGATGGGGCTGTAAGAGCAGAGGCTTGGTGGGTTGTGGAAGGAGCCGTGCATGGTAATATGCCCAACAATTTGAAATTTCACCCATCCTCTTGCTTCCCCAGGTGTCTGAGATTTCATAAAACGTTGTCCACTTCTTGCTAAATTCACTTCTGCAGCCACAACAGCTAGAGCTTTGCTTAATTCTGCTCCAGATATTAAATCCTAGGATGCAGACAGCCTGGCCCACACAATGCTGAATGCCTTGAGCCTCCCAAGTCACAGAGACTACTTGCCATGGACAACAATCTGTTTTGTGATGTTTTAAGCATATTATTAAGTATTCCAACTACATGCCAAGTCCCTACATCAAGGGAGGCAGAAAGGCTTTTCTCAGTGACTGCTCCATCTGAGAGACTCCAAAAACACCTAAGCCTGAATATTTTCTGGAAACTAGAACTAGATGTTGCAATGAAAACATCAGGCTCCAAATCCCACTCTTTTCCCTGGGTGAAGGGAGATATGCAGGGGTGGATTAGGAAGCAGGGACATAACTCTCTCCATTTCAGATTCTCCTTTGCAAATGCACCTTTTCACCATCACCCGTTTTTGATCCCCCCCCCCCTTCCAGCTGGGAACCAGAACTGGACACAAGTCCAACGAAGAGTTGCAAACTTTGGATTGGGAAATTCCGGGAGACTGGGAAGGGGTGAAGCATGGAGAGAGCATAGTTTGGGGAGGAGAGAACTCAGTGCCGTATAATCCCTCAAAGCCCATCCCCTAAAACAGCCATTTTCTCCAGGAGAACTAATTATCTGCCAAACTTGAAATCAGCTGTAATGCTGAGAGTTTTCCAGGCCCACCCGGGAGTTGACAACTATGGCCCAGCAAGAGGAAAGTGGGCTGGTGGAGGATATATTTGGAGGCAAGAATTAGTGACTGCTAGAGAAATGTAAACATTCTTCCTTCCCATTCACGGGATTTCCCCCTGCAAATCTCTGCCTCTCCCCATTTCAATTATCTACTTGTGGCCTTGAAGACCTTATTCTCTAAATGTGCCTAGAAAGCCCCTTTAATTCCATTTAATAACCTGATTTATTTCATTTAAATCCCACCTTCTTTCCCACTTTGGGGACCCAAAGTAACTTCCATCATTCTCTTTTCCTCCATTTCACTCTCACAACAACCCTCTGAGACAGATTAGATGAAGAGTGTGGGACTGGCCCAAGGTCAACCACAAGCTTTCATGGAAGTGTGGTGTCTTGCTGCATTGGTTGCTTCACTCTGGTTGTAACTTGTAAGGGATGTTATCTAGCCTAAGCCTTTAGGTTGGACAGTGCATTTAAAATCTCAATGAAACAAGCACATGCTCGGTTAAACATGGGCACTTCAGTGTGTCAAAGTCAATCCACAGCAGTGGGCAGCTGACTGAGGAGTGTGTGTTGTCTAACCCAGAGTTGCTCAGGCTGGTTGCTGAACCCTGAGACTGAACCCTGGAGTGACTGCAAGGATTTACTGAGAAGCTAGAATTGAGAAAGCTTAAAGCTCTGTTGACCAGGTTTGGGCATGGCTCAATAGCAGAGCATCTGCTTTGCATGCAGAAGGTCCTAGGTTCAATCCCTTGCATCTCCAGTTAAAAGGCTCAGGTAACAGGTGATATGAAAACCTCCACCTGAGATCCTGGAGCGTTCCGACTGGTCGAAGTAAACAATACTGACAAAATTTGTCCTAGCATATGAGCTTTCATGAATCACTGCTCACCTCTTCAGAAAGTTCATACCCTACAATAAATTTTGTTAGCTTTTAGGGTTCTACTGGACTTTTACTCTTTTCTACTGCTAGAGACAGATTAACACAGCTACCCATCTTGATCTAATACCAACCTTGACAGACCAAAGGGCAGACTTAGGATAACAGCATTCCTGTGTGTGTTCAATGTTTGTGACAGAAGGCCATGTTCTCAGTAATCACATCAGACCCAGTCAGTGCAGAGATGTCTCATTGCAGGGATCACAGATGCATACCCTTAGGCTTTATACACCAGAGGTCTCTGAGGCTAAGCAGAAACAGTCATTAGGCTAGGCCCCAATTCTGACCATGAGGCTTCTTATTTAATCTCTGACACCAGTTTAGCCCCATCCTGATTGTTCTTACAAAGACCCCTTTCCAACAATAAAGACAGCCACTCGTTGCAAGGACTCACTCAGTAGACCAAGCCTCCTATAGGCTGGAGAATGTGCATTGCTTGTAGTTTCTTTTGAAAGGGAAACTAGGCTTGAGAAATTAATATAAACACCATTACATTGCTGTCTCCTCCTGATTTTAGCCCAGTGAATTTTAGCCCTCAGCTGATATCTTAGGAGGGGGGCATGGGGAGATGATCTGGAAAATCCCCTTACCTGTTTCATTATGTTTCCCTCCATCTGCTTCAGGACACACTGGAATGCCTTTGACTCCCGGGATGGTGGGTGGCGACGCCTCTGGTTATGTGGAGGGACTGTCAGGTTTTCCACAAAGATCCTCTGCCACTCCCCCATTTTGTTTGTCCAAACTGTTGCTGCTGTTTCACTTCAGCCACAGGGAAGCATACCTTTAAAAATTAAAAGAAGATCTGAAGTGAGGAACAATTTCAATCTGTACCCCTGGCATTACTGTCCAGATGCTATTCTCAAATTCCAATGGTCCAAAGAGTCTGTATCTGTGGATCTAATGTGTTAGAGGATTTACCTCAATATATACTCTTCTACCCCTTATATTGAAATCCCAGGTCTAAGGTTTCGGCGGGAATTTTATCTGGTTTAAACTTGTATATAGACACTGAGAAAAATTATATTTTTGCTCTCAGATACTGATGCACTTTTTGTATAAAGTCTCACTTGTTGCTGTTGCTGCAATGAAGATAAGGTCTAACGCTGCAAAGAAAGAGGATGCTTCCTGAACCTGTTGTTAATTATTGAATTTTGGTACTAATTAACTTTTGTTTTATTGGACTTATCTTTATGTATCTGTAACTCTGCACTATATACAAAATATGCATTTTATTTAGTTGTGGTTTCTATAATTTTGCGACAGCCTATGGCTAAATACAATAAATAGATTGATCGATGTGAGGAACATTTAAAACATTTGGGGCATTTTAGGTCAAGGCCCTCTGATTTTATTCGTGACCTGGATGTTGCTGCAGCACTACTCCTTCTCTCAACATGCAGGTTTACAAATTGGTTGACAAAAGCCAGTAACCCACGGAAACGTCCGCTAACCTTCTTGTCCACAAATATTAACTTGGCGCACCAACAACCTGCTCCAAATGAAAACTTTCCAGTTTACAAAACTCTCATTTCCTGATCACCTGAAGGCCACTCTTAAGTGCCACAGGCAAGCAGTTCTTTATAGATCTGTAGGAAGGTAATGCCACAGGCACTAGGTCATATAGGAAGATTATACAGCATGGTACCATTCCATACCAATCTCTCCCAGTCCCTAGGAGGGGTAGCCCAACATAGGGAGGAGCCAGAGTGGACTCTTCCCATAAAGTCCAGGGCCTTTAATGCAACACCCATAGTACAGGAAAGGGTGACTTCCACACCACAAACGTAACATGAGCATCAGCCCTTGATGTATTTATATTCTATGTATTATGAAGCGGAAGTCTAGAAGTCTTGATAGTAGCAACTGAGATGAAAGATGTGTATGTTTGTGCATGTAATTACTGGACAATGCCTGAATTCTGCATAATACATAAGATTGTTCTAAGAGAAAAACAAAGCCCCTCCCCCAAAGAAAAGCCTGAGGAAAACACAGATTTGCTATGCAAATGCAGGCCCATGGCATTAAACTACCTTCAAGGCTTTTACTCAGAAGAAACCTCCCCCACACCAACTCTCTCTCTCTCCCCCAGCAGAGAAGGTTGGTTATGAGTCACATCCAAGTCAGCATTGCTGGGAAGCTATGGCAGAAGAGGTCATTCAGCAGTAGGTGGGAAACCATCCAGTCTGTCAAAAACCCAAATTCTGCCAGCAGGATTGTCAGTACAAGCTCATCAACTTGTACGAAAAATCTGTAGCCAGAAATGAGGATGGCAGTTTCAAAGGCAGGTATGGCCAGCAGTCTCTACAGCTCCCAGTGATGATTACCTCTCCTCAAGGGCCCATTCTTCCTTTCTCCTAGTTTACCTTTCTCTCCCAACCTCCTGCATCAAACCCTCTCTGTCAAGAATCTACCCCCGTTTGTATCCTCTTGTCATGTAACAAGTTGTAATTGTTCTCTGAGATTGACCATGAACAAATCTGTAACTGTTGAGTGAGACAGCCTGCATTCCTGCTTTGAGACAGTTAGCCTGTTGCTTTGCTTCGCCTGCTTGGCTCATCCCTTAGTAGTTATCTTAGCAGCTTGTTAATGTGGCAACCAAGGTCGTGGGCTGGAGGAGAGCAGAGGAAGAATTACGTAGTGCACCTGGAACACAGTAATAGGGGGAGGAGGTTTAGGATTGCCTGCCAAAAGTGTCTGCCACTTTATGCCGGGCTTTGCTTGAATTGATAACGCGTCACTGAGGGTATATATACTCTGAGCTGTGACGTTAGTTTCAGCAAACCATTGTGTTGCCTTATGATCCTTGGAATAAACATCTGAGTTAATCACCTGTGTGTTCCTTGACTCTGGGGTCTGACACTCTCCAGCTTGTCCAGAGCCCTGCTGCCTTGGCCCTTTGGCCTATCCTGACCCTTTGCCAGGACTAAGGCGCAAAGACTTCCAACTGCCCTACTCGGTTACATTAACCTAGAGTCCAAATATTAAATGTGTGCCCTTCATTTTCAGCCCCATTGATGAAGGTTTGCCCTTTCTGATCTGCCCGCTGAGGAATCCTCTGGAAACCTGTTTTTCCTAAGACCTGGCAATGGATAACCATATCTGTCTGATTCAGCAAGGTGTTACCAAGTTCATCATAGAACTTGAGCATCTGTGAGGAACTGAAGAAGAAGAGGTGGAAGTAGTGGGCATCCTGGGTAGTAACAACCATGTGATTTTGGAATTTACAGTCTTGGGGAAGGGAAAAGCTGTATGTAGTCAGACATATAGGTTGGACTTCAGGAAAGCAAATTTGGCAAACTTAGAGTTATGCTGGGTAAAATCTCATGGTCAGAAATACTTAAGAAGAAGGCAGTTCAAGAGGGGTGGGAGTTTCTTAAAAGCAAAATATTGAAGGTACAATCACAAACAATTCTTATAGAGAAGGAAAATGGGAGGAATCTAAAGAAGCCAAGATGGCTCCATAAACAGCTCTCTAAAGACTTGTTGAGAAATAAAAAAGATTCATTTAGGACAGGGGTGGGGAACCTCCGTCCCGAGGGCCGTATGCGGCCCTCGAGGTCACTTGCTGCGGCCTTCAGGGATTGCTGGGCTGAACCAAACGATGTGGCAGCCTCTCTGGGGCCTGGCTGACCAGTGAGGATTGTGAGGCCCAGCCATGCCATGCAGCAGCCTCCTCAGGGCCAGGCAGGGATCACAGGGCCCAGATGTACTGTGTGGCAGCCTCCCTGGGGCCTGGCTGGCCAGCCAGAATTGCTGCAGATCCTGGAAAACTTACTGTCACAGTTCAGTTTGCACTTGATTATCCCAGATGGTGTGACCTAATATGCTAATGAGTGTGTGACCTAATATGCTAAAATTAGGGGATGTAGTCTAATATGCTACTGAGTTCCTGCTGGGCTTTTTCTACAAAAAAGCCCTGGACTTATGCATTTGCCTAGGGCGGCGGGCCATGTGTGTGTGTGTGTGTGTGTGTGTGTGTGTGTGTGTGTCAGATTAGGCTCTCCTCACATGACTTCAAATAGAAAAACAATTATTTGCATTAATTTTGCTGGTCTGAATCATTCTTCCTTGGCAGAGCACTTTTTAAGTTGATAATTTTTTATTGCCCGCAAATGATGTTATAAATATTCATATGGCCCTTGGCAGAAAAAAGGTTCTCCATCCCTGATTTAGGAAATGGAAGGAGTCTTATACCCAAGAATAAATATAAACAGTGCTTGTAGAGAAAGAGTTAGGAAAGCTAAAGTTCAGTATGAGCTTAGGTTAGCAAGAGATGCTAAAAACAACAAAAAAAAGTTCTTTTCTTATGTTCAAAGTAAGAAAAAGACAAAGGACATGGTAGGTCCACTGCTAGGACCAGGGCTTTTCTTTCTAGAAAAAGCCCAGCAGGAACTGATTTGCATGTTTGGCCACACCCCCTGACACCAAGCCAGCCGGAACTGCGTTCCTGTATGTTCCTGCTCAAAAAAAGCCCTGGCTAGGACAGAAAAGTGAAATGAAGAGAGAGCAGAATTACTCAATTTCTACTTTTCCTCAGACTTCTCTTGTGAGGGAAATAGTGCTCAAAGTGGCAAAAACAGAACATATGATGAAGGAAAGGAGTTGCAGCCTAGGATCAGCATAGGGCTAGTACATAAACACCTAGTTTCTTTAAATGAAACTAAGACCTTGGTACCAGATGAACTGTATCCAAGGGTACTAAAGGAACTTGCGGACATAATTTCTGACTCTATCCATCATTTTTGAGAATTCTTGAAGAACAGGTGAGGTGGTGGAAGACTGGAGGTGGGCAAATGTTGTCCCCATATTCAAGAAGGAGAAAAAGGAAGATCTGGGTAACTACCAACCTGTCATCTTGCCATCTATATCTGGTAAAGTTTTAGAACAAATCATCAAATAGTCAGTCTTGGAACACTGAGAAAGGACAGCTGTGATCACAAAGAGCTGGCATGGGTTTCTCTTTTTTAAAAAAAATGATTTGGATGAAGGAATAGAGGGAATGCTTATTAAATCTGCAGATGATACCAAATTGGAAGGGGTCGCAAATACAGTAGAAGACATAAACAAGATACAGGATGCTCTTGACAGGCTGGAAAACTGGACTAAAACAAAGAAAATTAATTTTAACAAGGGTAAATGTAAAGTTCTGCATTTAGGTGGGAAAAATCTAGTGCATAATTATAGGATAGGGGAGACTTGTGTTGGCAGTAGTATGTGCAAAAAGGATCTAGGGGTCTTAGTGAACCATATGCTGAACATGAGTCAACAGTGTGATGTGGTGGCTAAAAAGGCAAATTCAATTTTGGGCTGTATCGACAGAAGTATAGTATCCAGATCACGTGAAGTGATGGAATCGCTTTACTCTGCTCTGGTTAGACCTGTTCAGTTTTGGGCACCACAATTTAAGAAGGATTTAGGCAAGGTGGAATGTGTCCAGAGCAGGGCAATGAAGATGGTAAGGGGTCTGAAGACCAAGTCCTATGAGGAAAGGCTGAAAGAGCTGGGTATGTTTAACCTGGAGATTAGATGACTAAGAGGTGATATGATCTCCATCTTCAAGCACTTGAAGGGCTGTCATATAGAGGATGGTGGAGAATTGTTTTCGGTGGCCCCAGAAGGTCAGAGTAGAACCAATAGGTTGAAATTAAATTAAAAGAGTTTCCAGCTAAACATTAGGAAGAACTTCCTGAGAGAGCAGTTCCTCTGTGGAACAGGCTTCCTTTGGAGGTGGTGGGCTCTCCTTCTTTGGAGGTTTTTAAACAAAGGCCAGATGGCCATCTGTCAGCAATGCTGATTCTGTGAATTAGGCAGATCATAAGGAGGAGCAGGAAGGGTCACAGCAGTGCTTAGTTCTTGTGGCCCTTTCTTACACGCCCAGGGAAATGCTGATAGCCACTTTGGGGTCAGTCAGCAATTTTTCTCCAGGGCAGTTTGGCAAGGGATCCTGGAGGTTTTTGCCATCTTCTGGGCATGGTCACAGGGGTCACTGGGGATTGGGGGTGGGGGGAGGTATTTGTAAAGTTCCTGCATTGTGCAGGGTATTGGACTAGATGACCCTGGAGGTCCATTCCAACTCTATGTTTCTATGAATACTTAGATAATAGAGAGGATGGCCATTCCTGGACTGGCCCAATTGTGGGCTGAGAGCCAGGAGAGGTCCAGGATGAGTTCCAGTGAACAAAACCAGGTCTAGGTCTTCCTAAGCAATCCTTCTGTTACACCTCCACCAACACTGTCAAGTCACCCTCCAGTTGCTACAGCTTCTCCTTTCAGCTTGCTCTCTCTTGCAAATTCTGCAACCTTAAAAATAAAGTACATCAGTCAAAATCAGTTTTGATACTTGCTTGCTTTGCAGAATTTATTTTTAAAAACAGGATGTGGGCTTCCTTGGCACCTACAAGGGTTTTGGTTTTCAAACAGTGTTGCAGGAAATCCTGGGGACATTTGTCACCAGTTCCGGAAATTCAGGATCATGAATGGCGGTCAAACTTCATTGGAAGACAGTTTGTCCAGCATTAATGATCCTACCCTGTAAGGTTCAGCCCCCGCTCCTCCCTGGTGGGGTATTTTAAAAGTTCTCAGTCTCAGTGTAGCCTGGCCAGCATCCTGCATTATGACTTTGCTGGATGGTTAGAACATGACCCAGAATCCTTTGCTAATGTGCTGGAGTTCCATAGCAGGCATCCAGTGGCTTCTTAGCAGATGAGTCAACATGGGGGGGAAAAAGATTCCGTGAAGAGCGATGTTTTGAAAAAGCAATGCATTACCTCATCATCCAACCTTCAGAGGGGAGTCGCCTTGCTTCCTTCATGATCTATACACTGAAACTGTAAAACAGAAGGAAGAAGAGTAGTTTCAAGGCCTTTGGAAGGCAATGGGATCTTCTTAGGAGGCTGGGAGACCAATCCACCCAAGCTGCATTGAAAACATGTTTTGGATATATGGGCAAATGCTTCCTTGAAGGCATGGTCTGGCATAAAAGGTAACACATTTGGAAGCTGATACATCCCTATAGCTCAAAATCTCTGCGGCTTAACGCCTTGATGTGTCAACTGTCAATTGTTTTTTTAAAAGCCCTTCAGCCATGGGGGAGGAGCAGATAGCCACCATTGGGGGTCTAGGGGCAAGAAATGTGCAGGGAAAACTGCAGAGTGGGTGCTGTATGTGTTTGCAGTGACAACAGAAAAGACACAAAAATAATCACCATGTAGATTTAGCCTAAATTGACAAACTGATTTTTTTAAAAAGCCTGAGAATTACAATCAAATCTGGACTTCCTTGGAATAGAATGGAGTTCACTGATATCAGCCATCTGCACTAAATTAGAGAGAATCCTCTTGCTATTTTTCATTTTAAAAAAAAAAGTCATTCGTTTTGTTTGCTTTTTTCTTTCCTCTCCACGATTGAACTGGGCTTGGTTCAAAATGACTGCACCATGTTCTCTCAGCAGCAAACAGTAGGAAAAGGGACACATCTCAGTAAAACAGATTCTCTGTCAATGCCCAGTTTGCTCACTGGTGACAGAGAGCGGCAGGGCAGAAAAAGGGACAGAGGAATTTAGCAAAGGAAGGCATTCTGCACAAATTCAGTAACAGATTAAAGTCTAACAAAATTTGTGGCAGGGTGTGTGTTTTCATGAGTCACAGCTCACTACTACTGCTACAAACACAGCTACAAATTTTGGTCTATGCACATGTTCAGAGGAAAACGCACACTTCTCCTTTCTAACCTTTATCTCAGATGTTCCTCATGGAAGCTTCTGATTATTTATTTGTACAGTGAGAGCATATTTATGTGTGTGTGTGTGTGTGTATACACACACATACGCATATATATATATATATATATATATATATATATATATACACATACATACATAAAGGTAAAGGTAGTCCCCTGTGCAAGCACCAGTTGTATATCTTTCTTTCCTTTTATTGACTTTCCAAATGCTGGGTCTTTTGTTCTTATAAAGGTAAAGGAAAGAAGGAAAGGTCCCCTGTCCCCTCCACCAGTCCTTTCCGACTCTGGGGTGACGTTGCTTTCACAACGTTTCCACGGCAGACTTTTCCGGGGTGATTTGCCATTGCCTTCCCCAGTCATCTACACTCCCCCCCCCCAAGCAAGCTGGGTACTCATTTTACACACCTCGGAAGGATGGAAGGCTGAGTCAACCTGAGTCGGCTACCTGAAACCAGCTTCCGCCGGGATCAAACTCAGGTCGTGAGCAGAGAGTTCAGCCTGCGGTACTGCAGCTTTACCACACTGCGTCATGGAAATTGCCATGTGGCAACATGAAAGTTCTGTCTGCAGTGTTATTACTCTGCCAATCACAAATTTACCTCACCCTCCTTCCAAGGAGCTGAGTGGTTCTCCCCTCTGCATTTGATTTACACAGTAACCCAGTGAGGTAGGCACAGAAAGACAGTGATTTGTCCAAGGTCATCCAGTGAGCTTCAAGGCTGAGGACCGTATTTGTGACAATGGTCCATTCACAAGTGGAAGCCACCATCCTCTGAGTGAGCAATCAAGTGTTGCATTTTACTGTACACTCCACAGAGACTGAAGTCTTTTGATTGGTTTCTTCCTGTCAACATCTATTTTCGGAAACATTATTGCTGTATCCAGGACTGAGAGTTTGACTGGAAATTTGTTTGGCACTGTTGCTCCTGCTGATTTCATTTCATGTGGATTAAGGTGGTTTACAAACAGAATTACAGCTTAATCCATACGAAACAAAATTAAGAAGCAGCGAAGCATAATTGTCATTGTTGGCTTATGTTTTGGGAGAGTTCAGATCTCAACTCCGTCTTGAAACTTGCAGTCATTCATTCTCAGCCTATCCCTCACAAGGCCATTGTGATGGAAGAGGCCCACGTACCGCGCCCAACCACATCGAAGGAAGGGGAATAAAAATGTAATAGATGTGGGTCAAAAGGCAGAAAGTAAAATGAACAAATAAAAACATTTTGCTCAATTGGAACCACCTGAACAGACTCTATTCAAGCATGTCATCTTTTGAAGGGAGGCAGTAACACTGTCACCAAATATCAGTTTGTAAGAAGGGTCCAATTTGCCTGGTAGGGTTGCCAGCCTCCAGGTGGGGCCTGGAGATCTCCTACTTTTACAACTCACCTCCAGCAGGCAGAGATCAGCTCCCCTGGAGAAAATGCCTACTTTAAAGGGTGGACTGTGTCTGTATGGCATTGTACCATGCTGAGATCCCTCCCTTCCCCAAATCCCATCCTCTCGTGGACCCACCCCCAAAGTCTCCAGGTATTTTCCAACACAGACCAGGCAACATTGCGGACAAGCTGTTGTCATTGGACATGGCTCAAGCCGCCCAGCTGCCCCTAACTGGGCATGAGAGAAGAGTGTTCTTTGCACATTCCCAGAGGAGGCACTCTCCTCAATTTTTTTTTTTACTTCACATGGTCAAAGACGGGTGAGCAGAGCACCTTCTGCACACGCTCAGAGGCTTCACGCTCAATAGTGTTATTGCTTCACACGGTCAAAACTGGGCGGGTTTTTGTTATAAAGCCTGAGGGGTGAAATATCTGAAGGCAGTTAAGAGAAACTTCGCGGACCAGAGAGCAAGCTGAGAGATACGCAGAGCAGGGTGACCCCCCGTCCCCCCAACATGTATGAGGGGGGGGGGGGAACAGGACAGCCAATCAGCAGGTTCCTCTCATTTTCCCACCCCGTTGAAATAGGGAGGAGGGACAGAGGGTGGTCTCCCTTCCCCTCTCTTCTGCTTACCTGCCGCTCGCGCTCTCCTTCCCTCATCGGGCAGCCGCCATTTTGCTCGGTCGGAACCATCAGCCTACTGGAGAGGGGTGGACGTAGAGCCACAATTTCCATTTTTGGCAACGTAAATGGCTTTCTCCAACTGCTAAACCCAATTTCATCCTCTTCCTGACTCTTCGTCCCAAGTACAGTTTTCTTTTGTCTCTTCGCTCTTTTCTTCTCTGTCTCTTTCTCCGTCTTCCCCCTGCAGAAGCGTACTACTTGGTACGACCCATAACGATTTGGCTGCGGTTGTAGCATGGGTGCTGCCAAGGCAACCAGAAGGGGCGGTGCTTGGGCAGGCGAGATTCGAGCGCGGGAACTGCTGAGGCGGGGAAGGAGCAACGGCTGGCACTGAGGAGGGGGCTCGCAAACTTTGCGCTGACGGACGGTTCTTGTCCATATTTTGAACAGCAGCCTGGCATAATGTAGAAATTTAATAGAGGAGGCTTTTCCCTTTTAGCTGGAAAAATTATGATAGCTAAATAGGCAGGAAACAGCCTGTCGCTGCTCCATTTTGCCTGGATCCATCTCCAGCACTATTTATAAGAAACAAATTATTGTTGCTGCGCAGAGCCAGACAATGGCAAACCACCTCTGTTCATCTGTTGCCTTTAAAACCCAGCCTACAGGGTTGCAACTTGCAATATGTTGACCATGGCATTTTACACACAGCCTTACTTCAAAGTTGCCCAGAGGCCAGAACACTGCATAAATGGGTCCTGATCCAAGAAAACAATAATTCTTGTGAACCATGATCTTCTAATTTTCGGCTCTCTGGCACAAGGGCACCAACACTACCCCTATTAGAGGAATGAAAAGGGAAGAGCAACTTCCGGTAGAACTTGTGCATATTGGCTTAGAAGATGCCTGATCTGACAGCATCAGGCAAAGTGCGCTGCAACACAGAAAAGCTTAGGCTCTACAATAAATAAATCTGTTCGTCTTTAGGGTGTCACAGGCCTCTCCCTTGGATTTTTGGCTACAACCAGGCCTCGGATTCAGCAGGAGCTCACAGGAGCACAGCTCCTGAACCTTTCCGAGGGTTCCCCCTCCTCCTCCCCACCTTGTCCATTGAATAGTAGGTGCAGCTGCATAACAATCCCTGGATGAACTCCACCACCTATTTTTCTACAAAGTGACTCCTGGCTACAACAGAGTAACACAGTTGGAATTATGTTCAAGATGCCCCACTACCAGGGAATATGCCCAGAATTGCAGCCCGCTCCAAATGATGGATGACCTGCTGTGTCCAAAAGCACCGGCTTCCAGGTAAGCACGCATAGCACTGCAGCCTTAAGAACATAAGAAGAGCCCTGCTAGATCAGACCATCTAGTCCAGCATCCTGTCTCATACAGTGGCCAACCAATTCATCTGGAGATCCAACCACGGGGCAGAAAGGCCCAGGCCTTCCCCTGATATTGCCTCCTGGCTCTGGGATTCAGAGGCATAATTCATCTGAATGTGGAGGTTCCCTTCAGCCACCATGGCTCATTTAGCCATTGATAGACTTATCCTCCATGAATTTATCTAATCCCCTTTTTAAGCTGCAGCCATGATTACATCCTCTGGCAGCGAATTCCACATTTTAATCACTCTGTGTGTGAAGCAGTCTTTCCTTTTTCCTGTCCTGAACCTACTGCCCATCAGCCCATCAAATTCTAGTATTTTGGGAGAGGGAGGAAATTTTGCCAGTCAGTGCCTAGGAATGCAGGGAAGAAATGCAGAAGTCGGCGTGTGTGTGTGTGCTTTGGTTGGAGGAATAAAGGGTACTTGGGTATCAACGGGTACCCAGCCCTTGAAAGATGCTGATGGTGGGGGAGGGTTGGGGAGAGAAAGAGAGATGCAGAGGGCAGCGGGCCTTTGGTTCCGTCGCCTGCCAGTCACCGGGAGGCGTTTCCCAACCTAGCCAATCCCAGCCAGCCGGGGCCCTGCCGATTTGCATGCGCCTGACTGGCGTGGCCCGAAGGCCAATGAGGAGCTCCGGGGGCGAGTTCCACTTCCACGAGGGCGAAGATGGTGTGAGCTGGCGGAGCTTCGGTCGCGGGTGTTGCTGCAGCCGCTGTTGCAGGTGCGGGGAAAGGGGCTCGCCGGGGGTCGGAGGGTCTTTAAACTGGGGGGCTCCTTGTCGTTGGGTGGACTGGCACAGTTCTAGCCGGGAGCCGCGGGGGTGCTTACGATTGTGAAGGGGGATGCGGCGGAGGATGCATTGGAAATAGGGCTTGAGAAAACTCCCATTGCACGGCTGATATGGGTGGAGGTGGCTTCCTGGCTCCTTTGGCGGAAAGGTGAGAGTACTGGAGTGTTTGTCTGCATCAGGATGGGGCTGGTCGATGCCTCTGGGGTTAAAAGGGCCAGGGGGAGAAGGTTCAGGGCTTTCGCTTTAGTGCCTGTCGTCCTTCCCGCTCATTCAGTGCGGCAGAGGAACTGAATGTGCCTGTCCATATCAGTGCAGCGAGAGAGGGGAGCTGCTTCTGCTGCCCCGGGAGTCTCTCACCCCTCCCCAAGGCTGCGTTTGCAGGGATTGCAGCAGCGACCAAACCTCAGCCAACTGCAGATAAATAAAATAAGAGCGGCACGGCGCCTGGTGACTCGGTTTAGCGAGCTGTGGTTTCTTCCTCTGATTTAGTAACTTGATGTGTTTTTTGTTTTGTTTTAAGATTCCCCATTTGAAAGGCATTGCTGTTTACTGTAGCATTGCTTAGGCGTTGGAGAAACTCAGACGGTGCTTTCCCTCCGGTGGCTCAAAGGGGATGAATGTGGTGGATTTGTAACGGTTTGAATGATTTGGTAGAAGAACGGCGCTGTGCCTGTAGAGACTGGCACAGGAGAGGCAGTGCAGTCCAGTCCAAGGCCGCCAACCTGATTGCTTTGGAATCTGTTATGGGAAGGTGTTGCGATAGCTGTTGGTATGTTTTTTGGGGGGTGGGGGTGGGAGTAAAGACATGGAAGGTGGGGCTCATTGACCGCAAGAGCCTAAGAAAGACAAATCTCTGTGCTTGGTTTCACTCTTGTGAATACTGGAAAACTAGCAGCAAAATTGGATATGTGTCAGTATAGCATCTGGCTTATGAATGGCTCTGTGAGAATTGGTTGGCCTCTGAATTGAACCAGCACAGGATTCCTTTTGTTGGAAGGACAAATACCGGTAAGTGTACAAAGAACATAGACCGGTTGGTGATATACACTGCCATCCTATGCAGAGTTACACCAGCCTAAGCCTACTGGAATCAATGGATTTAGACAGGAGTAACTTTGCATGGGATTGAACTAATAGTTACCTTCCCAGTGCAGTGCACTCTATTTAAAGCAGTCTTGGAAGTTCTTGTGCCATTTCAGATTTTTATGGGGACAAAGATTTCAGTGTTTGTAGGAGGGAGGATCAAGATACACCAACAAGAGAAAATGGTAGTCTTGGCTTAAGTGGGGGAAAAACCACACAGTCTGGGGTTTGTTTTATATATAATACTGCTTAAAAAGCAGTGTGGCTCCCGTACAATAATTACATGTGGTCTACAACCTGCTGGGTATACATGTGCAAAGGTGATTCCTATGCCTTTCCTAATGGTATCCCTGCCAGTGCTTGTCTGGGGAGTAGGTCAACATGCAAAGAAAATGTTTGGATATAAGAAGGTCTGGTCTAGATGTCCCAGCTAACCCAGTCTGAGAAGCTAAGCTGGGTCGGCCTTGGCTAGTATTTAGCTGAGAGACCAGAGAATACAAGGATCGCTATGCAGAGGCAGGCAATGGCAAATCGCCTCTTGTTTGTCTCTTGTCTTGAAAACCCTTTGGGGTCACCATAAATCACCTGTGACTTGACAGCAAAAAAAGGAAAGACATATCCAGCAATTTATATTATTTCATTTATTTCTGTTTCTTTGGAAAACTTCTGGAGGTTGCCAAGGAAAGCGCGGTGGTCATGCTGAAGCCACTACATTTATTGTGGCAAGTGTAAGATCGCCTATGAAACCTACAAAAAAGACATAAAGGGCCTGGTCTTTAGAAAGAACTTTAGTAATACCACTTCTGTTCCCATATTGCTGCTTTCCACTTTAACCTATTATGTAACATGGAGACCACAGAGAGGGAGCATTCTTGGTGTGGTGTGAAAAGCAGCCACAGGAAACCTGCCACTGTGCCATAAAGCCAACAGAAAAACCCCTCTGAAGGTAATTTACTTATTGAGTCCTGCCCATTCTCCAAGGAGTTAAAGGCAGAGTTTCTCTCCTCTTTTGCAGTGCAATCCTAAGGAGAATTACTCCAGTCTATTGCTCCAGTCCAAGTCTATTGAAATGAATGAACTTAGACTGGATTGCACTGTTACCTTCACAGATGCTTTGTGAGGTAGGTTAAATTGAAGGAAAACGACTGTCCAGAAGTCCCCTAGTATGTTTCATGACTACTCGGGTCTTGAATCCATGTCTCCCCAATCCTTGTTTGCAACGATTTTTTTTTAAATGCTGATGTTGGTATACATAGCATCTTCAACATCCTGAACATAATGAAGAAAATACATGTCCCAGTTTTAAGCCGCTGACTATAAAAGCTTCAATGTCAGTAAGAAAAACGGTAGAGGATCAGAAGGGAAGAAAAAGGCTAAGTGAACAATATATGAACATATGAGATTGATCTATTAAACAATACCTTAAATGCAGTGCTTCCTCTAGTCTAGGCTGATATCCCAATTAAAGTTCCCTTTAAATGGCATGCTTGCAAAAAACTTCCATGCATACACATTGCAGTTGGGAATGGTTCAATGAAAGGATTAGACAAATTCATGATGACAGGTCAACCCATGACTGTTAGGCATGGTGATTAAATGGAACCTCCATGTTCTGAAGCAGTATACCTCCATGATCTAGTTGTACAGCCAGAACTTTTGTCTCCCCCATCATGCTTTGCTAATGAAGCTGATTACAGTAAATCTGGCCAGCCATTGGTTAGAAACAGGATGCTGAACTGCATGAACTTTGTTCTGCTTCTTTTAGGTTCTAACTCTCAAATATCTTTGCTACCTTTTGTCTACAAAAGATCTTTTAAAAATATGTCACGTGCACCTATGTAGTTTTTCCCTAGAAACGTTATTTCTCTCAAGAGGGCAGAAGAGCATCAGAATCCTATCTTATTTGCAATAGATATGTTTCAAGACAGTCCTCCCTTTTTTCCTCATACAAATTAAGTGCATAGTTCTTTGTGCACCTGTTTGGCATAATGTTTGAAGAAAGAAGTAACCTGGTAGTGGAGCAGTCCTCCATCACTGCAAAAGGAAGCACACTGACAAACTTAGAAATATTCACTTGCAATTGATAATCTTTCATAGTGACCAAGCTGGGAAACAATACCAAATGGCTTTGCTGTTATTGGGTTTGGTCCCTGAGCAAACAAAGTCATATGTGGGCAGATGGGCTAGTACAAAAACATGTGAGCTAGTGACTTGCTTTGACTTCTATAGAGAAGAGTCCCCTTCTGTATTTCTCCTCCATCCTCATAACTGCCTGTGGGTTTCCGGCTTGTGTTGCCCGTTGTGTGTGTCTGCTTTCTTACTCAATTTCCTCTGTAGCATAGCCCTGCCTTTAACCCACTCCTCATCTCTGACCTCAGCAGCATTCAGCTTCTTGCCAAAGCTTGGCAGGAAACAGCTGGCTTTTCATTTTCTGCTTGGTGTCACCTGTGTCAGTTGGGTACTCTTGCTGTCGCATCTGTCCATGCTCTTGAGCATGACTTGAATAATTTAAATCCATATCACACAAAAGGAGGTGGTGGTAACGAAGTCTCTTGTAATGCATGCCCCTAAAGGAAGACTGTAACCAAGGGACTAGCTTATGATGTTTCTAGCCCTGTTTTGAATACTAAATCCCCCCCCCCCTTAAGAGTTCAGTGGCGTACTTAATTTCTATTGATTTGGCTGCTTAACAAGAGCTGGCATAGTGTAGTGGCTGAATGTCAGCCTAGGATCTGGAAAATCCACGTTTGAATCCCCGCTCTGCCATGGAAGCTGGCTGGGTGACCTTGGGCCAATCACACACACTCACCCCAACCTACCTCACAAGGTTGTTGTGAGGGGAACATGAAGGGCAGGGGGTAATGTAAGTTGCCTTGGGTTTCCATTGGGGGTAAAGGCAAAGGTATAACTGAAATAAATACCTACGTAATGAATTAGTTGCCAGATTTCTAACAGCTGAGGAATGCTTTCTATCTGAATTAAAACCAGAGATACATTTTGTAGTGAGATTCAAAGGTTTGCTTTTAGAGTGTATAATCATGTCCCTACTGCAGCAAGCAGCTGGGAATCCCTACTGCTTTTCCTGCTGTTTCTGTCTCCCACCCCCACATTTCTGCCTTTATGGGGGTACTCTGCATGCGGCCACCTTGCAGTATCCATAGTGGGTAAAGGAGGGTTTTTTTAAAAAGCTTATATGTATTAGCTACATCTTTTTTTTAGAAGAAGAGTAATAATACTCTGGAGACATAAAATGTGCTTTAGGTTGCTGGATGGGCATGCATAAGGTCCCTGGTTTCATCCCCAGCAGTTCCATTCCAGAGGAATTCTAGAGAGGTGACACTCAGAGTAGATGATGAAGTAGACAGACCAGTGTTTGGACAGAGTGGGGCTGTTTCATGTGTTCCTTAACTATTAAGCTTGTAGCTGCCTCTCTCTTGGTTTTCCTTTCTGGTCATGTAAGGGTGTTAAAGAATGGCTGACTGTGACAGTCTGGCATAACATTTGGTGACTAGAGAATGACCTGTAGGGCCATCACCATCTGTGAAGACAAGCCATGTGGAAAAGTCTGCTTGGGCAGGTTGTTTTCTGCCATCCAAGAAGCCCACCATAGCTCACAGGGCTACAAGTGAGTGATTTGATAGAAGGCAGTCCATTTGTGCGAAATGTCCTTTTCAATGTGAGGCCGTGGGCATCGTTCCAAGTTGCTTATGCCAGGCCTGCAAACTTTTACATCAGAAGTTGTGTTTAAGAGCTGCGTGTGCATGCCAGACTGTTGGGGCAGCTGCGCTTTCCACCTCGAGGTCATTCCTTCCGTGGTTCAGGGTTTAAGAGAGCATGTTTCTTTCTCAGAGATTAGATCTTTCAATATCTTCCCTTGTATGCAGAGCATGGCAGACTCCTTGATCGCTCTGCCCTGAATCGACTGTTGAACATCTTTCACTATGTGCACTCCAGAGACGAGACAAAGCGAGGAAGGTGAAATGAGGTCTTGCATGGCAATCTGGAGCAGAGAGCCCAAGGCCGTTTCAGATCAGGAAAATGCCACTGAGGGGCGGGGAGAAGGCATAAAGCCTCCTTCATTTTGTGGTCTCAGTGTAAACTGCACCCCCATGTCCCTGGAAATTAAATTTGTAAAAGGAAAGTTTTCTGTCCACAGAATTCTGGGCATCATGCCTATTTAATCCCCCCGTTTTCATATACCAGCAAGAGCATATTAGCTGTAATGGCTGCCACTTCATTGTTAAGGTCCCTCAGATGCATCCAAGTAAATACAACCTATGAAGAAGTGCTTGATAACCTGTGGCCGAATCTGTATGTCCCCAGCAAGGTTCTGGATTCCCTTACTGAATGGTGCACAAAGCCCTTTTCAGCAACCCATGTGACCAAGGCAGAGTGTTTTGTGAAACATGACTGCAGAATATGCTATACTTTTAGATAAATTCCAGATACGTGAGCCTTTGCAAGTCCATTTGCAAGAAAATAAGAAAAGTCTTAGAATTCAGATGTGTTGAACTCATTAGTTAGGAGGGCTGGATCTGACATAAATGTCACTTTGCCAGGACAGGCCATGTGTGCCATAAAACATAATGCCAGGTCCCAGAGATATGAACTGTATAAAGGACAGCTTGTAAGCTCCAAGTTAGTGTCTCCTCACTACAAAACCTTGTGGGCTGGGAGGGGGTATAGAGGAAAACCCAAACAGGCGGACTAAATTGCCAGCAAATGCAGCACTGGGAAGATGCTTCCATGAGGCTTGACTGCTGTAGGTGATGTTGTTCCACCATGCTGAAACCACAATCGGAGTGGCTCCATCCACTCCCTGAACAGTCTTCTGTTTCCTCCTTTGCACCTGTTGTTTACAGACCGCATAAGAGCTCTGGATGGGCCAGTTCTGGCCTCCGAAACTTATGTTTGACACCTCTGTCTTAGGTGGTCAGGTTTCTTGTGATTGAAGTTTTTGTGGACTGGAGTTCACTTTATCAGATGCATATGCATGATGTCAAGACTTACACCAATGCCAGTTTTTAAGGTGCCAGATCTCTAACCTGCATGGCCCAGGCTAGCTTGATCTCATCAGATCTCAGAAGCACTAAGCAGGGTTGGTCCTGGTAAGTATTTGGATGGGAGACCATCAAGGAAGCCCAGGGTCACTGCACAGAGGCAGGCACTGGCAAACCACCTCTGAATGTCTCTTGCCTTGAAAACTCTACGGGATTGCCATAAGTCAGCTTGATGGCACTATCCACCACCACCAAGATTCAGGAGGATTCATTTTCTCTTTTGAGACAGATAAAGATGAAGCACAAGTAACAGCAAAATGAAGAACAGTCATGCAGATATGACTTCCTGCACTGCTTGAATGACAGCAGGTTTCTAAACTGAGTTGCATCCTTCTAAGTCTATTGAAGCAAATTGGTTTAATTAGAATTTTTCTGTTTGTTTCTTAGAGCCCCATTTCTTACTGAGACTCAAAGCTGACTGCATGATTTAAAACAATACCGTCAAAGCATTATAATCACATGCAATCAACAATGTGGGATTGCAGAATTAGACAACGGTGCTCTAAATGTGTGTGTGTGTGTGTAAAAAATGCAATAGAGGCATATTGCATGCAATAAAGCCCTGTGATATACAACCAGCATTGAAACAAAACTTGGTTATGTAGTAAGAGAAACAGTGCAGCAGTATAACATATGCAGATATCAAAGGAATGAAAACTATCTAAAATCCCACAGACATTAACTATAACCCTGCTCCCCCAAACAACACTGTTATGCATTCTGTAGAATGATAAAGCGTGAGACGTTGTAAGGTGTAAATACGCCAAGGGTTAAACTGTGGGAATTCCAAGACTAACTCCAGAGTTAAGTTTTTTTGTGCATTATGCTTTTCATTCCCTTTTTCCAGGGAGCTCAGGACTGTGTAGTTGGTTCTCCTCTCCTGCAGTGTATCCTCACAACAAACCTGTGAGATATGTTAGGCCGAGAAAGAATTACTGCCCCAAAGTCAGCCAATGGGTTTCATGGCAAATGGGGATATGAACCTTGATCTTCCTGGTCCAAAACACTAACTGCTACAGAAAGTCCATGGTCCTCAGCATTGATGTATTGAGGGGAGGAGGAAAGAAATTATCTCTGCATCATTCATAGTGTGTGTGTGTATGTTTTAAAGTAATTGTACCTTCTCAGGCTTAATTGTTGATGGATCCCAATAGGCAGCCATGTTGGTGTGAAGCAATAGAACAAAGCAGTAGACAAAACTTAGTTGGTCTTAACGGTGCACTTGTCTACTGCTTTGTCCTATATAGGCTTAATTGTTGTTGTTTTTCCCTAAAATGGAGAGAGACATGTATTTTAAAATTGATACCTCCACCCTTAAATCACTTGAGTTTGTTACTCCCCCCCCCCCCCCCGGTCCTATGATTCTGGCATCTCATTTTCCTATGTATCTCCTTCCCCCAGTATTTCTTCTTTCCCTTTCCTGGCAGCACCCATAGCCTGTCTCCTTTTCCTGCTTCCTTCTCTTCTTCCAACCCACCATCCAATCTACCTCCATCTGTCCCTTTGTCTTTAACTTTCCCTTCTTCTTTTGCCTTGGCAGCCTCTCCCCCAAAAAAGCCTGACTGAGTTGTTGATAGCTGAGTTGCACAGTGGCTACTGCGCCAGGCCAAGTTTGCTTCCAGAATCCAAGGCTTCGAAGACTCAGCAGTAGTGTTGTGGTTGCCTAGCAACATCCCAAATGTTCTTTGAGAGATCACTGAGCATTATTTTCTTAAAGCTGCACATATTGTTTCTATTATTTTTAAGAAATTTAATTGCCCTTTTTAATTTCATATTTTTTTACAAACCTGAGACTTTCTGCAGGTTTGTAGAGAAATCAATCCTTCCCCAGCTATCCTTTTTTCTTTTTTGCAGATCTATTGGTCGATGGTGCTGTTCAGAATTAAATATATGATGAAAAATGGTAGCACTCAGTCTGAAAGGTGATATCTTCTAGCTTCTGTGTTGGGGAGGATGGGTATTAGTAACTTGGAGTCTTAGGAGCATAGGAAAAAGAGAAGAAGAAGATACTAGATTTATATCCTGTCCTATACTCTGAATCTCAAAGTCTCAGAGCGGTCACAATGTCCTTTACCTTCCACCCCACACACACACACAACAGACACCCTGTGAGGTAAGTGGGGCTGAGAGAGCTCTCACAGCAGCTGCCCTTTCAAGGACATCTCCTGTGAGAGCTATGGCTGACCCAAGGCCATTCTGGCAGCTGCAAGTGGAGGAGTTGGGAATCAAATCCGGTTTTCCCAGATAAGAGTGGCTGTCACAGCCTCAGAACTGGAAAATTATCAGAGGTTCTGGTGTACGGCAAAGACGTGAGTGCTCTGGAAGGCTGATGTCCCTGGGCGACAACAGCCAGCCGGGTGACTGCGTGAAGAAGTGCTTGAGTCACTGTGAACTTCCTGAAAGATTTGCCTGCAGGCAAGGACACTGTCTCCATCCGAGCAAAATGAAAGAACCTCAGTGCCTCTGATTAAAATATATTTAAACAAATGAATAGCTAAGGAGGGTGGCATCTGGCAGCACAAAGACAAGAGATATTCCTCAACATGCTTCTGGGATACTGGGCATCCTAGAGGCTCCCCTCTGCAAAACTGGAGGGGAGAGTTTCCCTGCATTGGATTTCTGGAGTCAGAATAGAGTTGTCAGGTCGGAAAACACCTGGAGATTTTGGGGGTGGAGCCTGAGGAGGTGAGAGTTGGGGAGGGGAGGAACTTCAGTGAGATATAATTCCATAGACTCCACCTTCAAATGTGACAATTTTCTCCAGATTAACTGATCTCCTGTCACCTGTAGATCAGTTGTAATAGTGGGAGATCTCCAGCCGCTACCTGGAGGTTAGCAACCTTAGGTCAGAGCCTGAAAGAGAGACTGAGAGTTACAACAGCACCCTGGGTAATGAGTGAATTGGGATTGTGTAGTCAGATCACTGGTCCATCATCCAATACTTACCTTCCTTCTGACCACAGTTTTCCATGGCCTGAAATGCAGGGGTCTCTTCCCTTCCTCCAGGGAGCTCATGGTTCATCCCCCCTACATTTTATCACAACTGTGTTACATCAGTTTGTTTAAGGGGGAGTGATAAACTCAAGGTCATTGGATAAGCTTACTGACTGAGCCTGGGTCTCCCTAGTCATGCCCTAACCACTATTCCACACTGACTCTCTGTTCAGAAAAACCATACGAGATGCTGGGGACAAACAGTCAAAGAAGGGCTATTTATTTCATGCCTTGTTCCGAAGCTTCACTGAGTCATCTGGCTGTTCCCTGTTTGAAACAAGGGAATGGCACAGATGGATGTCTTTTGTGTCCATAGGCATATAACTGCCTGGGTGTCTGTCATAGAAGATTGCTGGATGACCTTTGGCCAATCATATATTCTCAAACTAACCTTCCTTAATGAGTTGCTGTAACAATGAAATGGAGAAGGAGAATGATGTAAGCTGTTTTAGGTCCCCACTGGAGAGAAGAAAAAGGAAAGGTTTCCTGTGCGAGCACTCTGGGGTGACGTTGCTTTCACAACGTTTTCACGGCAGACTTTTTTTACGGGTTGGTTTGCCACTGCCTTCCCCGGTCTTTTACACTTTCCCCCCCAGCAAGCTGGGTACTCATTTTACCGACCTCAGAAGGATGGAAGGCTGAGTCAACCTTGGGCCGGCTACCTGAATCCAGCTTCTGCCAGAATCGAACTCAGGTTGTGAGCAGAGAGTTCAGACCACAGTACTGCAGTACTCCTGCTTTACCACTCTCGGGGAGAAAGGCAGGTATAAATAAAATAAATATAATGGCAGTCTATCCAAAGCTGTTCTTTACCAGGAGATATAAGGTATCTAGAGAGCACTGGCTTCATTATTGTTTATAAAGGGATGGGGCAGAATGTTTACATAGCTTGAAGAAGACTTTTCCAGCTGCAGATTTTGGAGACCTTGCTAAAAATACAGGCTGGCATGCCATGCTGCATCACTGCCCAGGTGTTCTTATTGCCTGCTCATCTGAACGGCCTAAGCACAGGAGATGATCCATGCATAAAGCTGGGGCAGAAAGTCCCATGCCTCTGCTTTACTGGCTTCCAGTTAGTGTACTTAAAGTACAATCCTAGAAGATGGGGGGTGGGGGTGGGTATTATTCCTTTGTAGCAGAGATCCCAAACCTTTTAAGTGTTGTAGGAATTCTGGCACAGCATGGTGGGCACAGCTATAAAGTGGCTGCTGCAGCTTGCTTTCAGTCATACAGTATGTGTGTGCTATGGTGTCATCTGCTGCCAAAACAACGTTTTTAAAATTTTGCAGAACCAATCAAATTTCCAGTGCTCAATCGGAAGCCTTGCTGGGCAAAAGCCCTACTGGACCCCACCCACTTTCTAAAAACTCTCAGTGGGCACCAGAAAAGGTGATGGGAGATGCTGTGGTGCTCCGATCATGTTGGAGACCCTTGCTCTGTAGACATACCTTTTATCCTGGTGGATTCAGTGGTTTTTTCCTATTCTCTCTCAACCAATAGAATTTTCTTCGGGGTTTTCTGTAAAGAACAATGCCACTAGCTTGCTTGGCTAGTTGCATTGATCAGGAAAGATCTGACTTATGCAAAGTTCGCAAATGAGGCAGAGATGCTTTTCAAAGGACTCCTGGAATGCTGACTTGCAGCATGCCATGTGGGTGCATGCTTTCCAGGTCTGGCGATGGGCAGCTTGGCAAAGGGATGCATCAGCTCTCATTGATTAGAAGAGGAGAAAACTCTAGGAGGCTGATTTAGCAACTGGAATCTTTGAAACTGAGAATAATGTTGCTGTTTCTATCCCCATCCCATGTCTGCATAAGAAGAGCCCTGCCAAATCTAAAGAAGAGCCCCATGGCGCAGAGTGGTAAAGCTGCAGTCCAAGCTCTGCTCATGACCTGAGTTCGATCCAGGCGGAAGCTGGGTTCAGGTAACTGGCTCATGGTTGACTTAGCCTTCCAAGGTCAGTAAAATGAGTACCCAGCTTGCTGGGGCAAAGTGTGAATGACTGGGGAAGGAAATAGCAAACCACCCCGTAAAAAAAGTCTGCCATAAAAACGTGAAACCAACATCATCCCAGAGTCGGAAACAACTGGTGCTTGCACAGGGGACTACCTTTTCCATTACCTTTTCGCCAACTCTGACTATTTCAGTATCCTGTTTGCAGCAGCAATTAGTCTGGTACTTGCAGGAGGCCCACAAAGCATTAATAAAGGTGGAAGCCTTCTCCAGTGCTTGCTGTTCAGAGGGAGACACTTCTGAATGCAGAAACATTCTGTCTGGGTATATAGTACATTTTTACCCTTCCTGTCCTTCCATTATGTACATGATTCTTCCTTCTGTGTTTTAGCCTCACAATATCCCTGTGAATTAGGGGCGGGGGGAGAGAGAATGAGCCCAGGGTCATCCAGCAAGCCTTGTGGTAAGGTGGGGATGTCCACTTTTTCTGACTTCCTCAGTGGGGGAACTTAGATAAAGCAGTGTGAAAACTCTTTGGTTCTCTATTCTCACTGGTTTCACTGCTGATGTGCATAGGATGTGCTTCTGAAACATTGTTCCTTTTCACCAGCTTCCAGTCCACCACCTGTCAAGCCCCTTGCATGAGTAGAACATTAGGGACCTGAACATGTCCTGGAATTACAACTGATCTCCAGACTGTAGAAATTACCGTAGTTCCCCTGGAGAAAATGGCTGATGTGGTGGGTGGCCTCTGTGGCACTGTACCCCACAGCCTGCCCCAGGCTCCCCACCACCACCAAAATATGCAGGAATTTCACAACACAGAGTTGGCAACCCTGGTTATGCATTTCTAAATCTATTGACTTCAGTGAATATAGACATGTGTGATTCTACTCAGGACGGGAACACAGTTCACAAGCTTGCTTTCTTCTGTGCCAGTTTCACTGGCAGCCTCCCTTTCTATTAAAAGGGAGTTTTTAAAAGAATTATCTAGAGGCTGTCCGCTGATCTGAAGATTTCTTTTAAAAAATCAATTAATAGCTCAGCTCATTTTTACAGTGATACCACTTTCATCAGTACTGAAAGGTCTTGTGAGGATTACTTAGAATGCACAACAGCCTAGTAAGATTTGCAGTAGCAGGTGTGAGGGGGAGGGTGTGCATTGAGAGATCTGAACACAGGGCAGAGATCTGAACACAGGGCAGAAAGATACCCTGATTCAGATTTAGTTAGATCTGATTACAGAGATGACTAAGCCTGAGTTCAGGTGCTTTTTGCAACTTCTAGGGAAAGAGGTCAGTTAAAAAACAGAATTAAAGATCTGCCCAGTTTTGATCACAGAGGAAAAAAGTTTTCAAATGTTAAAAAAAAACATTACAAGTATTCCACATTTTAATGTTATCTTTCTTGTATTTTGCGCAGTCTTATTAAGTCTTATTATTCTTGAAGCTTAAGCGTTTTCTTTAAAGATTACTTTAGACACTTTACAATAATGATCCACCCCCTCTTCCAAAGGTCCCCCAAAAGGAATGCCTAAGCTAACCACATAGAAAACAACACCATAAATACAATCCATATTTAAAAATGGCATAAACTTAAAAGCACCAGAAGTTTCAAACAGACCTCAGATTTGTGTGAAACAAATCTAAAATAGACCTCACAATCTGGAATCTAGAGGCCATGTGTGAAACAATCTATCAATTAAAAAACCCGTCCAAAACAACAATTTTTAAAAGATAATGGCAGAAGGCATATTTTTGCATAATACTATGCCTGAATCCTGTCACTCTGAAGCCCTTTACGCTAAATGGCTCTTGCTTCACATTGTGGGCCCTGGCTGGTGGTGGCAGATCACTTTCAAGTATTAAAATTTTTGCAGGAGATCGTTGTGGACAAATAGGAGACCTACCAGAATACAGAAGTTGTACTTCTCTGCTTTTCTGTATGATGGCTAGCCATGCCTTTGAAACTTGCGCAGGCAGCTGGTAGGTGGCTCATAACTTAGTTGGCTTAGTTTACAGAAGGCCATTTATAATCGCTAATATATTGCTGATAAAACAATGGGGAAGGATCTCTGCTGGAGAGTTTGAAGAGCATATGAAGCTGCTGCATACATGGATTATTGGTCTGTCTAGGTGTAGAACAAAGAGGTCCTGCTGTCAATGCATCCAAAGATCCCTGGGGTTGAACCAGGGACCTTCTGCTTGCACAGCACATGTTCTTTGTGCCTCAGCCAAATGGGAAGCTGTGGACTGAACGGATTGGCATAATGTACGTTCTTGTATTCATTCCTACAGTGGCATGGTGAGACAGCTGGAGCTGATAGCACCACCGTGGTCAGGCCTTGAAATCAGCAGGAGCTCACAGCTCCTGAACCTTTCTGAGGGTTCTCCTTTCTGAGAGCCAGTTTGGTGTAGTGGTTAAGTGTATGGACTCTTATCTGGGAGAACAAGCTTTGATTCCCCACTTCTCCACTTGCACCTGCTGGAATGGCCTTGGGTTAGCCATAGCTATCACAGAGGTTGTCCTTGAAAGGGCAGCTGCTGTGAGAACCCTCTCAGCCCCGCCCACCTCACAGGGTGTCTGTTGTGGGGGGAGTAGACAAATGAGATTGTAAACCGCTCTGAGTCTCTAATTCAGAGAGAAGGGTGGGGTATAATCTGTAATTCTTCTTTTTCTCTCCACCTAACTTGTCCATTGAATAGAAGGTGCAGCCACATGACAATCCCTGGATTAGGAGAGCAGGCAGCCACCCAGCCACCAGGAGCTTTGCCATGCCCCCTACAGCCCTCATTAACCTCTGGAGAAGCTCGCGCCACCCTTTCTCCACTTCTTATGCGATTTTGGGTGGCGGGTGGCTTGCTGGCCTTTTAACTATGGGGGAGGCAGGCAAGGAGAGCCCCAGGTGAGCGAGGCCTGCTTGGTCTGGCTGGACCTCTAGCCAGCCCAAGCAGGCCTTGCTTACCCGGGGCTCTCCTTTCTTGTGTCGGGTTGCTTTCGACTGTGTGGGGGGGTGACATATGCTAATGTGTTATGCTAATGAGCTCTACCACCTATTTTTCTACAAAATGACCCCTGACCGTGGTATATATCTGGCACGTTTCTTTCTGCTGTCCAACTCATGTGAAAAGTCAATTTTAGGGTAGAACAAAATCTGAAGCACCCTGCGCCAGTATCATATGCTCCACATACAAAGAAAAATACCATGGATGTCATACTTCTAAAATATTGAGGCTTTGTGGAGCAGCCCGTGAACTTGATGGCTTGTATAGTGGCAACTAGACTAGGTGAATAACTGTTAAAATAAGCTTGTTGAGTGAGCTCTTGAATGAAAGCTGGAGTTCTCCTCTGCTCTTACCCCAGCATTTTGTGCCTGACCATTCAGCAATCATTTGGTACAATAACTGGGAATGGAGTCTTCAGTATTCTGAGGCAATGTACCAGGTGCTTGGAGAACACAGGGGATAGGAGACCCTTTTTTTCCTGCCTGTGAGCTCCACAGTGGTTGTAGATGAAAATGGAAGGGTAGACTAAATGGAACTTGGTCTGATCTAACAAAGCAGTACTTAGATACCTGCAACATTGGCATCATCTTGCAGAACTCAAAGCGAGGAGGATGGTCACTTGGAAAGAAAGTAATCTGTACTTATTTGGCAGCTGGTGTTCCCTTGCAGACTAAGCTTTCTGGCCCATAGACACCCCACCCCCATCAGCTGTGTAAGCAGGCAGAAAACCAGCACAGTCTCACCTGATTTCCCCCCTTCCACTTGCTGTGTAGATACCCCTTATGGGGAGGGGGGGCTGAATACCAAATATTTCTCAGCTCTGCGCACAGAAGTCGCAAGAGGTCTGCCTGCTGAGTCATCGGAGTGTTGAAGTCCCTGGCGAAGCGTTTTGGGAAATTGTTGCTGAGTGGCTGTGTTCAGTGCTGATTTAGAGCAGACACCCATCTGGCACGATTTGCTAATGAAGAATGGGTGAAATTGGCCTGGCAAACTTGATGTCCGAGTTATCCTTCTTCATTTGAGGACGGCTTGCTTATGTTGGCCCATCTTAATAATAATAATAATAAATTTATTTTTGTATCCCGCCCTCCCCCGCCAAAGGCGGGCTCAGGGCGGCTCACAGACATGGAATTCCATGATTCAAATAAAACAATGTAAACAACAATTTTAAATATAAACAATTACATAATAAATTATTTAAAATAGCTAAAATAGATAAGATAGGTGCTATAAATTACTATAAGTCATAATATCCACAAGATGGTTAAATGGCTACACGTCAGATTAGTCAGGTTCTGTCTCAAAGGCAAGCTGGAAAAGAAATGTTTTGCAAGCCCTGCGGAATTGGTTCAGGTCCCGCAGGGCTTGTACCATCTCTGGAAGATGATTCCACCATCGAGGGGCCATTACTGAGAAGGCTTGCTCCCTGGTTGTCTTCAATCTAGCCTCTCTTGGCCCAGGGATTGTTAGAAGATTTTGAGAGCTAGATCTCAGTGCTCTCTGGGGAACATATGGGGAGAGGCGGTCCCTTAGGTAGGCTGGTCCTCGGCCATATAGGGCTTTAAAGGTGATGACCAGCACTTTATAGCGAACACGGTACACAACCGGCAGCCAATGCAGATCCCGCAGCCCAGGCCGCACATGTTCCCACTGTGGTAGTCCCACTAGCAGCCTGGCCGCCGCGTTCTGGACTACCTGAAGTTTCCGTGTTCGGTATAAGGGCAGCCCCATGTAGAGGGCATTGCAGTAGTCTAGTCTCGAGGTGACCGTTGCGTGGATCACAGTTGCTAGGTCGCTGCGCTCCAAGAAGGGAGCCAACTGCCTCGCCCTCTTGAGGTGAAAGAAGGCGGATCTAGCAGTGGCAGCTATCTGGGCCTCGATTGATAAAGAGGATTCCAGTAGCACTCCCAGGCTCTTGACTTTGCGCACTGGTATCAGTGGCGCACCGTCGAAAGCCGGTAGGGTAATCTCCCCTACCGGTCCACCGCAGCCCACGCAAAGGACCTCAGTCTTCGCTGGATTCAACTTCAGCCCGCTCAGCCTGAGCCAGTCAGCCACGGCTTGCAACGCCCGGTCCAAATTTTTAGGGACATCGCCAGCCCGGCCGTCCCATCAGTAGATCTTCCCACCTACCCTGGCATTAAAGTTGTGAGCTATTGCATAAATTATTGTGTTCAGGGGTCATTCTTCTTGAGCTAAGACAAAAATGTGTGAGCTGTGTGTTAGCTCATGCTAACTCAGCTTAGAGGGAACACTGGTGTAGACTTAAATGGCGGGGGGGGGGGCACAGGGCTGAACCTGGGGCTTTAGACAGAGCTTCCAAAGATCATAAGGAAGAAATAAGATAAGGCAGTGGAGGAGTGTTCCAGTGTGGCGAGTAAATGTTCCAAAGTTTCAGAGAAGGAAAAGCAGCATTGGCAGCCTCTGTGCAAGTGGAGAGGATGAGTCTGCACAGTGTTGGCTGCAGAGTTACGATAGCCACAAGAGCCAGCACAAAACAATTTCAAAGAAATAAGGTCCAGGAATTCAGGGTGAGTCCAGGTTGAGAATCTATGGGTTTCCTGGCTTTGACTGAGAGGGTTGGGGTGCTTCCCAGGAAGGCTGCAAAAGAAGATCGCTTCCAGGCAGGGTGGACCAAAGGGCTGGTTGTTAGACTTGTAGACATTCAGGCAAGGTCAGCAAAATATTTGATTTTTAGCCCACCCTCCCCTGCACAGCAAGCTCAGGCCAGGTTACAACATAGTGCAGGGCTTTTTTGTAGCAGGAACTCCTTTGCATATTAGGGCACACACCCCTGAGCTTGCAGGGCTCTTATTACAGGGTCTACTGTAAGCTCCAAGAGGATTGGCTACATCAGGGGTGTGTGGCCTAATATGCAAAGGAGTTCCTGCTACAAAAAAAAGCCCTGAGTAGGTAATCAGCTTACCTTGCTCTTTAATAGTGATTAGATTTTGCACTCTGGAAGACTTCCATTTGCTGGTTAAATTACTTTGATAGACCAAGATGTGTGCCTGGCTTTGCAAGCCCCTGTGGCAAAAGGTAGATATGCAGATGTCCCATCAGTGAATCAGTCTAGTGCCCAAGGTTTGGCCCCTGAGGAGAGCCTTGCCATCAGCTTTGCTAAAACAAGGCATTGCTTGCTCCCAACATGAGAATTTAGCCAGGAATGAAATCACAGCAGGCAGCACACATCTAGTTAGGAAGAGGGCCCTTGGTAACACTCCTGCACACCAATAGCTAAAGATAAAATGAAGATGGGACCATTTCTTTTTCTATGGCAGGGCCCACTGGGAAAAAAATATTAATGCAGTTATTAGTTTCCCATCTATGAAGGCAAACTGTAATTCTCTTGATCAATTGCTTACATCAGAGTTTGTGTTGCAGCCTAAAGGAAATACATTATTCAAGTCCAACCACTGAAGCCTTCTGATTGCTAGATGGATTGATCTTTCCATTTCATGCTGTCTATAGTTTCTTCACAAATAGTATTATCCACTGAATGTTCCCTACTCCTCTTATCTTTACAAAAGACAAACTAAACCATCCTTGTGCTTCCTAGGAACGTGTAAAGCTGTTACAAAGACAAACAGGACTGAATGAATTTGGGAACCTGAAAGCCTGAGCAGCTTCATGAGGTCAGCCCAAGAGGTCATTTCCCCCACCAGGAAATCTCAGAGGGCCTAACAGTGTAGGGGCATTGTCCCCACCAGGAAATCCAGGGGGGCTTCAGCCTTTCTCCACTCCCCCTGAAGTTTACACCCCTGGTAATCAGTAAAAATTCTGAAGATCAGCACTACAGGTAGATGGAGCAATTAGGTGCATAATGATTCCCCCTCTAGATCAGTTTATTATCTCTGTTTTAGAGAAGTCCAGTTATGCTGTTAGGTAATTTTATACTCTGGTCTGTCTTTCCGTCTTTCTTGTATTTTTCATGTGTCTTTCTATCTGCTTGCACCTCAAAGTCATGTCGACCTTTGATGACTGACCCCTACTGGGGGCCTGGAGGATATTCAGGGAAGTAACTGAATAAGCCTGCCCCTGCCTCTCAACTTGGTATTTCAAGAAGAGTCTCCCATCCAAGTACTAACCACAATAGACCCTGCTTAGCTTTTGAGATCTGATGGGATTAGCCTTGCCTGGGCTATCCAGCTCAGGGCTATACTCTGGTCTTAATCGCCTTAGAAACCCCACCACCACCACAAAATTTATAGCAGCTGTTTTAGAAACTGCAATTTCCAGAAAGCTCTTGGTGATAATCAATGAAACAAAGATGGAGGTGAGCTGGGCTAAACTGCCTATTTCCAGCTGCTGAGCCAGGGTGGCAGAGTTCTGGATTTTTGCCCCAAAGAAAAGGTGCCCTGTTTAGAAGCCAGGCAGACTGTGCAATCCATCTTGGTTCAACAGAACTCTAGGATAGCTAATTCCAACTGAATGCAGAGACTAGTTCAAAGCTACTTACTGGTTTGATTTATAGCCCTAGTTTATGTAGGTGGAAGAAGGATGTTGCAAGACAATCTCAAATCTCCCCCCCTCCCAGGTGGGGCCTGAAGTTCTCCTGGAATAAAAACTGATCTCCAGACTACAGAAATCATTTCCTCTGGAGAAAACAACAGGTGCAGAAGGGTGGAGTCTATGGCATCATATCACTGCTGAACGTTCTTCCGTCCCCAAGCTCTGCCCTCCCTTGGTTCTTCCCCCAAATTTCCCAGAATTTCCCTAGCTGGAATTAACAAGTCTAGTTAAGGCCTTGAATCTGAGGAAAGGTCTTGAATCTGAGAGGGATGGGGAGGCACATCCCTGAGCACATTTTAACTCTGGTCCATATTAGTTTCCACCCTGGAGGACTTATTCTTAGAGAGGGCTTCTGAGTAATTAAAGCCTTTTGGGGGGATGGGTCCTTACTGAACCTTCAGAAGCTAAGCAAGCAACACAGCCTAAATGGAACCTAAGAGACTTGGGCAGAATTGGTCCATGGGGCACAAAGTGGTAGAGATTCCCACCCAGAGCAACAGGCTTCCCATGCTGTTTACTAGGACGAAAGATGCCAGCTCAGCAATGCTCAGGAACACTTCCTCCCTCCTCCTAATTCCAGATGTATGGAAGGTAGCACAGTTTAAATTATTTAGTGAGTAGAAGATGCATTGCAAGTCCTCAAGGATACTTTCTTCTAGATTATCCACCCACCCCCATGTTTTTTTTAAGGCTAGGTGCTAGCAATGTATATACAGAACCTACTGGAGGAGTACCATTTTGACAACCAGATTTTCCTGGAAAATTTGTTGACCAACTAAGATTGTTAGGGTTTGTAGAATCTTTCGGGCTCAAGTGCCGTGTTCTACTGGAGAAAGTTTTTCTTCCAGACGTTTCATTCTCGGCTGCGGAGAACATCCTCAGTGGCGTTGCAGCCGAAGCAGGCGCTCTGACCTTCTTTTCTGCTGTGCATTGAGTGAGGCCAGGGCTGCTGGAGAGCTGCTATTTCTAGGCTGGACGGGGTGTGGTGAAAGGGCAATAGGTTTGTGGATGTGCCCATTGTTTGGTGGGGCTTCCTGGAAGGGTAGTGATAAGGAAACTGGCGGTTGAATGTGACCATTGTTCTGTGTTAATTGCTGGGAGGGTTTGAAGGGGTGTGAAGAAAAGGAAGATGGTTGTTGACTGTGCTGATTGTTCTGTGGAATGTACTGGTTGTTCTGTGAATTTCTGCAATTTATAGTCTGTAGGGTGTTTTGCAGAGCTGGATACCAAGATTGGTGGATGGAAATGCCTTCTTCCTTTCTGTTAAAGTTGTGCTCGTGTTTGTAAATCTCAATAGCTTCTCTGTTCAGGCGGGTATGATAATGTGAGGCCGTAGAAAGGACTTCAGTTCTTTCAAAGTGGATGACGTGGTCTCCTTCTTGAAGTGCATGTTCAGCTACAGCTGATTTTTTTGGCTGAAACAAGCGACAGTGTCTCTTGTGTTCAGTGAAACAGGTGTTGATACTGCGTTGGGTAGTGTCTCTTGTGTTCGGTGAGGTGGGTGTTGATACTGCGTTGGGTAGTGCCAATGTAGACTGCACCACAGGAGCAGGGTATTTTGTAGACAAAAATACCCTGCTCCTGTGGTGCAGTCTACATTGGCACTACCCAACGCAGTATCAACACCCACCTCACCGAACACAAGAGACACTGTCGCTTGTTTCAGCCAGAAAAATCAGCTGTAGCTGAACATGCACTTCAAGAAGGAGACCACGTCATCCACTTTGAAAGAACTGAAGTCCTTTCTACGGCCTCACATTATCATACCCGCCTGAACAGAGAAGCTATTGAGATTTACAAACACGAGCACAATTTTAACAGAAAGGAAGAAGTTATTTCCATCCACCAATCTTGGTATTCAGCTCTGCAAAACACCCTACAGACTATAAATTGCAGAAATTCACAGAACAACCAGTACATTCCACAGAACAATCAGCACAGTCAACAACCATCTTCCTTTTCTTCACACCCCTTCCAACCCTCCCAGCAATTAACACAGAACAATGGTCACATTCAACAGCCAGTTTCCTTATCACTACCCTTCCAGGAAGCCCCACCAAACAATGGGCACATCCACAAACCTATTGCCCTTTCACCACACCCCCTTCAGCCTAGAAATAGCAGCTCTCCAACAGCCCTGGCCTCACTCAGTACATAGCAGCCAAGAAGGTCAGAGCGCCTGCTCCGGCTGCAACACCACTGAGGATGTTCTCTGCAGCCGAGAACGAAACGTCTGGAAGAAAAACTTTCTCCAGTAGAACACGGCACTTGAGCCCGAAAGATTCTACAAACCCTAATGATGTTACCAGCTGTGAAAACCTGAAATCTTTGACAACTAAGATTGCATTGGTTCATGTGAAGTTATTGATTACTTACAGCACATAATATGCCCCGTCATTTTGTACATGTCTTTGTTTTCAGTTACGTCAACCTACAAAAAAATGTCCTGTAAGTAAGCATGTGTCATTTCAAAAAAATGAAGCTGATTTGTTTCCAGTCGGTGAAGTGGCTTTAGTGAGGAAAAGATATTCTGTTTGCTCTTGGAGGTGCTCCTTTCTTCTGTATTTTAAGACCAGTTCTGTGTGAGTCACATGAGAATGGAGGCATGGTGAGGCTACATAATGTGCTCATAAGGAGATTCATCAAAAGCGGCATGGCAGATTTCGGAACGGCTGCCAGGACTGCTTGAATCAGGATCTGAATTTGAAAATGGCAATTGCACAATATCCTGCCTATCATCTTTGTTTTCTTTAAAAAGATTGGTTTTTTTAGGAGGAAGCAGCAAATAACATTAGTGTGAAAAAGAGCCTGAACAAAACAAGCAAAGCCACATCAAGAGGGCAGAAATGGTGAGGAGTGGGCTGCTAAAGCTTTCCCTGCATTGCCTCTGGACCCCTTCCCCAGTGGCTTTCCTCCCCTTTTCATGCTTTCAAATGTGTGCTTATAAACATGCATTTTGAGCAGGGCCTGATGAGCTGATAGGGCAGCAAAAGTTGCATCCTTCCAAGACCAGTAAAATCAATGAACTTAGAAAGTAGCATATTAAGATGTTTTAAAAACGATGGCAGGGTATGTGCTCACTTCTTCAGATATAAGCAGTGTACATTTATGCACTTTCTGAACTATATGACTGATGGATTTTACTTGTCCCTTCGCTGCATCCTTTGCAAGTACCCCCCCAACCTTCTGTCTGGGATATAAAGACTCTGATCTCTGTTACTGCCTGTATCTGATGAAGGGAGCTTTGACTCTCAAAGACTTACACCGCCAAGATTTTACTGGTCTCTAAGGTGCTACAGAACTTGAATCTAAATGTTCTACTGCAGAGTAACATGGCCAGTTAGGATGGTGCTGTTAAGAGAAGAAACATCAGAAGGGAAAGGTAAAACTACTTCTCCTCCTTCATCACATCTCAGCTCTAAATTCATCTCTCCTTAAGTGTCTTTCAAGAGTATTAGAAAACTTCAAACAAGCATTGGGGCATTACTACAATGCAATGCTTGAAGTCTAGTTAGTTCATCATCACTATATCAAGAGAGCTCCCACCAGCACTATGATATTTATGCACTTTCTGAACTATATAACTGATGGATTTTGCAGGCCCCTTTGCTGTATTTACAACTCACTTTTCAGTTAAAACCAGCTTCCAGTGTGGTTCCCCAGAATTCATCCTACACATTTGCAAGTCAAAGATGCAAGACATCATGCCCTTTTTTTTTCTGATACAAAATTCATATGAGCAAAATGAACAAATGAAAACCTGTAGGGTCTGTATTTAACTGCAGGAATTGGTTTAGTTTTGTGTATTTACATGTGTTCAATGCCATACAACCCTTTGGCCCTGATCACTGGAATGAATAACTCAAGTAGTCACTTGGAGAGGCAAGAAAGCTAGCAGACTTCCAACGGCCCCTAAGAAGTTTTGTTTTATTATTTCCATGAATGAAACATAGCACCTTTGCCAATGTTGCAAAGGATCCTGGTGTGCCCTTTTTTAGATTATGTGCCAGAGCAACAAAAGTTCTTGAGCTGTCCCTGGCTCTGAGTGAAGGGAAATAGCTGTGCTCCCTTATTTTAAACCCACAGGGGCTTCAGCAGAGAGGTCTGGCAACCTTGTGAACAGCTGACAGGCTGGAGGCTGTTTTGAATCCTAGGGAATCTCCAGGGTGAAATTGTAAGCAAGTTGCTGAGTAACAGGTTCCCCCAGGGATTTTCAGGGCTGTCCACCACATTGGCAGGGTTCCAGGGGAGAGCCACAAAATTCCCACGCACTGAGATGTACTACAGATATTTCCAAGCATTTTTGCAAACAGCTTTTCTTAAGATAGAATCAGATACTGAGGGAGATCCAAAGATACTGCCAAAAGCTAAAGCCTCCTTTTCTCTCTTCTAGTAACATGTAGTATAAAACAATGAGTGAGGGGACAGCCTTGAGCCATGAATTCCTTCTGCACTAAAAGCAGTAGATAATGAACTGGAGCAGGCCAGGGAACATTCAGACTGGCATCAACTTGCCCATTTGGGATTCTGTTTTTACTACTACAGGCAGGGGTGGAATTCTAGCAGGAACTTCTTTGCATATCAGGCCACACACCCCTGATGTAGCCAGTCCTCCAAGAGTTTACAAAAAAGAGCCTTGACTCCAGGCAGCCATGGAGCTATAGTTCCTCTCTTACTGAAGACCCCAACTCAGTAAAAAAAAAAAAAAAATCTGTTCTTTTCTGTTCTTTCGCTCTTTTTTTATTTTGAAGACAGAGACATAAAGGGATTCTGTTGTTCATGCAGCAAGGAATGAAGCTGCAAAATCATGCACCAATTTCAAATTCTCTCAGTTTCCATGCAGAAGCTATCATTCATCATTATCTGTTCAATTGTTCAGTCCATCCTGGGGCCAGGATGTCAATACGATCTGGGTCTCATTATGCACTCCTATCAAGATCACATATATATCCTACCGAGTTCGGTACAAGGTGCTGGTTATTACCTTTAAAGCCCTATATGGTCTAGGACCTGCCTACCTGAGGGACCGTCTCTCCCCGCATGTTCCCCAGAGAGCACTGCGATCGGGATCTCAAAACCTTTTGGTTGTCCCCGGGCCAAAGGAAGCCCGCTTGAAGACCACAAGGGACCGGGCCTTCTCTGTAATGGCTCCATTTTGGTGGAACCAGCTGCCGGAGGAGGTAAGGGCCCTGCGGGATCTTACTCAATTCCGCAGGGCCTGTAAGACAACCCTCTTCCGGCTGGCCCACAACTAACCGGCCCTGTATCCCTGTATACTGATTACTGAATATTGAATATGGAACACCGGAATGCTGAAGACGGTATACCGAATCAGTATTTGAATTTGAATAGAGTGTAGCTTCACGACCGCTGTCTGATTTTTAACGATATGAATATTTATAACAAATGTTGGATTTTAATTATTTAATATGAAATGTTAATTTTAAAGTGTAATTTATTTTTATGTTAGTTTTACATATGTTGTAAGCCGCCCTGAGCCACTCGGTGGGAAGGGCGGGATATAAATCCCAGATAAAAAATATATATATATATATATAGGGAGGTCCTTGTATTGAGACCACATCCAATTCAGATCCCCTGTTATTACTCTCTTACGCTGTAGGCAAATGGTTGCTTTTGCCCTAGGCACACATGATGCTGCCTTTTCCTGCACCAGATCTATCAAGTGAATATTGTCCATTCTGACAAGCAGTTCTCAGGTCTGGGTCTTTTGTATCACTTTCTACCTGATTCCTTTAGGTAGTGATGCCGAGGATTGGACCTAGGGCCTTCTGCATGACAAGCAGGTGAGACACAGCTCCACCACTAAAAGTGGACTTTGCCTCCTTGCTAGTGTCTTACAATAGAATCTGAGCCCATGCCTCTCATTGCCACATGGGTTCCTCTCTCTAGTGAGCAATTGAAAGGGTTGGCCCTTGGGAAGGCACTGAAAGAAACAGTTTTTAGAAATCTAAATATGGGAACAATAGAGGTATGGGGGAGAGTCTGAGTTTTGAACTTGCTGGGAAAAAGAGACTACTGGGAGATATCTGGTGGCAGAAGTCCATGCATGAACTTGTCATGAGATCATTGATCTATCAAGATCAATATTGTCTGCTCAAGTCTTTCATATCATTGGAGGTTGAACCTGGGACCTTTTGCATGCTGCTACTGAGCCATGGCCCCATCCACAAATCTGTGCACGTTAATCTCACGTGAACATGCCTTAACTGGAGTCAGACCACTGGTCTGTCAAGATCACTACTGCCTATTCAGACTTGCAATGGCTTTCCATGATCTCAGGCAAAGGTTTTTCACCTAATTCTTTTAAGCAGAGACGCTGGGGACCTAAGCTGTGAGCAAAATTCTTGTAAGCAAAAATTCTACTTCGTGAGCTACTAGCATTAAAGATGTGAACGAGCAATTTGGCTACTGCATAAATTAGTTTACTCTGGGGCCATCCTTCCTGAGCTAAGACAAAAATGTTTGAGCCAGAGGCTAACAAACTGTGAGCTAGCCCACATTAACTCAGTTCAGAGGGAACACTGCTGGGGACTGAACCTGGGGCCTTCGATGCCAAGGAGTTGCCTCTGCTGTTGTGCCAAAGTCCCAGCTAGGCAGTGCCAGGCTGATCTTTTCCCTTCCTTCAGTCACCAGACTCTGGCAGTTAAATTAATTTCTTTAAAACATATATGGGGTGTGCTCTCAGGAAGGAAAACTACTCACATGGCTTCTAAGTTCCTGTTACTAAAATAATAAAATGCAAACAACCAATCGATAACATTTAAGAAGACCAGCATAAAACAGTAACAGCAGCACTGAAATACTTTGAAAAGATCAATAGCAGCAGGGATCAATAATAAAGCATACTATTCAATGGTGGATGTGGTTGCCAACTGCCTGGAGAGGAAATGCCCTTTCCCTCTAATAGAGGCTTAATGGAATGCTATTCACTAGGTGATGTTATTTACCTCCATGCCATGAAAAGTTTCATTTGTTTAAAGGGACAGGACAATTTCTCCAAGCTTGCTGGTAACACTGTATAGGAGAGAAGAAAAGAAGTGGAAAGAAACCTCAAAAAAGAGACCATTAAAAAGATACATGTTTACCCTGTGCCAGAAGTTTAATAATCTGGGTTCTAAGTGAATGGTTGTGGAGAGCGAATTCCAGAGTCAAGGCACCACAATGAAAAAGACCCTGTATTCAGTGACCACTCACCTGAGATGACAGGGATACCCAGAGCTGGGCTTTCAAATATAATTTTAACAGACAAGCAGGCTCCTGTGGAACTAAGTTATCCCTTTAAATTTTCTGGCACTGAAAAGTTCAGGACTTTAAAGTTAAAACCATCACTTTTAAGGGCTTTTCTACATTTTGGGAGGAAGAGGTAGTTCTGGCTCCATATTGCCTCAGTTTATCCCTAATTTCTGAATACATTTTTGTACTTCAGTTTTTGCTTTATTTCCCTCCTTTCCAGTTTTTTTAAACCAGTTTAACCCTGGTCTTTTTTCTGTGAGCTGATTTTGAGTCACTTTTTCCCTTGTGTGCAGTGATTCTGTCTGTTTTCATTGTCCTGCCCACTCCCACCAACCTCCACCCATTTTTTGATGATTTGACTGTCATCATCTTGAAACCACTCCCTCTTTCCCTCCTTTTGTTTTTATAAACAGCCTTAATAGATTGATATATTAATCTACCATTGTACAGATAGGCTAAGTAGGTTCCCTGAGTTCCCAGCTTTTTTGTTTTAGTAAGCCTCCAACCCTTTCCTTCACTGAGATAGAAGGAAAAAAGGCATATCTCTGTGAGGGAGGGGACTAGAGACTTTTCCAAACTGCCATGGCAGAGCAGGGATTCAAATTCAAGTCTCCCAGATCTCTAACCACTGTACCACTCTCGCTTTGGCACTCAGTTGTGATTCAGGTCTCCTGCCGCCTAAGTCCTGGGAGCAAAGGAAGGTTGGGTGCGGCAGGGCACTGCAGTGTGCAATGTCAGGTGGTTTGAGCCAGGCTTTTATAGAGGTTATGCTTCAAGAAGTTTTGTTGCTGGTCTGGTTACTCTCTAGCTACCTTTGCTAGAGCTTAACAGTGAAGTTTACTCTTAAGGTACATTCTTAAGAATGCAGAAGGGTTTATAGTAGACACAGGCCAGAGCCTAAAGATTGAATGGGGGGAGCAGAGCTGGGACAGTATCTAGCAATTCTGGGGGGAGAGCCAGTGCAAGTGGATGCAAGAAGGCAGAAGCTATGGTGAAACTGATGCATTTGTGACCAGATTCTGGCCAAGTGTGATGGCTTAGGGCAGGTGCATATAAGAATCTGGAGTTTATTTTTGTTTTGTTTACATAATTTATAATCTCCCTTTCTCACAGAGACTAAAGATGGATTACTCAGTCAGCAGGGTGGGACATCCAATGAGCAATGTAATAGGATTAGGGTTAGGATTAGAGAAGTCTAAACTAAGCAGAAACCTGAAACGAAGCACACATAAATTACATCATAGGGTAATACAGACTACAGTGTACTGCACATAGCAGTGTAGTCCCTTTAACCTTTATTAAAGCATTTGTCTGAATCATTCTGTTATAATATAGCCCTGTTAACAGTCCAAACATCTCCTCCTGGATAATTCAGTTCTATATTTTGTGGAATGTCAGAGGAGCAAAAGACTTCCTGACTAGGCATTTGGGTATAACCAAGCAAAAAATATACCTGAAAACTATCTTACTGGTATACTTTTCAGGTATATATGGCTCCCCCAAGTATATCCAGGATTTTTCAGGATACCAAAAAATGGGTCCTGAAAAATCCCTGAAATATTCAGGATTAATCAGGAGCATCGGGAGTTAGTGTTTGCGGAACTGTTCTCTCCCCCCCCCCCCGCCCCAACACCCTTTTTTTTAACCTGTGTTTCTATGTCCCCCAGGGCTTGGTATCAGCTTGCCAGGCTGTCACTTTCAAGTGTTGATGTTGTTAAGTTTGTTCTTTGCTGAAGTTGGTTTGTGTTGGGTTTGCTTTTTATTTTTATTATTTATTTTTATTATTATTAGTCTTGCTATTGGGATTCTCCCATTTTACATAGGTTGAGATTGGAACATTTTACATAGCTTTAGATTCTTGGGTATTACATTGGATTTAGCCTAGCAATAGTTTCAATACTGTTCCTATGTGGGGGGGAGATTTTTGGGTTTTACATTTTAATGATTTTTTCCCTCCGTAGGAATCCATGAAAGATGGCTACGGGCACCTTTTTAGGGGTCCAGTGCAATTCACTTGAAATTTTGGGGTTATTTGAAGGACTGGACAGCAGTCCAACTGCAATTTTGGTGCCAATACCTTTTTAAAAAAACCCTCCTTCAGCCCCCTGGTAAGATTCCCCATAGGAAATGATGCAACCAAAAAAATCAGTCTAACACCACCAGCAAACCACCACCCCCCAAAAATGGGATCCAAATACCCATACTGGTATTTGAAGCCTGGGAAACTGGGAATACTGATTTTTTTTCAGCTCCATTATTTCCAGATCTATTTGGCAACCAGACTATGAGGTATGAGTAGATTTTAGTCACTGCCTAGGTACCTACATCTCAGGAACAATTCAAGTAGCTCCAGGATTTGTATTTGCAATGTGTAAACTAGCCCTCAGTCGTCAGGTTTATTGTTTGTTGACTGTCTTGCTTTAGGATAACTTGCTGATCAGTGAAAGTTTGCCTAGTAAGTAGTGAGCTGATATTCTATCCAGATGAGACTGAGAGCTCACACTTGTGCAGTTGGCTTTTCTTGTGCAAAAAACCTTGGTTGGGAAACTTTAATCAATAAAATTATCCTCCCGGTAGCAGCAGGAGCCCTGTTCCCACCTTGGCAGTAAAGGTATTGACTCTTCAACCTTGATGGCTAGTGTATTTAATTACAGGGCCATTTTCTCCCATCTCATCCAAACCGCATATTCCTCAGAGGAGCAGTCCAATCGCGGCAAGACAACAGCAGCCAATTAACAGAGACCCACCTTCAGACACTTAGCATTGTTCTCTCTTACTGAGAGGATAGTTGGCGTTGGACTTGGACTTTCCTTAGCTGAGAAGAAAGCTGGTGCAGCAGCTGGAATGCAACCACAGTGCTGCGTAGAAGAGACTTGGCGGTTGTGGATGGTAAAGGTGTAAAGCCTCAGGGCAGCAACTGGAGTTGGATTTCAGATGGCCAGGAAATGCACCAGAGTAGCAAACCAGGAAATGGTTGCAATGCCCAGGTGACTAGAAATTACTTCTGAAGCGGGAAATACAACAGCTGTACTTATTGGCTGAGCAGGGTGTCTCCTTGTGGATAAGTCCAACAGGCTCACCTGTAAGATTCTAGCAGACTCATCCATAAGGTTCTGCTTCTTAGCTGCCTCTTTTCTGTAGCCCAGAGTAGAGATGGATAATTTGACAGGGGCCATGGTTAAGTGGCAGAGCATCTGCTAGACATACATAAGGTCCTAGGTCACTTCCTGGCATCTCCAAATTGTATTTGTGTGTATGTGAGTGCTCACATGTGAGTGTGGACCTGGAAGTCATGGAGACCACTAGTAACTGACTCCTACTGAGGGCATGGAGGATATTTAGAGAGGTGGTTGAATAAAGCCTGCACCTGCCTCCCAGCTTCTGGTATTCCAAGGAGGGCTTCCATCCAAGTACTTGCCAGAGTCAACCCTGCTTATCTTCCGAGATCGGGTTTGCCTGGGCTATCCAGGTCAGGGCCCTGGCATCTCCTCTTAAAAGAATTAGGTAGTAGGTGATGTGAAAGAACTCATCTTGAGACTCTGGAGAGCCACCACCAGTCAAAAGTAGACAATACTCTGGTGGACCAGTGGTCTGATTCATTATAAGGCAGCTTCATGTATGCATGTGTTCACCCATGTTCTCTTGCTAGTTCTGAGCACTGATGAGGAGTTAACAAGCCATAGTTAAGCAGCTGTGGTTATCCTGTAAGGCTAGCAGCCTTATTCAGAATTCACAGTGCCTGCAGGTACATTATGTACAGTGTGTACACTTTATCTTGATATGTGAATCTATCAATTTTCAGATTACATTCACTGCACGTACAGTTGCACAAGCAATTGACTCCCCACATCTTTTTTAAAATTTATTTACAAAATTTACATTCTGCCTTTCTGCTCTTACAAAGGCCACCAAGGTGGCTAACAGTGCAAAACATACAAGGTAAAATTACATTATAAAACCATTAAAACTGACCTCTTTCCCAAACGTGCATAATTATTTAAAAATTCTAAAAAGAGTTAAAGCAGCAATAAAACACACACAAAACATGCAAACATCGTTTAGGAAGGAGGAATCATGGAGAAAATGCCTGATGAAACCCACTAGCATCCACTGGCAGAAGACAGCAACAGAAGGCAACAGGCAAATCTCCCAGGAGAAAGAGATCCAGAGCTTTGGTGTCATGACCGAAAAGACCCTTTCCCAGGTTGCCACCTGCCTGATCTCAGGTCCTAGTCCCTGGTTTCATTTGTAAAGTGAGTTCACATTGACAGTTTCTTACGAACAGATATACACATGTTCATGCAAGCTGTACATGTGTTCACTGTAAGTTCTGATCAGGGCTACAGAGACAAGTAGGGCACAGGTAGGCCTCTTGGGGGGATCTTGTACTGTGTGCTGTGTCTTCCCTTTTCAAACTGCCCAACCCTTAGGACAGAGTAATGTAAAACTCTACATAGTTCAGGCCTGGGCTTTTTTTGTAGAAAAAGCCCAGCAAGAACTTATTTGCATATTAGGCCACACCTCTGGCTCCAAGCCAGCTGGAACTGCGTCCCTGTTTGTTCCTGCTCAAAAAAAGCCCTGGTTCAGGCTATAACTACATGTTATGCATTATTCCATGTTCATTTTAAAAGTTTTTCCTATTCCAAAGGCAGTAGCTGGAACTGCATTTTCGGTGGTGGTGGGGAGAGAATGGTGGGGTCCTGAGCTCTTTAACTCTTCCTTCCCTTGCTTTTTTATCACTGCAAAACTCCACCCCAGAGTGGGGAGAAATAACACATTCCATCCTATGCGGTGGTCCCAACTTTTTCCTGAACAGGGAAGAGATGCTACAACATCTGTTTTGCATGCAGAAGATTCCCATGTTAAACATACAGTTGAAAGTTCTCAGTTAACAAGGCTGAGTCCCAAAAAAACCACTAACACTCAGAGAAGACAGTTCTCAATTGGTCAGAGTGTATATAAGGAAGTCATTTCCTTGCAAAACCTCACTGGGCAGCTTGCAAACTACTTTTCCACAAGGGAATAATCTTCCCTGAGGTTGAATCTAAATCTGCCTTTTTGGTGCATTTGGTCCCATTGATTCTTATACCCACAATGGCAAAAGGGTAGGTTATAAACCATGCATATCTCCCCCAGGACAGAACAAGCAACAATCTCTCCCTCTCCCAAGTTTTTCTCCTGTGATCCTTTTTGGATATTTGCAAGCTTTACCTGCCAAATCAGGATGATATCTGTCTTGCAGCTTGGGGGAGAGGAGGGCAGGGACTTACTGCTGTGCTCCAGTGCTTTGCAGTTAAGAGGCAAGCATCTCTAGCTCTAAGCATTCTCACGTTTAGCCGCAATCGTGCGGTGGAGGGGGGGAGCATGAGAATGGTAGCAGCTGCCAATGCGATGGCTGAATATTGGCCAATTTGTGCTGAGTCAGGCTTTGAAGGCACCGAGAATGCTGTTGCGGCAGTGAGATCAGAAACTGGGGGAGGCGACATTCCACCTGCCCACGCAGTGCCAAATGGATTTTGGCTTCACTCTCAGACTATGCTGAGCAGTTGTTGTTTTTATTAAAAAAATTGCCTGTCCAGCACCTGAAAGAATGGGATGATAATTAAAAACCCACAGTGATTTCTTCGTCCCCCCCCCCCTCCCCATGTCACTGCCTCGCTAGTCCCTCACTAGGTCAGCAGTCCGGTTTTTCACCATGCTTGCTCGCTAGATCCTGCATCCGCCTGCCTCCCTCTGACTTGGCTGTCTGTCTTCCATTGCTCTCTCCTCATTCCTGGATCTCTATGCCTTAAAAAAATAATTCAAGGTAGGTGATCTTCATTTTAATTTGTTCCTTTGTTTTTCCTGCCATTCTTGGGCAGGATGTTGCTGCATGCAGATGCTCCCTTAGCTACCAATACATGTCTGTCCAGAAGATGCAGAGGGGACTGAAGGAATGCTTGCCAGACTAAGTGTACTTTTCTTTTTTGTGAGCTTGGGAGAAGGCAATAAAAGCTCCCCCCCTGCACACATGCACACACACCTTCCCTCTCTTGGGCCCATTCTCTCCTCTAACTACACCCACCCCCCCATACACACTTGCTTTTAAGGATCATGAGAAACAGTAGTACCAAATAGTCATGCTTTGAAAGAAAACTCATGAACAGAAGAGAGTCTCTTGTTGTGATGTAGGTTATATCCACTCGTACAATGCTGATCTTCAGATTGACTGGGTATAATCGGTGTAGCTGTTTCCATGGTAGCCAGAGGAATTTTCTGAAAACTGGGCTGCCCCTGTCTTCTTTGGTGCAAAAGAAGTGTGTGTTTGTGTGTGTGTGTTTCTTTAGCGAGGCTGATACACAAATTCTTCTTTTCTTTTGTTCTTTTCTTTCTTGTGATTTTCTCAAGCTCAGCCAAGAAAGTGAACCCTTAAAAAAAATGACTGTCTTGAATTGAAGTGACTCTTGTTGCAGAGGGATGTCAAACAGCTATCTGCAGATGATCTGCAGTGCATGGGAGGGGGCAACAACAGGGGGAAGACTGTATGTGTACTAATCTAAATCTAAGTGTTGATTTGGTCACCTGCCTGAATGAAGTATATGTATATATAAAAAATTGTGCTCTGGCAGAATTCTGTAATACCAAGTCAGTGAATCTCCACCTTGCTGGATAAAGGTTTCATAGTCCTGATTGTAGTGGAGATAGAGATGCTTTTTTTTTTTTTCGTGGGGGGGGGGTTAGTTTTCAGTACAGGCAAAGCTAAAAGAGAATGACTACAAGCCTCAGGATTTTTCTCCCTTTTGATGCTGGGAATGGGGCATAGCAGTAATTCAAATTGTCATCTAAATGTCAAGTTTCTGCTTTTTTTCTAATTTTAGTTTACAACACCAGCTTATTTTAGAAGTTTCTCCCTCCGCCCCCCCCCCCAACACACACCCAGCACTACATGGTGTGTATCTGTGTACATTCTGCTTGCTGAGTTGCTTCCTAGGAATAAAGATAAGAGCAGAGCAGACAAAGACTGCTAGAGTTAAGAAGGGCATTTTCTCTAAACTGGAAGACTTGTGCCCCCTTCCCCCCAATCTTAGTCTTGTGGGATCTAAATGTAGATCCTCAGGGGTGAATGAAATGCTTGGTTTTTCATGCTACTGCACATGCATATGATTTGGGGCTGAACCCGTGGGATTTAGGGAGCTCAGGAAGCAAGCAGGTCAATTTTCAAAGCAAGTGTCATTTTATTGGAACTAATTGTGCCAATATGGCCATGAATGTCACTTGTGGGGTGGGAACCCACTGCAGATCTAGCCACAGACTTGTTAGGTAACTATAGATGAGCCCACCTCAGCCATGTTTCAGCCCCAAATCAGATGCGGCAGACAGGAAGACTGCCCTACCTTATAAGACTGTTGTATGGAGTGAGTGAATGCAAATCACTTTGAACGCTTTCAGTGTAGCCTGTAAATGTTCACCAGCAGTAGTAGTAATATTTCACTTGGTCAATACTGCCCTAATTGCTGCATCTGTAAATGCCATTTGGAGTCAGGAAAACAGCGAGGGGTGGGGGGGAAGTGTCTCTGGGGATAAGGCTTAAGCTTCCTCTCCCTATCTGCTTGGCCCCATCCAGGTCAAGACCTCATCCACCTGGGAGTAAAATTTTAATCTAGAACTGTTAACCATTTGGGAGGGGCTATGCCACAGTGGTAGCACCTCTTCTCAGCATGTAGAAGGGCTGATATTCGATCCCTGGCATTTCCAGGGATTGAAGGTCCGATGAACAATCACTGACATTTCCAGTTGTGAAAGGCCCCAGCAGTAGGTGATGTGAAAGACCTCTGCCCAAGATCTTGGAGAGCCCCTGTCAGTCTGAGTAGACAGTACTGACTTTGATGGACCAAAGGTCCAGTTTAGTGTTTAGGCAGGTTCATGTGTCCATGTGAACTGCCAGGCCAACTATAAATGACATATCATGTAGTTAAGAAACTGACTTTCTTTGTAGAACAAAATAGGAGTCAATTGCACCTTTAACTGAGTCAAACTTAGTTTGACTCAGAATGTAAGCTTTCGTGTGCATCTTCAGACGAGGAATGAAGTACAGTAAGCAGAGACACATATAGCTGGTGGTGGGGTTTAGAATGCCAAGTGGTACAAAGTTAAAACCCAATAGCAGAATAGTAAAATTAGCAAATTCAGAAAACCTTTGATCTGGGTTGAATTAGTGTGGGAAGCCATAAAACATTCCTCGTCTGAAGAAGTGTGCATGCACACGAAAGCTTACGTTCTGAATAAAACTAAGTTGGTCTTAAAGGTGCAATTGACTCCTATTTTGTTCTACTACTTCAGACCAACACGGCTGCCTATTTAGATCTGACTTTCTTTGCGTCTTCCACTTTAGTGAGGCTTTCCTGCCTCATTTTAAGTGTTGCTTTTTAAGATTCACTGGGCTGCTTTACCTCCTTCTGTATCCTGGCATCAGGACTAAAAGCAACGGGAGCTACATGGCTGCTGCAGAAAATGGCAGCCTCGCATCTCCTTCTCTTCTTCCAGTCTTCATGTGGTGCCTCAGGGTCCCGCACTCCACTGCATTGGTTGGTTTTTCAAGGGCAGAGAAACTCTTGTGAGCATCATCATGTCACACAGAACATGTTTGAAATGACTACCAGCAGAGGCTTCTATCACAGTTCAAGGGGCTCATCAGTCTCTCTCCTGCTGCTTTGAGGGTGGGAAAATTAGGTAATAAGGTTCGCAGGTCCTCTCTTCTCTTCCTGGCTTTGAGTGACTGCGGAAAGTCACCTTCGTACTTCACATGGGCAAAGAAGCTATGGTCGGCTACCAGGCTGGAACCTGCTTCCATCTCTGTGCTATCTGGCAACTTTGCTCACGCTCAGAAAGTGTCGTGTGCAGTCAGCACTGACGACAACAGAGTGGTGCTTCGTTGGGAGGGGGTGGTTACCGCTGGTTCCAGAAGCCTCTTTGGCTTCGGCCCCATAGAAAAATGTTGGCTTTCTTACCCATAGTGAGTTAGGGCAGGAAGCCCAGCACCCTTCTGCTCCATAGAGATCTAAATCCATAGCTGGAGGGGCTTAGAGGTTATGCCAAATTGGCGGCTGTGCTGATTGGAGGGCAGTTTGCCGGCAGGGCAGTTTCTATCTGTGTTCACCTTCCAAAGCAGCAGTAGGGACTCGTGCACCAGTGCTCAGGGTGGGGGGGGGGGTGGAATTGTGCCTGGTCCAGCTCTAAATGAGCACACTCCCTTGCCCTTTCCCAGTTACCATCTGCCATCAACAAACCCAAAGGGAAATGAGGAGGCAGCCAAGCACCTTTGCATTGTATCTGGGCCCAGACTCTTTCAGAAAAAAAATTTCCCAAAAAATTACATTTTAATCAGCCTTTGCAGCATTTTCAGATTAAGGTTCCGCTGCTTTGAGAGCCATTGGTTTCTCTTAAAAGTTGTTAAAACATCAGTAAATGGTATTCTCAGCAAGAGTTGGTGAGCACAGGATTGGTGAGCTCAGTAAATATAAGAGCCCTGCTAGATCAGACCAGTGGTCCATCTAGTCCAGCATTCTGCCCCACACAGTGGCCAACCAGTTTCCTAGGAGGGCCAGGAACAGGGCATAGATGCCTAAACCTTCCCCAGTGTTGTCTTGGATTGGTGTTGTATTGTGTTGGCTCTGGGATTCAGAGAATTAGTGCCTTTGAATGTGGAGGTTCCCCACAGTCACCATAGTTGCCCCTAATAGACCTATCCTCCATGAATCAATCTACAGGGGCTAGTTGCTGGGGAGAGTCTTTCTCATATAGGACTTGGGCTTTTCCCTAGGTTACTAAATTATATTGCAAGCTGCACCTCCTTTCCCCTATAAATACTCTTATTTTCCCTCAGTTCCCATGTGTAAATAAAAATACTTCTTCTGTTCCCTCTCTATCCAAGCATCCATTTCTAGCTATAACCTTAACCTATCTTGTTTTCCTTTTCTTTTCGACCCTCTCACACTTTCCTTGTATGTTCTTCATTCCTTCCTTCTCCCAGTCACTCCTCATTGCCTTCCATTTCTACCTGCCTTCCAGGATTCCCATTGAGCCCTCAGTGCTAAGTTTTGGGGAGCAAACTAGATGCCTTTCATCCCTAATCTGAAAATATATCAACGTGGATTTTAGTGTTACTTAGTGGCAAGGGACATACATTCTGTACATGCTCCAAGATGCTCTTTTTTCATTCTCAAGGTTTTGTATAAGTCTGTCCCTACCAAAGTGCTCCCTTCTATACAACTACTCATTTACATTATTGTTGTACCTTTTATTTTATTTTTACTGCTTTTTTATTGCTAGCTGTTGAGCAGGTTTTCTGGAGAAGCAGCCCATAAATGTGTTAAATAAGTGACTCGGGAGCCTTTTTTGGCTTTGCATCAGACAGCCAGAGACTCACTGTCTGGCCTTGAGCCACCTTCTCATCTCTCAGTCTTGGCTCCCCATCTGTGTAAGCAAATTAGTGAATCAGCCGATGGCCTTACAGCTATCTGGTTGGTAAAGTCACTTGCCCATAACAGTTAAGATGGGAGGTGTTAGAGAAGATCTTGGGTACAAGGAGATAGTTGGTGGGGAGTTTAGGCTGGAGTTTGTAGCTCCACTTTTAAAGGATACCAGCTACCCTTTGTTATATTTTTTTGGGGGGGGGAGGGATGCGGTTTTCTGTGGCAGACATGAGTACTGGATTCAGTTCTGTTCTACTGCAGACCAACAGAACTATTCTCTGAAACCATCAGCATCCAGTTTGAGCTAAAAATTAGAGTGCATATGTGTTACACTTTCTTTTAAGAACCTGCTCGCCCTTCTTTCATGCGCTACACTATAGAGCATTGGAGTATATGGGGGGAAGAGAAGAGACAGTCCCCCTCCTCGCTTCATTCCTGTTACAAATTAGGAGGAGGAGGTGTGTTGAATCCAGATTAGGATCTACAAAGTTAGGAATTAGGATATAGTTGCAAACCTTGGAGCAACCCTGGTTTTGTGTGTTGTGCTATGCACAGAACCCACAGGAGAAATTTCACTTTTATTATTTTTTTAACCAGATCTATTAACATACATGAAGAATCCCAATATGCCCTGACAGACATACAGTTGACTTTTGCTGCCCTACCATGTTGTGCTAGCTTGTGGAAGGGCCACAGTTCAGTGGTAAAGCACATGCTTTAGCTGGAGACGGCTGCAACCCCCAACATCTCCAAAAGCTGAGGAATACTCTTCTTTTGCCCGAGACTTTGGAGAGCTTCTCCTTGAGAGCAGGTGGTTGTGAGGACTAAGTGCAGTTCTGGGACAGGATTATTCCTCTCACTGCCATGCTAATGATGCTATGGCTGTCCATGCAGTTGATCAGGGCTTTTTAAAAGAAAAAGCCCAGCAGGAACTCATTTGCATATTAGGCCACACCCCCTGACACCAAGCCAGCCTGATCTGCATTCCTGTGTGTTTCTGCTCAAAAAACCCCCTGCAGTTTGAAAGCTTTCGGCGTGTCGTAGTATTAAAGAGAATTGTTTTAAAATGATGTATAGATGCTATATGACTCCTAAGAAATTGGCAAAGATGAATAATAAGATGCCAGACAGATGTTGGAAATGTAAAAAACATGAAGGTTCTTTCTACCATATGTGGTGGACTTGTGAAAGAGCAAAAAAGTATTGGCAGATGATTCAACAAGAAATTTCTAGGATCTTGGGATATGAATTTAAGAAAGTTGCAGAGACTTTTCTGTTGGGATTACAAATGGAAAAATTTCCAAAAGAAGATAGAACTATAATTTAGTACTTGCTTTCAGCTGCTAGGACATTATATGCGCAGTTGTAGAAGCAAGAAAAAATACCAGAGAAATGGGATTTGATTGTAAAGTTATGACATGGAGTGAAATGGACAAATTAACAAGAACTTTAAGAGACTATGATTTAGAAGTTTTTAAGATGGAGTGGGAAAAGTTCAGAAGATATGTAGAAAAAGAGTGGAAAATAAAAGGACATTGGACAATTTTTGACAATGATTAAGTCTTAGAAAAAAGAAGAATATTAATTTTTGTTTTTATTAGTTAAGGGTACCTTTAAACATTAGTACTTTAAGTAAATAACACCGGTGGGGGTCAAGTAATGGGGGGAGGGGTGGGTAGAAAGTAATATATGGGACAGATAAAAGAAGTTATTAATGATGCAAGAAATATAATTTGTTACCATATGTTACCAAATAAAATTGTTTTAACCACAATAAAACCCCTGCAGTTCATTCTCTGCTATGTTCCTGGTGGAAGTTATGCTCTTTTTAAAGCTACAGTGCTTGCAATTCCAGGTGGGAATTCCATCTTGGACAAAATCCACATTTTGCTTCTCATTTTATTTTAGGACATATCAACTCTGACCCTCCAGATCACTGGTCTACTCTGCCGCCCTGTCATTATTTACTGAATGATACTAAGTGGGAGGTTACTGAGGCTGTAGCAGAATTTTTGGCAGATATTCTTAAATTTAAATCTGACCATGTATGAATGCATATGTCATCTTTGTTTCTTTTTTGATTTTATCTCCAACATTTAAACTTTTTACATTCTATGTAAAAAGTTCTCATTTGCAATTGTTATGCCATTAAAAGTTTGGTATGGTAACTCTGACCCTCCAGTGAATTCTAAGAAATGACTGAAAACCAAAGGAAATTTTGGTTCTTTAGACTAGGGTGGTTCGGACCATGTCCTTTTGAAACTAGAATTCTGTCAAATTTTGGAGTGATTTGGGGAAGGAGTCACTGAGAGCACATTCAACTCACAGCTGAGTAGCAGATCACACACTTTACATGTAGAAGATCCTGGGTCAGCAGATCCTTGGCATTTAAATGTAAATGGATCTTGAGAGGCAGAACTGAAAAAGATATTGATCTTACAACCTGGAAATCTTCTGCCAATCAGAATACACTATACTGGGGTCAATATACTAAAGGCCTATATCCATGCAAGGCAAATTTTCCTTAGCAAACTAAAAAGCTACTGTTGTGCCACCCACCCACCCCCAACACTTACACCAGAGCAGGAAAAGTATGGATTTCTGATGTGTCCACAGAGAGAAAACCATTTTCTTCCCCCCCAGTTAAAATTCATGCTTCTATAAATCGCATCTTCTGCTAGATATTTTTGGCTTTCGGATTTTGTGTGTGTGTGTTTTGTTTTTAGACTTCACACCATTTCTCAGCCTGGAGAAAAAGAGTGAGTGGTACAAGCTGTGTGCATGCAAGGACCAAAAAAAATAAAATAAAATCTGCCTAGTGACATTTCAGTTACACAGAGCGAGCCTCTGGGCTAGCAGGACAGTTTTGCTGGTTACCAGTAGAAACACTTACTGCTGTGTAGTTGCAACTTTTCTACACTGTGTTCCCCCAGAATAGGCCCCAGCCAGCATGACCATGGGAGTTGTAGGCAAAAAACATCTGGAAAGCTACCATTGGCCACCCCTGCTCTATAAGAATCAAAAGAAGCTGTGGTCTTAATAGGACAGTGATCTTATAACACAGCTAAAGAGGCAGTGTAGGTAGGCAAGAAACTTCCAAAAACACTAAAAAGTATGCAAAAAAAACAACACACGTTCAAAGCATCTGGAGCCAAATCTAAAAAACAAAAGTCCTGTTGTCATTTTTCAAGACCAACAAGTTTATCTATTGTAATTATAAACTTTCATGAGCCTAGCCTTGTGCCACAGTTAATTTGTTCCTTAAGTTGCTTAGCTGCAACAGCTTAACATGGCTGGCATTTTGTACCACTCTTCCTTTTGTTCAAAGTGACTTGAGTCTAGCGTTGCTTCTTCCAAACATATCTGAACAGCTTCAAAGCATCCCCCTTCTGATCTCCCAAGAAACTCTTTTTGAAAAATGCAAAACTCCACAGGGGTAAAAGGATCTGTACCCGACAAGGGGATTAGAAGGGGATTGATGCCTGATGCTCAGGAAGGTTATTTTAGATAGTAATTCCTAGTAGCTGGAATTAAAATTGCAGGGAAAAACATCAACAACAACAGATATGCAGATGATACCACTCTAATGGCAGAAAGTGAGGAGGACCTAAAGAACCTCTTGTTGAGGGTGAAAGAGGAGAGCACAAAAGTAGGCTTGAAACTCAATATCAAAAAAACTAAGATCATGGCATCTGGCCCCATCACACCTTGGCAAATAGAAGGGGAAGACATGGAAGTAGTGACAGACTTCACATTTCTGGGATCCAAGATCACTGCAGATGGTGACTTTAGCCATGAAATTAAAAGACATTTGCTCCTTGGGAGGACAGCTATGGCGAACCTGGGCAGTATAATAAAAAGTAGAGACATCACCCTGCCAACAAAAGCCCGTATAGTCAAAGCGATGGTATTCCCAGTAGTAATGTATGGCTGCGAGAGCTGGAACATAAGCAAAGTCGAGTGCAGAAGAATAGATGCTTTTGAGCTGTGGTGCTTGAGAAGGCTCTTGAGAGTTCCTTGGCCTGCAAGAAGATCAAATCAGTCAGTCCTAATGGAAATCAACCCAGACTGTTCCCTGGAAGGTCAGATGCTGAAGCTGAAGCTCAAATACTTTGGCCATCAAATGAGAAGGGAGCACTCACTGGAGAAGACCCTGATGCTGGGAAAGACAGAAGGCAAAAGAAGAAGGGGATGGCAAAAGATGAGATGGCTGGACACTGTTACTGATGTAACAAACACGAATTTGAGCAGACTTCGGAGGATGGTGGAAGACAGGAGGGCCTGGCGTGATTTTGTCCATGGGGTCGCAAAGAGTCAGACTCGACTATGCGACTGAACAACAACAACAAAGCACTTTAGAGACCAAGAAGAGTTTCAGGGCAAAAGCCTTCAGCCTGATGAAGGGAGCCTAGACTCTCAAAAGCTCATACTATGAAACTTGCTAGTTTCTAAGGTGCTACTGGACTCAAATCTAGATGCTCTCGTTCCTGAAACTATATTAGACAGAGACTTCTTATTTGCATCTCAGGAAGGTCTGGCAGGAAAGGATAGTTCAGCTGTCGAACTTTAACAATCGTGGAATTGATGCAATTCAGGCATTGATAATTGCAGATTTAAACTGGATGATTACAGGTGGGGGGGGACTTTGGCCGGTAGATCAGATGGCATTTGTTCATCTTGACCAGATATTTAAAAGTTTGGGAGAGCAGGTTGATAGCCTCAGCCCATGATCAAAACATGTGTTTCTGATTCCTTAAAGCAAAATCATACGTATTTGATCTGTATGAGGAGGGATGTAGGTCATAAGTACATGTTAGGTTTTCCCTAGATACATCCCTGGGTTAGATGGGGAGATGTGTGCTGCAACTCCACTCTTTCTAGGTACGCATGGGTCTGAGTCAGATCAAGACCTTGGTGTGTGGAGAAAAGGGGCTTAGAGTACCCTTCCATGCATGGTTTTCTGGCCCTGAAATGGCCCCAGATGGTGCTGTTTTCCTACTCTGGAAACATAAGGACTAGCCAGTCAGTACACTTGCTGTAGCAGGGCAAATACAACACCCATGGCCATTATACCTTGACCTGGTTAGCTCAAACTAGCCCAGTCTCTTCAGATCTCCCAAGCTAAGGAGGGTCCGCCCTGGTTAGTACTTTCATAGGAGATCGCAAAGTTTCCAGAAATTTACATCTCCTTGCACAACGCGGTTAGGTTTAAAAAAGGAATAGACATATATAGCTTCTCAAGTCTTTTAAAACATCAGCTTCCATGTACAATCACATAGGGCATTTTCGCACTGACCTTCAAGTGGCGCGACCACCCTCTTCACACCGGAGGATCTGCGCGGATTTCGCACAAGAAGTGCCGGAGCACCCAAAAGAGCCGGCAACTTCCGTCGCGAAACCCGCTCAAACGGAAACCGCCAAGAAGCAGGAAAACGTTTGAGCGGCTTTTGCGACGGAAGTCACCGGCTCTTTTGGGTGCTCCGGCGCTTCTTGTGCGAAATCCGCGCAGATCCTCCGGTGTGAAGAGGGTGGTCGCGCCACTTGAAGGTCAGTGCGAAAACGCCCATAGAGTTTTCCAACATCTTTGTGTCTGGAGTTAAAAGTCGAAATTGACACTGAAATATGTTCCAGGAATATACCAACGTCTCAAATTTCATAGTGTTGGAACCTAGGATTTTAATGTGCATAGGTTTGTCATAACTCCCCCACCTCAAGCTTTATTAACCAGGAAGTCTGTTCCTCAGACACTAGCATAGTTTCTGTAGGGATTCCTCTTATACAGGTATTGATGTTCTTTGGCTCAGGGAGCCAGGAGAAAATAATCAGCATGCTAGCCGGCTTTTGTTCTGGAAGGATGCCAGGGGCTAGACTGGTTCTACAATTCCTGCTGAAAAGGATTTTCACCAGTTGGTCAGAAGGTAAAATGGCTAGAACAAAACTGTACCTTTCAGAATACAACTTGGGGTGCTGTTTTATTCCTCTCCTCCTCCTGCAGTGTGAAACTGAGCTGATGATAAGGACGGGACATGAAGACATAAACACAAATAAGAGCAGAATATTTGAACTCTTGCCTTCTTATCAGTTTATAAGATTCTTCTCATTCCATTTTTCCAACTCAATGGTAAACATCAGCCATAAGAAACCATTTATTTGTAGAAACAGAAAAAAATCAAATTGTGCTTTAGTAACATTTAAGCTGTGGGGTCCTCATTTTACCGACCTCGGAAGGCTGAGTCAACCTTGAGCCGGCTACCTGAACCCAGCTTCTGCCAAGATCGAACTCAGGTCATGAACAGAGAGCTTGGACTGCAATACTGCAGCTTACCACTCTGCACCACGGGACTCTTCTTTAACCCTGGTAAAGGGGATTAAAAATACAGCGGCCTCTCACTGGTTGTATATCTCCTCCTCCCAAATCCTATAGGGGAGAACACTAGCCCAGATTGCTCAAGAGTCTCCAAAATCAGGAACCAAATATGGAAGCTATACCTGTATAATTTTTTTTTTTTTGCTATATTTTTATCTTCTTGTTCCCCTGAGGAGCTCAGGGTATTCTAATGTGGTTCCTGCTTCCTCATTTCAGCTTCACTACAACCCTGTTGAAGTAGGTTAAGCTGAGAGCGAGTGAGTGAGTGGCCCAAAGTTTCCCGAGAATTTGGACCCAAATCTCCCAGATTGTGGTCTGACACACTGCTTGCCATGTTGACATTGTCCTTTCCCTGTCCCTCTGTCTCTGTCTCTCTCTTCCCTCCCTTGTAGATCTCATCTTGGTTTTTCATCCCTGCTCCCTCTACCTTTGCTCCCTAGAAACCTTTTACAAGATAACTTGAGCTTTGATGGATTTTTCCAGCAGAGGTTTTAGCCTGATGTAATTGAAACTGGCCATAATGGCCTTAAAAATCAGGCTGGGGAGAGAGCTCAAGCTCCTGGGTCAGAAAGTGCACACTGAAGATGGCATTCTCATTCACTGATGGCCAATTCATAGAGACAGAAAAGGCTTTCTGATTGGAAAAGTCTTGTTTAGCTTCTCTTGGTGAGTTAAATGTGCCTGATAAATAGGTTATCTATCAGTCATATTTCTATTCCACTGTCCCCCAAGCAGCTGAGGACAGCGTTCAGTATTTTCCCCTCCTCACAAGAGCCTTGTGAGGTAATTAGGCTACAAGAAGGAATGACTAGCCCATAGTTGCCTCAATTTTGAATTTCTCAATAAGTGGGAATTTGAATTCAGGTTTCCATAGGCTGGTACTCTGACCACTACACTTATCACCATAAGACACTGGTGGTCCCTAGGCCACATCAACCACTAAGACAATTTTTTTCCCTACCAAAATTTAGTCACCAGTTTCCCTTAGGGGGTGGTGGAGGGGGGGTAGTTGTTGTGCCCTGCTTTTCTCTGCCTTAAGGGGTCCCAAAGCTGCTTATAATTGCCTTCCTCTCCCCACAACTGTCACCTTGTGAGGCGGGTGGGGCTGAAGGAGTTCTGAGAGAACTGGGACTGGCCAGCAGGCTTCTTGTGAAGGAGGAATGGGGAATCCAACCCGGTTCTCCAGATTAGAGTCTGCCACACTTAACCACGATGCCATTACACTACACTTGACAGGTATTTGCCAGTTGTAAGAATGAGATTCCACATTACAACTATATATTCATTGTGGGTTTTTTTCTATGTAGTTGTATGTAAGACTGTCTCTGAATGACTGGAGAGCAGATGCCAGTCAGAGGGGACAACACTGACCTTTTGAGACCAGTGGCCTATAAGCAGGGCTTTTTTTGAAGGAGGAACACACAGGAATGCAGTTCCAGCTGACTTGGCATCAGGGGTATGTGGCCTAATATGCAAATGAGTTCCTGCTGGGCTTTTTCTACCAAACAAGCCCTGCCTATAAGTATTAGTATAAGGTGTGTTCATGGGTAGAACTATGTTCTGTAAGTAACCAGTACAGGAGCAGAATCAAGATTCCACCTCAACCTGACATGTTCCTGCCAAAGGCTTCACTTTTCTTGGTTCTGTCCAGCCAAGGTTTCATCTGTCCTGTCTGGCCTTCCTATTCCTTTTGGGTGTTTTTAATTGGCCTCTTCAGATCCCACTTCTCCCTTGTGCTGAAGCTCCTCCAAGAGCCATACTACACATTAATGATTTTAAAGAACTGAGTCTAGATTCCCTGGACCCAACTTGTGTTCCCCACATCCTCGTAACAGCTGCAAGGAACAGCTTTTGTCTTTTTTGTGGGGGGGGGGGAGTTAAATGGGCTCAGAATGGTGCCATGTGGGGAGGAGGGGCTCCTGCCTCTCCCACCTCGGAACCATTTTCCTGTACAAAGACCACTGTGTTGTGGTGTGGAATTATATTCCTGATCTTGCTGCTCCACGTAGAGCATCTGATGAAGTGAGTTTTGACTCACTGAAGCTCCTATCCTGGACAATTTTGTTGGTCTTTAACATGCCATTGTGCTCAGATTTTTGTTCTCCTACTATGGAATAACCTGGCTCTCCTGCTGCAGCTAACAAATAGAGTCAGAATCAGGCAGCCTCCTATTCTTGCATCCTTCGTTCGGGGCCTGGAATTGGCTGGAACTGGATGTAAAGAGACTTCTCACATTATGCTGGATTTGCTGCACTTCTCACTTGGCTGTGATGTCCTCCTGTGAAGTCCTGCATCGATGCTTGAAAAGCCCAAGGTCACAGCCTTTTTTTCCCCCTCTGAGCTGCATGAGGCAGTGAAGGAAGACAGGGATCTCTCTTATTTTTTTTTTTTTTACTTCTCTCCTGTGATGTCACCTTGAAGCAGCCCCACTCTTGGCAGGATCCTCTTAGCAGCTCTGCCTGTTACCGAACACCATTGCCCAGGATTCTGTTTTCTCTCCTCTTTTTTGCATGTCTTATTTTAGAGACAGAGGCTCCTGCCTGTCTCGGGACTAGATGGTTTTGAGAGCCAAGCATAAAAGAAGAACATGATTCCAGTAGGTCAGTAGTCTAGGTTGGCTCGAGGGGACAGCCAGGAGGAGGATTTTGCTGAAGCCCACCACACATTCAGATCCAGAGGAGTAGCCGCATTAGTCTTCTGAAACTGAAATAACAAGTCTTGCAAGGTGATTCAGAGTCCACCCCACCCCCCTTTTGTCAGTCTTCATGAATCCGATGGAACTTCATGGATGCTTGTGCCACAATCCATTCATTGGTCTTCGTAAAGCCACAAGGCTACTGTTGTTTCAACAGTCAGCCACAACTTTTCTCAGAGCAGCGCAAGAGAATTTTCAGTTTGCACATCCCACATCTTCAAGGCTATGGGGGTTAGAAGTACCCATGCTTCCTTGAATGAAAGCCCCAAAGTCCTCAGCAGTGAAGGAAATGCCAGGCTGAAGGGAAGGGAAGATAAAAGATGGCTATTTTAAGTGTGAAAGCATGTTTCTAGCTCTTGTGTTGCAAAGATGGGCAATACCTGGTAAAATTGTAGAAGCCAAGAACTACAATTTCCTGGGTTAAGAACTATATACACTCCCCCCCACACACACACCTTCTTGCCCTTAGAAGGAACAGGATATATTGTGCAGAATTAGCAGGGCTTTGCTCAACAGACACCCCCCAGAATCCTTTTAAAATAGTTTATGCACTTCCTGAGAAACATCCCGGCCAGATTCGGCAAGTGTAAAGTACTGCTTGGAAGAAGCAGGGCCTTTCCAGGTGTGACTTCACAGGTTCTGGAAGAGGTTACTTGGTTTTGCTCTTTGCTGACCTTCCAGAAAAAGGGCATCTCAGTGGCTATAAAGAACCTGTCTCAGTTATTCTGTGTGGTATTTTACAATGCTTTCAATGATGGTTTAGTTACAGGAATTGCAAGCTGCTCAAGAGATATGGAATATAAATATTTGTACAAAATTTAGAAAGTTCAGGCAGGAGAATCTCTCACAAGATTGCATGCACTGGACCCACAACAGTCTGTTGGGTCTGCATAGCTGGATTCCAGTAGCACTTTAGAGATCAACAGATTTTATGGGGCATAAGATTTCAAGAGCCAAAGCTCCATTTGTTAGAGATCAGTCTGCATAGGAATTTATTTTTTGCAAATAAGTATTCCAAATGCAGTGCACCAGCATGCAGAAAGGCAAGCAGCCATGTGCGAACAAAAGGGAATGGTTCAGCACATGCTGTTAGGATGAAGTTTTGCATTGCTGTGGTGTCTTAAGTTCTTTAAATGCCACCGGTGGAGTCCTGCAAAAAAACTGAATCCATTGCCTGGGTGTGACAGCACTTGACTGGCACGCTGAATGCACAAAGCACAGGGGCAGGAGCCTTAGTGTGTCTGTTTAATGGTCAGTCGGTCCTAATTTTCTACCACCTGCCTCATTTCGCCACTCACCACCCACCCACCCCAATTTTTTTTTTTACCCACACAGTCTCAAAGCTTTGGGTCTTTTCAGTTTCATCCATTTAATTCCAACTCGTTTCTGTTCTGGGCACTGCAGGTTCAGTGCTGCAGCAGCCATACCCACACGGCGCTCTTCTGGCTTGGCGTTTCCAAGATGCTGGGTCTCCAGTGGGACCGCTTTGCCTGATGGATGCAGCTCGTTTTGATTGGGTGGCATCCGCTGCAAGAAGCCGGAGGCCTCTTCCGCATTCTCGTCAGGTTGAGTTGTGTGCCTGGCATTCCGAGAGTCAAACCGAAGGCACTCGAAGAAGGAGGCAGCTGAGAACAGCTGCCAAGGGTGCAGTTTGCATAGAGTCACGAGGCTGGAAAAAGCTTCTAGATTATAATGGGCAGCCTCTCCTCCACCACCCCCAATTTTTCAGCCTAAATACAATTCAGCAGATGAGGTTGCCTAATTTAATGTGGCAAGGTGAAATTCTGTGAAAAATGTAGGAGGTTTCCCAGCATCTTGCTTTTTTTTGTTCTATTTTTTTTCAAGTACCATGCTCTTTATTTTTTAAAAAAAAACTTTTGTCATAGTTTCCGGGGGTTGATTTTGCTAGTGCAATATGGACTCAAGTGCTGGTGTGTCAGAACAAGCCAACTTGTATACATACAGTTTGGAGCAAGGAACAGGGTATGTATGTGTGTAGAATTTGGAGCATCTGTTATTTTCCCATTTGTGTGTTGAAAGTGTGTGAAACTGAGATCTGGAGGACATGGGGCAGGGTTTGTTGGGGAGGGAGAGAAAACTGTGAGCTGTAGACATCCTGTGCCCAGTGAAGGTATCCGTAACCATTAATTTTGTCTCCATTTTTCCCCATCCGCTATCTGATCTTGGAGCCATCAGTTACTGCATTTCGATGCTGTGATCATGCTGATTTAGAGCCACACAGGGAACGGAACCTACATTTTCCTTTGGAGGGGATATGCAGACTTGGCTCCTCACAGCCACTCAAGCAAAGTCACACTAGAGGAAGGCAGCTTCCCTGTCTCCTCCTCCCAAGGGAGCCTTCTGTGTTGCCTGAAGCCGATATAGTATAGTGGTTACAGTGCCAGTCTAGGATGTGGGAGATTCAAGTTCAAATCCCCACTCTTCCATTGAAATTTGCAGGGTTATCTTGGACCAGTCATGCAAAATTAGCCTAACCCACCTCACAGGATTGTTGTGAGAATAAAATGGATGAACAGATAATGATGTAAGCTGTTTTGAGTCCTTATTGGGTGAGAAAGGCGGGATGTATAAATCAGTGTTGTAGCCCTCATTTGGAATGCTGTGCTCAGTTCTGGTCACCACACCTCAAAAAAGATATTATAGCATTGGGGGCTAGAACACTTTCCTTATGAAGAAAGGTTAAAGAGGTTAGGGCTCTTTAGCTTGGAGAAATGACAATTGAGGGGTGGCATGACAGAGTTTTACAAATTTATGCATGGGATAGACAAGGTTGAGAAAGAAGTTCTTTTCTCCTTTTTTTCACAATACAAGAACTCATGGGCATGCAATGAAATTAATGAACAGTAGATTTGGAACAGATAAAGGATGTACTTCTTCATCCAAACAGTAATTAACATGTGGAATTCACTGCTACAGGAAGTGGTGACAGCTACAAGCATAGACAGTTTCAAGAGGGGACTGGATAAACATACGGAGCAGTGGTCCATCAGTGGCTATTAGCAGCAAGGTATGGATAGGACACTATGACTGGGGCAGTGATGCCCTGTATTCTTGGTGCTTGGGGGGGCAACAGTGGGAGGGCTTCTGGAGTTCCGGCCCCGCAGTGGACCTCCTCGTGGCACTTGGATTTTGGCCACTGTGTGTCACAGAGTGTTGGACTGGATGGGCCATTGGCCTGATCCAACAAGGCTTCTCTTATGTTTTTCTGTAAATTGAGTAAATGAATGATGCTCCTGAGGGTCACTGGGTTCTCAGGAACAGTATGGGGGGTCATCAGAAAAAAGCCATTCCATTAGCAGAATGGGTGCTACTCCCACAAAATTGAAAGATCCAGGCCATATATATTTGAAGGAGTCTATATGAAAAATGAGGAAGGAAACGGCAAACCGACTCTGCTCCTCTTTTGCCTTGAAAACCCCGCGAGTGGTTGCTGTAATTCAATTGTGACTTGATGGCACTTAATTGTAATATCATATGAAAGATACATTAAGGTCGCCTGCCTGATCCTGAAGGTCATCTGGTACAATCCAAGGCATAAACATCAATCCAGAAACGTCCACTTCCCACCCCCCACCCCCAGTCCATCTATGCAGTCCAGCAGCATTACATAAAAACTATATGATCTGCGTGAGTGAGTCATGCCTAGAATAAGCTAAACATTTATGCGGAGGACCAAAAGATCTCCCTGTGTCATCCAGCCTGGGAAGAGAATGCCTCTCCTGCCTATGTTGCTGCCTCACCTGCTTCCCGCAGAAGTTCTGTCCCCTTGAACAGCAGCATAACTGGGAGAACTCCAACGGGGGTGGCTCTTCTTTTTGATGCTCCGTTTGTTTATGAACATCGAAACCAGCTTGCTGGTTTAAAAAGCTTCATGAGATGTGAGCACCTTTTTTGTGCTTTGCTGCTGTTTGTGACTGATTTTAAATGGTTTACCTTCGCTCAGTTTTTATCAGCACCAAGTGTTTTTAATTATATCTGGGAGATGTCGTGTTTTGTAAGCCACCTTGGAAGATAGCACTGGCTGATAAAAGCAAGATATAAAAAATTAAAATAAACTGCAGATATGGAGGAGGGTTGCCAACGTCTAGGTGGAGTTTGGAGTTGACCAGGAATTACAACCGATTCCCAGACTGCAGAAGCTGGTTCCTCTGGAGGAAACCACAGCTTCCGAGGCTGGTCTGTATGGAATGACGTCCCTGCTGAGCTCTGCCCCTCCCCAGTCTCCAGGAGTTTGCTAAGGTAGAATTGTCAGCTATATAGGAGGCACTACACTGAATCATCCATATGTGGCAAGGTAACTGGGTGACTGTGAAAGATGACGGACCCACTAAGTGTTCAGACTGGGTGTGATTCTGAGTTCTTGATGTCACCTGACAAAACTATGGAATCAGTTCGAAAGAATCTGACAGGGTGAAGTACCTCTTTCAAGCCAGCTGCAGTGGTGGTGCCCAAGAGCAGCAGAATAACAGGTGTAAGGGGTCAGGGGCTCCCTCTGAAAGCAGTCAGCCATGACAACACAGTGATCAAACACTGAAATCTGGCTGGCAGAATCACTGGCTCGACCTCTTTTGCCTTAGGTATTGTGCTTGACTTTGCTATTTGATTGCAATTTTTTCCTTGTTTTGCCCCCATTGGATGCTTGCCATGGCAGAGCTTGCTTCTCAGCTGTTTTCTCCTCTTACAATTGCTATACTGTTTGCTAGCACTTAGTCGGGTAGGACTGAAAGCGAGTTTTTGGGTGGTAGTTTTTTTAAAAGATTGTGCCAGACCCATGCAATCTCTTTTTTGCTACAAAAATGAGGGAAAGGTTGCACAACTAACCCAGATTTAAAGCATCCATTTTCTCCTGGAGTAGTCTGGAAGTGCGGTAGAATTTCAGGGGATCCTCGGGTCCCACCTGGAGGCTGGCATCTCCAGAAACTGGCAAGCTTTCGTGGAAGATTGGATTGTTGAACCTGGGTCTCCGAGATATCAGTATGATAGCCTAATCAGTACACCTGGTTTTCAGTGTATCTGTGTTCAAGGTTAAGCTGAGAGGCATGTTGAAAAATCAGGAATAAAAAAAATTAAATGAGGCATCCCTTAGTGAAGAGGGATTCTCAAAGAAACCTTGTAGAATATTAGTTCATGGCCATGGCTCTGTGTAGGCCACATTGGGATTGCAAGTGCACAGGACAGCTGGAGAAAAGATTTCCAAAGCTTTCTAACAGATTAGGTGTGCCACTACTCTCTCTGGCACTTTCCCGCCAGAATGATCACATGACCTCAGTTCTCTTTTTGTCACTCCAAAGCAAGGATCTCCATTGCTGTTCTGTGTTTTTTTCCCACACCTCATTCTTAAGGATGATGAGAATTCTTTCAAAAGATTTTTTTTGTCATCTTTAATCAGTCTAGTGAGGAATGAACTACATTTAAAGAAAAGTTTCTGGCTTTGCTCTTTGTTGTTATGACTCAAAAGGGGCCTCCTCAATACTGTGCCAACTGTGGGTTTAAAATGGCATTGAGGAATGCTTATTCTGTGTGCCTTATCTGCCTGAGGTATGACACACACACTGGAGAGCGAGAGAGATCCATTTATTTATTTTTTTTATTTACTTCATTTATACCCAACCTTTCTCCTCAGTGGGGCCACTAAGCAGATTGCATGGTTCTCCTCTCCTCTATTTTATCCTCACTGCCACCCTATGAGGTAGCCTAAGAGGGTGTGACTGGCCCAAGGTCATCCAGCAAGCTTTCATGGCAGAGTGGGGATTCGAACCTGGATCTCCCAGATCCTAGTCTATTACTTTGATCACTACACTACATTATTCTTGTAAGTCCACAGAAATTTCTAACCCTTGGTTTTTAAACATTGTCCCCCAATGTGATGTAGATGTAAATCTCCAGCATATTTTCTCACTTTTTGAGGTGCCCCATGAGCTGAGATTAACCATAATACTTAACAATCCATAGTGTAATGCCCCAGTTGAGCTAGCTAACTAGCCCACATTGGACCCAATCTATATATCACACAATCTGAAGTGAAAAAATTCAAGCCTTTACAACTTTGGACTTGAAGTTAAGGCAGGAGTGTCATAGATCTCGATTGCTCCTTACAAATGGAAAACTAGCACATTAGGCAGAAAGCTGCACTGTTTTTATTTTATTTATGCTATTTATAGTCTGCCTTTCTCAAGACAGATTACACAGAGTTGGGCCACTGTAGCCCTTTTCTGGACATGTGAGTTTATTATACGCTTTGTCATGGCAAAGCATTTCTTAAAAAGGCTCAGTAGTCTGACAGTAATGCAGAATAATTTTTCTTCTGGTTTATAGCCGCTTCCCTACCTTGCTTATCAGAAGGAGATTCTTATGGTGAGCTGGAGTGTATTGGTTTACAGATCCTGCTCATCAAGGAGAAGGGATTTCAAGGTTAAGCAAGGAGCTAGCTCTAAAGTTTTTGTTCAAACTATTCTTGCTAGCCCAAATGGAATACCCCGGAAAAGGTGGTGCTTTTCAGGGGTTCAGTAGTTCCAATTTTTGCATCTGCATACCTAGATGTAAATGGAAACATGCCACTCGGGCTAGGTGGCATTATCTAACCCTGTCCTTCTCCTCCCTGTTGTTTACAGAGGGTACTGAAAAAGCCTGACCTGGAACCAGGAGGTTGGCTCCATGTATCCAGAATCCACCACGGACTCTCCGGCTAGATTCTCAAACAGACAGACGGGCTCCCCAGGCATGATTTACAGGTAAGCTTGCAGCATGTTACCTAATTTCTGATGCATCTGTTGGGAGATTTGCTTAGGGCTGCCATTTGGCAGACAATGCGTGGAACACATGTAGTTTTTAGGGAGGGAGATTGGGTGCAGAATTCATCTTCATTAAAAAACAAAAGCAAGTTTCTAAACCTTGTATGTGAAGAAATATTGAAAAGTGCATGTGCAGTATTTCTCCAAAAATCCCAGGAACCAATGAGTTAGCTAATAAAAATTTCTGGAGAACAGGGATATGAGCAGAGTCACGATTAAGTTTGCAAAATAGTAAAACTTGCCCAGTGCATCAAGGGCTGAGAGAAAGAAAAAAACGGAGCTTAGAAGTAGCAAGTTGGAGAGCAAAAGGGTGCGGAATGCCCTTGAAATTAATGCTGAATGCTTTGGGGCAATTTGACAGTTTTGTCTTTGTGAAGGTAAGTTTGTAGTCAAGTATCAAAAGGTAGTGAATATTTGACACAACAAATAGTTGATGAAAGCGAATATTTGACACGAACCTTCATGGAAGTCACTTGTTTATTGCTGAACCCCACTGAGGTTCTTCACTACTCTGAGGTTCCCCGCTATCTCACCAACTGCTGATCTGATCATATCTCATCCTGGGTACCTAGCTTACAATGCTGTGCATTCTCACATATTGTCAGTGGGAGCCGACTGTGGTTTTGTTCTCACTACACATCACAGTCTCTTAAGGCAGTGTAGTGTCTGGAATGGGGCAGCAGCACACAGTAGGTGAGAGAGAATGGTTTTCTGGCTGCTGGCAATGACAGGCCAAGTGGGCTTGCAGTAGGTGAACAGAGAAGATGGAAGTCCCTCCCTTCTTTGTACCATGAGCCCAAGATGGCCTTCTGCAGCCAATTGGTAGAGAATTTGGGTGGGGGGGTCCCAGCATAACAGAAACATCGCTATGATGAACAGAGACTGGTTCTAGGTTCAGGATATAGGGTTGGTAATATATAGGTCACTCCCAGGTATGATACCTCCCCCGTTGATTGCTACCTACTGGTTGCTGCATTGATGGCCATTAACTGTAGCTATTACTGTCTCCTGGAGAACAGAGCATGTAAGCTAGTGGTGACAGCTGCCCTTGCTTCCATCACTGCTTGGGCTAGTGATGACTTATTTTTTAAAATATATATATATATATTATAAATAATATAATAGAGGGCAGTGTATTTGGGAAGTATTCCTGACCATCTCCTTTGGTCCTTGAAGGCTGCATTCAATTGGAAAAACAGATTTAGGAAAACATACATAGGCCACCTCACAAGGATGGGGCACCACAAGCACTTTGCTCCTTTGCCCGTAAAAGTTAGTGGAGCTTTCATTTGAAGTGCTGGAGGGATGGCAAGGAATTGATTTTGCTCCTGCCCAAGTAGTGAGTTCAAGTGCTTCCCCTTGCACTTTTCCCCTGTAGGCATGACTGACTATTCTTGATAGGAAGAGCTAAAATTATCCTCTGTCCTGGAGATGGGTGGTCTGGCCCTTACTGGTAGGATCCCTGGAAGAAAATGCATTGTTTCATTTGATATAGAGTTCATGCACAGCACCTCCATCTCTCTTAACGCTGGATGTTGTGCTAGTTAATAGCTATAATAATTAACAGCTGGAAGATGTCCTATTCAAAGCCCCCTAGGAAATAAAGGCTTAACTTCTAGAATATTGGTGGAAATTTCTCAATAATGTAGCTAGAAACCGAGAAGGGAGAGATGGTGTGCTTCCCTGTACCTGCTCTCCTGGACTTCCTTCTCCTTTCTGGACTTTCCTTCTCCTCTACTTTATCCCTTTGGTTAGTGGGGACTGATGAGAAAGTGAAGCTAGATGGAATCCTCTAAGAATGAGTTGTAAATTCCCTGTGTAGCTGCCCTGTATCTGTCCCAAGGGGTTCATTGTCTAAAGTTCAGTAATGAGGGAAGAACAGAGGGAGAGGATGATGGAACAGACGAGGCTAACCAGGGAGCAATGTGAGCAAACATGCTGTCAGGATTTGCACCTAAGTCTCTGTATGTTTGTGTAATTCTCCCTGAAGCCTGTGGGTTCATCTGCATGGGCATTTCTTGTGTTCCCATATTGAATGTCTGCAACATTGCAGCCCAAAAACCCCTCACTTTGGTTGCTGTGTGGCTTCTGCCAGCCCTCGCTTTCCATACCATCCTGTCTCCAGTGCTTGGACAAAGACCCTTCCTTAGCACTTGACAAGCACAGTCCAGCAACATGAACATTGGTCTTCCACTTGGTGGTGCTGTTGTCAAAGCTGTTAACTGCTCATCCTTAAGAAATGATAAGAAGCACATAAAAGCTCTGGCTGGGTGTAGGGAAGTGGGACCAGGTTTCCCTTGGGGTTTTTTTCTGTGATCTGTGGAACATTTCTCCTTTCTTTCCTTTTTTGCTGTCGGAAGTGCTCGCTACGGGAGTCCCAAACGACAGCTCCAGTTCTACAGGTAACAGCATTCTTTTTCTTCTTGACAATACCGTGCATCCAACTCATTCATGGGGATAGCTGTGGGCAGGTGAATATTAGCCTTTTGTGGTCTCCCTTTGGGCTCCTGGTTCTTGGCTCCCCAGATTCTGCATTCTTGGGTGTTAAAACTGGTGCCTTCATCTTCCTGGCTCCTGTGGCTTTAGGAAAAGTGTGGCAGGTGCTATAACTGTGTCTCCATTCCTGAAGAAATCTGTACATCCTGAATTTCTGCCTGTTGGGGAAATGGGGATCTTAGTAACCCTAGTGTGATTCTGGTCGTCCCAGTGCATTGAGATATGCTTTGAGAGGGAGGGCAAGTTTTACATTTTGAAAAATCTTTGTTTTGATCAGCTGATGAATGGAATACCCCTTTTTCAATACTCAGAGATTGGGCCATCTCTTTGTAAAAGTCCTTTATTTATAGCATCTCCCCTCCCACTTTCTTCCATGATGGAGCATACAGAGTTCCCAGAGGTCTCCAAACCAGGTACTGACCAACCCAAAACCTAAACTTCAAAAAGGTAGCTGGATCATGTTTCTTTCAATTGTATCCTGGGCCCCCTCAGCCTAGCGGATGACCTCTTTACAAAACGAAGATGTGCTTTCTACCAATTCATAAACTGGGGCTTTATGCTTGTCCCTGGGTGACTGTTGCAGAAAAATGCATGTAAACCTCACTAGTATGAGTTGATAGCTGCTCTCAAGGACAGCTTCGGAAAGGAACAGACAACCTTGAGACATCTTCAAGTATATAATACAGTGTTGCTCATTTAAAGCACCATGCTGTCGGGAAATGAGTAAAAGCTGGGGTGGCAGTTGCAAGTGAAAGAGTGAACAGGAAGGAGAACGCAATATGCACTAATCAGCCAGGGGGGAAAGATGATTTCATCTGGGACTCCTTTCCAGAAACAATGTGTGCTTCAGCCTATTAAAAGCAAACCGAGTCTGCTAGTGTGAAAAGCTTCTCCTGCAGTTTTGTCCATCGTGGAAATAGCATATTGAGTTATACAGGAGAGGTGAAGCTTTATTACACTGACGAAATTGATATTTGATTCCTAGCATGTCTGAAAACAAGGATGGAAGATTCACTCAGAACTCAAGCAGACTTGTTTTGTTGGTTTGATTTGGTTTGAACGCTATTGCATGCCCTTCCGCAGCCCCAGAACCAACTTACAATTAAGTTAAAAATCAATGTGAACCTTTAAGGGCACAGTTGCTAAAGTTTCAAATTCTCACTGTTTTTGCCAGTCTCATAGGGATCTCATTCCCTTCTCTTCTACATTCATTGTTAATATACTGTACCCTGATAGGCCGGGCAGGTAGCCAATGAGAAGCTGCTGTGATCCACGCCACCTAGCCACTGACCTCACTGAACCTCTCAGAGAGATGACCTTGTTTGCCATCTTGAGACTGTTTAAATCCACTGTAAAAAAAAGCACCTCATAGTTCAACATTAGTAGTAGGCAGGCCTTTTTTGGTAGAAAAAGCCCAGCAGGAATTCATTTGCATATTAGGCCACACCCCCTGATGTCACCATTATTTCACATGGGGCTTTTTGTAGAAAAAGCCCAGCAGACCTCATTTGCATATTAGGCCACACTCCCTGACACCAAGCCAGCCGGAACTGCGTTCCTGCTCAAAAAAAAAAAAAAAAGCCCTGGTAGTAGGTATATTGATACCTATTGTGTTTGGGTTGTGCCCAGGGTAGATGATGACACTTCTGGCTTCTAATGGGCATTTGCACAGATTATGCTGAGGAACTGCTATTTGGTGACCTTCCATTTATTTACTTAGTGTCATTCATGCACATAGCACTTAGAACAAGTCAATAGAAAGACAGAGGTCTGCCCCAAGAAAATCAAAGTCTAGATTTTCACAGTGTGCAGGACAACAAGGAGGGAAAGGAGAGGCAGAAGCAAGATGGGATGTATGCTGGCTTAATTTCATTCAGGGATGAGGGCCAAGGCTTTGTGAACACAGTGGCATTGGATTTTGAGCAGGGGTTGAAAACGCAGTGTCATACAGACTGTGAGCTAGCTATTCAAGATAGCTATTGTAAGCATTAGGGCTGTGTGGATGAGAAGGCAGGAGAACTTCAGGAGGCTGAGAGTGGTAGGATAGGGTGCTTTATCATTTTTAACTGGAGGTGCTTAGGACCAATGTTCCCTCTAAGCTGAGTTAGTGTGAGCTAGCTCACACATTTTTGTCTTAGCTCATGAAAAATGGCCCCAGAGCAAATTAATTTATGCAGTAGCTCACAACTTTAATGCTAAGAAAGTTTTATTCAGAATGTAAGCTTTTGTGTGCTAGAAGCACATTTCATCAGACAAAAATTTGGAGCTGTTGTCATCATGAACACATCAGACTTCATAAAGGAGGCTCAAAGACAACTCTCAAATACTTTTTTTTATACCATGCCATACCAAACCTTTAATGGCATAATAGATTCAGATAAAAATACACAGAATATAAAAATTTAAACATTGAAGATAAAATCAAAATAAAACCGAGCTTACAGATGCATTCAAACTTTTTTTTATAAACCACTGGACTCAGACCCCACACAAGAATATAAAAAGAACTCAACAAGATTACAAAGGAATTACCTCTGAACATTCAGGAACAGATCCTGTAACACACATCACAGGAACCTAGGCCAGGTACTTTTTATCTTCTCCCCAAAATACACAAACCAGGCAACACGGGACATCCCATTGTGTCTGGGATATGCACCATCACTGAGAGGGTATCTGTCTAATGATGTGTGCTTCTAGCACACAAAAGCTTACATTCTGAATAAAACTTCATTGGCCTTAAAGGTGCAACTTGACTCTTGCTTTGTTTTACTGCTTTAGACCAGCACAGCTGCCCACTTGGATTTGACTTTAATGCTAGTAGCTCACAAAGTCGAATTTCTCCTCACAAGACTCCACAGCTTAGAGGGAACATTGCTTAGGACCCATGTGCAGACCCTGGGTAATTTGAAACCTGGATTTTTTTTCCCAACTGGATTTTTCTTATCTGTTTTGACATTGCCTTGATTTTGCATATGTCTTCTGCTAACCCAGAGCTACAACCAAGGGGCTAGTTCTACAGCCTTATGGATGCTGACTGTGCATGCTGGAACAATTATCATCACCGCCACCAAATGCAGACTATACTTATCTAAGGGCCCAGACAAAAAATGCAACATTGTGGGAATTATGGTGTCTACCACTGCTGCATTTATTAAGGAAAGGGGTTTTTTTATTGGTTCAGGAGCTTTGGAAAGCCAGAAACCTGTCACGTCCAGAACACATAAGTTTGCCAACAGTATTTTCTCAGCCCAAACAGAAGGGGAACCTTCATTTTGCTATTTGATTCTGACTTCAGGTAAGACATGCTGCAAAAATAAACAGAAATCTTATGGCATCTTGAATACTGGTGATGGAAAGTACTGTCAAGTCTCACTTATGGCAACCCTGTGAGATTTTCAAGGCAAGGCACTAACAGAGGTGGTTTGTCACTGCCTGCCTCTGCCTAGCAACCCTGGAGTTTGTTAGAAGGTCAAGCTAGCCTGGGCCATCAAGGTCAGAGCACCTTAAATGCTAACAAGATTTTATTCCATCATATGCTTTCAGGCATTTGAGCCAACTTCAGTGTGTGCATGTAGTGGGTCCTCTCTATGTAGACACATATATTGAGTCTTTGGAGGGGGGCTAGACCCACAACCCCCATCACCACTCATCAGATGCTCAAGGGTACCAAGCACATTCCATGATGTTGTCATGGTGCTTTAGATCAGTGTTGATTTTGAGGCTAAGCCTAAAGCAAGAAGTATGCCATTCTAATCACATAGTAAGATCCAAACACACGTGGCAAGCATTCTCAGCATGAGGAGATACAAATAAATGAGAACACCAGATGGGGTAGCAATTATCAAGCCAGGGCAGAAATCAAGAAAGGAAAAAAGTGTTAATTGTAATTCTTGTCCCTGAACTAATTGCTTGCAACTGAAAGCTTTTGTAATTCACTCTAAATTGTTCCAGATCTCCTGGAAATCTCAAGGTATATACAGACATAACGGGTATTTGAACAGTGGGTCAACTTAGAAAACCCACTCACTGTCTTGATTTCTTATTCATTTACTGAAGTCTATATATTGAATTTGCAGCAGAAGCCCATTATGCACAGCATGGTTTGGTTGGCACCTATGATGTCACAACTGGTCACCATCCCTTTTGCAAACCTGTATTAAAAAACCAAATAGATAAAGCAGTGAACAAAAGTTCAAATGCATAGCTGTACAAGACAAACTGCATGCCCTGAAGCATGTGGGTGGACTAAGACCAAAGACTGAACCAGTGCTTGATTTGTTGGTATATGCATCTGTCATCCTCATTGAAAAGACTTGTTCTTTAGGAGAAAAATCCCTTACATTTTTTGTGTTAAATTCATGCCTGTTGCACACCCTCAGCTTTCGCTTTTTTAAAACAAGTTTTTATAGAGGGAAGTGCCGAACAGAATCCCAGAAGCCAGTGGAGTGAGTGGGGAGAGTTTAAGGCTTCATCATTTTAAAAATAAGTGCTGGTGTGCTAGGCTGCATGTGTTAGAAATCTCCAGGAATCTAGGAGAAAAAAAATACACAGAATGTGATGAGAGGTCACAGAATTCAGCTTGCAGAGAATCTCAACTTACATTTTATTTTGTTTTAAAAGAAGGTTTTAGTCCTTATGCTTTGAAGTGTATGGGCAGTGCCTGGCAAAATTTCCAAAGCTGGCTGAATAAGATTTCTAACTTTTAAGGGTTTTGGTGCTCTGCTAGAAAAATCAGAATAAATTCTGCTAAAGTGGCAAATGTACTCATTACACACTGTATTGATCTTAAAAATGTGTTTACTGGTTTCATCTTTGGTACCATATTGAAGGAAAAAAGGAAACACTTCACAAAGTACTGAGGCAACTATAAAGTCCTCTTCCAAGAACACCTACCTGCCAAGTGGTAGTGCAGGAGTCAAGGGAAGTAGAGACACATTCCTCAGGGTTTGGGGTGAACAAACGCCCCCCCCCCCCGAAACAGGGTGTAATTATTATAAAGTAGCTTGCTAATCTGTCAGCCTTGTTTCTAGCACTCCCACCATTTGGCGGGCATGTTAAGAACATATGAACATAAGAGAAGCCATGTTGGATCAGGCCAATGGTCCATCCAGTCCAGTCCAACACTCTGTGTCACACAGTGGTCAATATATGTGTGTGGATGTGTATATATACACACACACACATATATATATATACTGTGGCTAATAGCCACTGATGGACCTCTGCTCCATATTTTTATCCAATCCCCTCTTAAAGCTGGCTATGCTTGTAGCCACCACCACCTCCTGTGGCAGTGAATTCCACATGTAAATCAATCACCCTTTGGATGAAGAAGTACTTCCTTTTATCCATTTTAACCTGATTGCTCAGCAATTTCATTGAATGCCCACGAGTTCTTGTATTGTGAGAAAGGGAGAAAAGTAGTACTTCTTTCTCTACTTTCTCCATCCCATGCACAATCTTGTAAACCTCTATCATGTCACCCCGCAGTCGACGTTTCTCCAAGCTAAAGAGCCCCAAGCGTTTTAACTTTTCTTCATAGGGAAAATGTTTCAAACCTTTAATCATTCTAGTTGCCCTTTTCTGCACTTTTTCCAATGCTATAATATTCTTTTTGAGGTGCGGTGACCAGAATTGCACACAGTATTCCAAATGAGACCGCACCATCGATTCATACAGGGACATTATGATACTGGCTGATTTGTTTTCAATTCCCTTTCTAATAAGTCTCAGCATGGCATTGGCCTTTTTTATTGCAATCGCACACTGTCTTGACATTTTCAGTGAGTTATCTACCACGACCCCAAGATCTCTCTCTTGGTCAGTCTCTGCCAGTTCACAACCCATCAACTTGTATTTGTAACTGGGATTCTTGGCCCCAATGTGCATTACTTTGCACTTGGCCACATTGAACCTCATCTGCTACGTTGACGCCCACTCACCCAGCCTCAACAGATCCCTTTGGAGTGCCTCACAATCCTCTCTGGTTCTCACCACCCTGAACAATTTAGTGTCATCTGCAAACTTGGCCACTTCACTGCTCACTCCCAACTCCAGATCATAAATGAACAAGTTGGAGAGCATGGGACCCAGTACTGAACCATGGGGCACCCCACTGCTTACCGCCCTCCGCTGTGAAGACTGCCCATTTATACTCACTCTCCGCTTCCTATTAATTAGCCAGTTTTTGATCCACAAGAGGACCTGTCCTTTTACTCCATGACTCTTGAGCTTACTAAGGAGCCTTTGATGAGGAACTTTATCAAAAGCTTTCTGGAAGTCAAGGTAAACAACATCTATTGGGTCCCGTTTGTCCACATGTTAGTTCACCCCCTCAAAGAATTGTAACAGGTTAGTGAGGCAAGATCTTCCCTTACAGAACCCATGCTGAGTATTCCTCAATAACTTGTGTTCATCAATGTGCCTACTCGTTGTCGGCTCATCAGTGTGCCTACTACATGTTGCCGGTTCTCAGACCGATGGGGCTGCCCAATTTCAGTAATGCGGCAGTTTTTCAGGGGCCTTGCGATAATTGAGCTGAGTATTGTCTTGTGTACCAGCAGTTTCTCTTCTGCCAATGTCTGCCCTGGCAGTGTTCTGCTGGCCTCCTCTGGCACGTCGGGTGATGATGTACATCTGCAAAGAAGATGATGTGTTGGCAAAATCCAGACCAATTAGCTTTTTTTCCCCAGAGCGCGTCTGGGAGGCCATCCAGGCTCTGTTAATCTGGGAAAGTGCATTAAGAGGAGGGATAAAAGGCAAATAATCTCTCCCCATCATTTTTACCATCTAGAATTAAGGAGCCACTTAGCCTTGGAATATTCCATATTAGCGGAATCACTGCCCAGGGAAACGTCAGTGGCTGACCTCTCAGAGTCCATCCAGCTGCTGGGTCGCAATGCTGAAAGCCCTTGATCTCCCAAACGTACTGGTTTCTACCTGCCTGAAAGGCTATGGTTCTTTTCTCAAAACAAATGCCTTGTTTGTTACATAAATGGAGGAGAAGAGAATAAAGCAAATGTTTGTTGTTGAAATTTTTCCTCCTGTTTATTCTATGCTGAAGTTCCACCTTGAGTGGAAGTTCCCTATTTTCTTGTTGACTCAGAAGCCTCTTCCCAGTCCCAGGTATTTGGTAGGGGTGAGAACCACTGGGTTTCACTCTGAGAAGCCTCTATGAGCCCAGAAACAGACTAACAGTGTCATCCTAAACACAGTTACATTCTTCTAAAACCGTGGATTTTGAAGGGTATAATTCTTCTACAGATACTGTATTGTAATTCTGTGCCTCAGATCTAATCCAGCCTGCGTTGTGATAGCATTGCACTCACTCTAGAGGCAAACCCGGGATGCTCTGTGAATCTCTCTATTGTGGTTTGCAGGGAAAGTGCTTGGAGATTTGAAATCTAATGGCAAAATGTAGATATATAAAACCCATCAACTTCAGTCTCTATTCCTTTACTTACAAAAAAATTTAACCTTGCTTTTTCATAGTCTTGGTGTTCAATATATCTTGCAAATTCAGTTAAAAATGCCAACAATGACTTAATTAAAATAATGAGACACCTATATCAGAGCATATTTTACCACCGACGATGACCCATACCCTTCCTCAGCAGAGCTCTGGGCCAAGCCAGCCCTCCTTGCCCCTTATGGTTGACAGCTCTGGGTTGGGCAATCCTTGGAGATCTGGGGGAAGACCCTAGGGAGGGCTTGCATTTGGGGAGGAGAGAAACCTCAGTAGGGAGTATAATGCCATAATTTAGGCCAGGGGTGACCAACGGTAGCTTTCCAGATGTTTTTGCCTACAACTCCCATCAGCCCCAGCCAGCATGGCCAATGGCTGGGGCTGATGGGAGTTGTAGCAAAAAAACATCTAGAGAGCTACCGTTGGCCACCCCTGATATAGGCCCTTCCAGCCCTCATTTGGACTGGTTTTCCCCAAGTTGCTTGTGGGACTCAACCTTCCCTATAATGTATAAATCTGCTTTGTAGGAAAGCCCTATAAACAGCTCTGGGGCAGGCATAAAGCTGATTGATGCAGTGTCTGATTCAGACAAGGAGCAAAACGCAAAGGGCCATATGCTAGACATGTCTGGCCTAAGTGTTAAGTGACACATAAGAGTCAGAGGGAGGTACATGCATACATTTCAGGGGAGGTTTAAGCACTATATTCCTGATCGTGCTGATCCAAAAAGCAGCACATTCAATGTAGGTCATTTGCATGATGCATATTTTTTGTTCAGGAACAAAGGTAGCGGGGGGGGGGGGCAAGCTGGGAGTGATCTGTGCTCACAAAGTAGATCCCAACAGTGATCTTGGGGACTTCTGCCTAGGTTGGTCAAGAAGATTCTACATGCCGACCACACATGTGAAAAGCTGTTGGAAAGCTGCTGTCTATATGGTACTAATGTACCTTTTTAAAAATACTCAATCTTCCCTATAATGTATAAAGCTACTTTGTAGGAAAGCCCTATAAACAGCTCTGGAGCAGGCATAAAGCTGATTGACATGGTGTCCGATTCAGACAAGGAGCAAAACACAAAGGCATTCCAAATCAGAGCTTCAACATGTACAAAAAATTATCTTTTCAGTCGCAATAAATATGACAGATTGTATATGTAAGAGCCCCGTGGCGCAGAGTGGTAAGCTGCAGTATTGCAGTCCAAGCTCTGATCATGACCTGAGTTCGATCCCATCGGAAGCTGGGTTCAGGTAGCCAGCTCAAGGTTGAGTCAGCTGTCCATCCTTCCGAGGTCGGTAAAATTAGTACCTAGGTTGTTGGGGGGAAAGTAGATGACTGGGGAAAGCAATGGCAAACCACCTCATAAAAAAAAGTCTGCCGTGAAAACATCGTGATGCAACATCACCCCAGAGTTGGAAACGATTGGTGCTTGCACAGGGACTGCCTTTACCTTTTTAAATATGACAGGTGGTTAGGTCAATGTTATCACTCTGTAAGCATATCCCTACCTACACACCAAAGCATGAGCTTATAGACGGGTAGTAAATAGCACCCATTATGCAAGTAGAACCTACATATAGATGCCCTATTTAGGATCCCTATTTGAGTCTGCTATAAATGAATCGCCGTGGAAGCTCTTGGCTTGGGAACTCTGTCTTCAAAGGGCCTGACCTTCCAAAGAGCACTCTCTGTTGACTGTACTAGAGAATATGCAAGAAAGTCTTCACTGAGGAAGCACAGCATTTTTTAGGGGGAGCCCGGCCATTAGTGGACCTCGCAACAACAGGCATTTGAGTTTTGCGAAGAGCAGAGCACCGGCTTTCCTGTTGCAGATGTCAAAGGAAGGAACTCCATCCTTCCTGTCCTTGGCAAAGTTATCGCTGGCTTCCTCCAGCATGAGGAAGAATCCTCCGGGCATCTCTATGGTCATTTATCACCCCTTCCCTTCATCTGCCCTGCCATAATGACAGCTGCCAGGATACGGGAGGCGCCTCCTCCCTGCACCTGACATATCTCTGTTTATAGAAAATAAGCTATGATGCCAATACTTATAAGTCTGTTGCTCCTCCAAATGCTTTTAGAGCAAGTGAAGGTCTTGAATAATTTAGCGAAGCAGAGCGGGAGGCGGAGGCATCCTTAATAGGCCTAATGGATTTGCTGCTAAAAATCCTTGGACTGAGGAGGGACTCATCTCAGTCCGCGATTGCTTTTGACGCTTGGTGTTGACACTCCCCCGCCCCTGAAGCCCCGCCTGTCTGCTTGTTAAGAACACCCTGTGGACGCCCTAATAAGCCACAACTTTTCTTTTAATGAGCAGGATTCCAAGAAACCGGGTGAGTTTGGGATTGAGGCTGGTGCTTTAGGGACACAAGGCAGGGCTTGTTGACAGGCTCTGAAGTCTGCACGTTTTTATGAGAGAAATGCTAGATTTCCCAATTTATTGCATTCTGATTTGTATAACTGAGGTTTTATTAGTGGTGGGAAAACAGGTTTTAGCAAGGTTGTTGAGTATCCAACCTCAGTGAGGTCTCCAGTTACTCTCAGCATCTCTCTGGAAATGCGGCTTGTAATGCCAGGGTCACGGCATTTAGGCAGTTACAAGAGGAGGAAGGATCAAGATCTTTTCAGCTGACATGGGAGCAGGTTTCTATTAACTGTTTAAGAAAGGTTTCTTGAAAGTTCTTGGTGAACCATTTCGGCAATAGCGAAAATAGTTTTATGTGGCAGGGCGGACAGAACTGGACGCAAGATATGTAGAACCAGTGTCCACTGTGCGTGTTTAGGATCAGGCAGATGTTTTTTTGAAAATGAATGGTTTTAGAAGTTACATCTTGAAGTCAGTACATGTTAATTGTTTAAATGCTAGAGATTATTTGTTACTTGGTCGGTGTAGGGACAAGTTAAAATACTGCGTGTTCTGAAATCTTCCATGTACTTTGGTGTTGTGTATGTTTGTATCTGAGAGTTCTTTTCCTTAAGTTTTTTAATTCCTGCCTCTTTTTCTTTATCTTTCTTTTAAAAGTTTATTTCACTTTAATTTAAATCCTCTGCTGTCTTTTCTATGCCGTCCTTCATGAAGGCATGTCCATATCAGGATTTGTCTAGGATCACATCTCCAGATCATTGATGTCAGCAACTTACCTGTTTAATACTTTCTGAGAGCCAGCATGATGTGCTAGGAGCAAGAGGATTTGGGCTGGGGAGAGCTGAGTTCAAATCCCTGAATCATTACATGGCCTCGGTCAAGTCATTCTCTCTGAGTCTTGGTTAAGTCATTCTCTCTGAGCTGGGTTTTTGGATGATGATAGCCTGAGGTGTTTTTTTTTAAGGAAAGGCAGGATCCAGATATGCTAAACAAATCAGCCGTTGTTTCTCTCTAACTCTCACAAGCTGGCTGGCCGGAGAAAGAACAGGATTCCCCACCCACACCCTTTGCATTCATGTATTCGACAGTTCAAGGACCAAGTGATGAAGACGGTGTCATTCTGAGTAAATTGACAAGACCATTGCTATGTGTATCTGGTGTACAATGCCAGATCGGTTTGATTTGACATCATTGCTATTTCTGTCCCATCAGGACCACACAGAACCTATTGCGTTTATTTATTTAAAGCATTTATAGCCCTCCTTTCTGCTCTCTGGATGTGCAGCAGCTATATAAATCTGAAATAGGAACCAATGACCGCCATGATGACTTCTCATATGTATATTTTCCCCATATTCTACATAAATAATGCAAAAAAATGAGTTTGAGAAGTACAAACTGAAACTTGGGTTATGTCCTGATAACTCATTGTTCCTTATTAACAGCATTGCCACCTGTTCTTCTAATACATGCTGAAAGATAAAGGCCCTATTCTCATAATTGTCACTGCAGTCGGAGCCCTCTGCTCACGATCTGTGCTTGATCCCAGCGGAAGCTGGTTCAGGTAACCGGCTCCAGGTCGACTCAGCCTTCCATCGTTCTGAGGTCAGTAAAATGAGTACCCAGCTTGCGGGGGGGGGGTGTAGATGACTGGGGAAGGCAATGGCAAACCACCCTATAAAAAGTCTGCCATATAAATGTGAAAGCAACGTCACCCCAGTGTCGAAAATGACTGGTGCTTGCACAGAGGACTACCTTTACCTTTTTACCTCCCCCCACTGTTTTCTCCTAAGATTGGAAGCTGCCTAAATAACTCCAATCTGCACCACCGTAGTACAATTCAGAATCAACTTGGTTTATAGTCAGAATCAGCAAATGGCATCTAGGAAGCTCCCAAAGGTTTCCCATCTGGTTCCCATGGTCTCAACATCTCTTGAAACTCTCCCAAGCTAAGAAGTGGGCAAAGAGCTCTTTGTGCTGTGCTCCAACAGTGCAAACCACAAAAGAGGCTTCAGCAGGGAAGCCCTTCTCTCTTTTATGATGCAGCTTCTAACTCCCTCGGATGCATAAGAGGAGACTTTTCCCGAAACTTCTGTTGCAGTTCCCGTTGGAGGAAAGATCATTGAAGAGACCTTTGCCCAACTCTTGTTAATAAGTCGGATGTTACTGGTCCTTCCACCCAACTCAAATCAAAATTGGGCCTGTTTAAAAAGCTAAGCAGAGGGGTGAGAATGTGAACATGCAGCATAATGCAAAAGTGGAAACTACCCTTCTCTTGTTTAATTTTTCAGTGACAACACTCCCACACTAGGATAGGTGCTTCAGGCATACTAAAACCAGTGCAACTTCTGTATACAACAATTGTGAATGCTTGCCCTGAGAAGGGATCTCTAATTCTTCTTTCTGTTACAAAGCAGTGGTATATTCAACAGGCCTTGTCACTTAATTGCTGGCAAGCAGTAGTGAAGAAAAGAATCCATCACACACAACCATGTCTGTTCAGCTTGCTCAATATAAGAATGCTCTTCCGCTCTGTACTCACTGCTCCCAAATCATTTTTTTCCAGTCTGTTAAAGCAATCGAGGGCTTTCCTATCACTCATGACCTGAGATTTCTCAACTGACAGCCATTGCCTGAAGGGACTGGACAGGGACGCCCATTAAAATTAAAAGTGGGAAACCTGACAGCTGTATACTTGGGTTCCTGCTATATTCCTGCCTGCCAGGTCAAATAGGATTGACCGCAGGAATGCTTCGGTTTAGAGCAGGGGTGGCCAACGGTAGCTCTCCAGATGTTTTTTGCGTACAACTTCCATATTGGATTTATATCCCACCCTCCACTCCATATCTCAGAGTCTCAGAGCGGCTCACAATCTCCTTTATCTTCCTCCCCCACAACAACACTCTGTGAGGTGGGTGGGGCTGAGAGGGCTCTCACAGCAGCTGCCCTTTCAAGGACAACCTCTGCTAGAGCTATGGCTAACCCAAGGCCATTCCAGCAAATGGAGGAGTGGGGAATCAAACCTGGTTCTCCCAGAAAAGAGTCCGCACACTTAACCGCTACACCAAATCTGCAAGTGCTTTGGAGATTTTGACAAAGGTAGTGGGCCCAATCACAAAATGGTTGCAACAGAAATGAGGCCATTTGGAAGATTCCAAGCATAATTCTTTGCTGTAGGCAGCTGCAAAGACTATAGCTCTTATGCTCTCCTGTGAAGCCCCTCATGCACCAAAGAGGTGTGTTAAAGCTGGGGCTGGTTCTTTAGTTTGATCACCAACCTGAGTTTTCCTCCTGCTTCAAAGTGAACATAGAGCAGTGACTCATGCAGAGATACAACAGGCTGGAAGCAAGTGAAGAGATTATCAGGATTATCCATCACATAATGCAGTATAGCTTTCAACCTTTCCAATGAGCCCATGACATCAGAATCATGTGACAGGAAGAGGGGGAGCTAGGGTTAAGACCTTCCCTCACCATCCTGGTGCTCTTGTTGCACATGTGCAAAGAGAGGTGGAAGGTAATAGGAAGGTCTTAATTTGTCTGTTAAGAGAGTCAGCCTACGCACGTTTTCTTGCTTTGAGTAGCAGGGATCCCCTTATTCTTTGTGCATGCACATGAGTAGTAGGTTCTTCCAAAAGGCAGAAAAATACAATGTAGCGTAAAGTGGCTTGCAACTCATCAGAAGGGACTCTCCAGCCCACCTGTGTGTCCCAATCTATAGGTTCCTAAGTGAAAGAGACCTACACACTGGTGAAAGTGACAGCCTACCAGCAAAAAAGATATATTTCCAGATTATAATAATTTTAAGAACATAAGAAAAGCTTTGCTGGATTAGACCAGTGGTCCATCTAGTCCAGCATCCTGTCTCACACAGTGGCCAGCCAGTTTCTCTGGTCAGGCAACAGCAGGGCATAGAGGTCAAGGCCTTCCCCTGATGTTGCCTCCTGGCTCTGGAATTCAGAGGATTAGTGCCTCTGAACCTGGAGGTTGCCCTCAGTCACCATGACTAGTAGCCATAGATATCCTCCATTAATCCATCTAACCCCCCTGTGGCCATTTATGCCTTTGGCCATCACTACATCCTCTGGCAGCAACTTCCACATTTGAATCACTTTGTGTAAAGTAGTATTTCCTTTTGTCTGTCCTGAACCTGCTGCCCATCAGTTCATTGGATGCCCTAAAGTCCTAGGATTTGGGGAGAGGGAGAAAAATTCCTCTTTGTCAACTCTTTCCATCCTATGCATAATTTTATAAATCTCTACTATGCCCGCCTTTAGTGAGCGTTGTGCAGAGAATGGATCTTGCACTAAAGTATGAGAAACAGAGCTCATCATTCCATGTGGTTTTAATGGTTCAGGTAGACCTGTCGGTCTTGTACCTGTTACGTATATTCTTTTTATTATGTATATCTTCTTATGGTGCCAAATTAAGATTTAATCTTGATATATTTTTTTAAAAGATCACTGACCTATTAGGCAAGGACAGAACAGTGATTCACAGAGAAATGCAGTGGGCAACTATGAGTGGGCTGGCCAGGTCCTCAGAAGCCTCAAGTTATTGCTTCCTTATAGCAAAACTCTGTGACTCTGCCCACAATGTGGGAACTGCTACATTCATGTATTTATTGTGCCCAGATTTGTTCTAAGGATCCCCTCCAGTTTGCAAGGGCTGATTTGCGCTAGCATGTTCATCCATCAAGCATGTATACAAATGAAACTTTGCAGTCTAATCACTGCCTGGAAAGCAGTCTCTTCTGGCACAAATTTGAACACAGTTCTTTTTCATCAGAGACAAGTTGGCTGGGAATCATCAAATGACAGGAGTGCGTTCAACCATATTTTTTTTTTCATGCTCAGAAACAGGGAAGTCACATGAGAAATGTACATTCTTAATCCTCTTCTCTCTTTGAAAAGTGGTGCAGAATGGAGTATTTATGGCGGCTCATTTGAGCTGGTATGGAAAAGCTGGCCACCGAAAAAGACTAGGAGAAAGGGGAGAGTGTGTGAGTATGCACACTATAGGGTTATAAAAGCCCCTTCTTCCTATCAGGATTGTACATATGCCTAGGACTTTTGATCTCCATTCTTCTTGGAAGATCTTGTAGCCCTGAACTGGCAGAGTTCCAAAAGAGAAAGAAAGGGCTGTGAGCTTGGGTGTAACATAGCTGCTTCAGTCAGTGGTGCATCAGAAAGCTTTCTGCTACGAGAGCAAGGATAGAGATAGTAATACCCAAGTAGCCCACACCCCTTGGTTTCTAATTCAGCTTGGGAAATCCATCAATCTCTGTGTGATCTGCTGGCTGAGTGAAACCCAGGCCTCAGATTCAGTGGGAGCTCACAGAAGTGCAACTCCTGAACCTTTCTGTGAGTTCCACCTCCTCCTTCCCACCTTGTCCATTGAATAGTAGGTGAAACTTCATAACAATCCCTGGATGAGCTCCACCACCTATTTTTCTACAAAACAACCTCTGGTGAAACAAATCTTTCTTCCAGCAGCCAAAAAGAAAAATCAGCTGGAAATGGTGGGTGGGACTAGCCATGATTTGTGGTGCACACCAGTGGTGCAGAGACCTTGCCACATGCTACTGATGCAATGCCTATGGTAAACAAGCAGCATACCTACCAAGGAGGAAAAACACTCACACACATCAACCAGATGAACAAAGTTGCTCCTTGAGCTTCCATGATCTTGGCCATTGTGCCTTCTCTCTGTTTCTTTCCTCTCTTCTTCCTTATGAAGGAGTCACTTTGTGTATTCCAGGTGTTTTTTTTTACTCATGAGTGGCATAACATTAGTGAGTAGACTGGGTGAGTGCTCTGTGTGAACAGAGATGCTTACAGGGAAGTCAACTGTAAATTAAAAGGCACCCCTTTGAATTTTCACAAGTCTTCCCACCCCACTAACATGCTAATGTTCTTGGCATTCAATATGTTGTCGAAGGCATTGTTTTGAATGGCTGGAAGCCATCCCTTATTGTGATTTACCTGGCCCAAACTTGTTGAACTTTAAGATAGCAGACAAAATCATTTTTATTTTCCTGGATTTTGGATGATCTCTCTGTCTGTATTATATGAGTCAATAAGATGTCTCCATCCTAAATTGTGTTTTTGTTCTTCAGCTTACCTGAGCCATGTAATACCCCTGAGCAGTCTGCGTGGATTCCTTCTCATCTCTCTCCCCCTTTACAGGGGTTGGAAAATACTATGTGCCCAGTGCCACATAGACTTGTATAGAATTTGCTATGATATATGTGTTTGGCTTCTGGCTGAGAGGTCTTGGAAAAACACATGAAGCTGCCATATACTGAATCAGACCATTAGCCCATCCAGGTCAGTATTGTCTACTTGGACTGGCAGCAGCTCAGCAGGGCCTTAACCAAAGAACTTTCATATTGCCTACTATTAGATAATTTTACATGAAGATGCTGGAAATTAAACCTGGGACCTTCTGCATGCGAAGTGGAAGCTTTACCACTGAGCCAGAAAACCCATCTCCAAATTTGCAGATTCAAAAGAACTGCAGATTCATGGAAGAGAGAGCTGCCATCAGCTGTTGGCCAGAAGCATAAGAGCACCCATGTCAGAAGCAGTATATTTGATTACCACCTGCTGAGGACAAACAAGGAATTGTTGTCACCTTGCATGTGGGCTTTCCAGATGTATGAGGCTGGTTGCTACTAGGAAGAAGGCAAGCTGGACTCCACGTTTGATCCAGTGGGGCTCTCCCAGGAGTCCCAGAATATTTTTTTTTAATTTGTAGATAGAACTTCTGTATTCAGTAGCAGTATATCTGAATATTAGAGGGTTAAGCTTAAGAACAACAACAGAAGGCCATGTGGTGAGCTTCCCAGAGTTGGCCTATGCTGAGCTAGATGGACCTCATGTTGTGAAGTAACAAGATGGTTTTTCTGACCAGCAGAATTTCCCCCATTTCTTCTATGGAGTATTTCACTAGAGTCAGATATCCGGATAAACCCATCATTTTTCTGGTTGTTTTTGCAGTCTCTGCCTGGCTTAAGCATGTGTAACCCCACAAACACACCTTTCCCTCTGAAAATGTCAGTTTGTTTCATCTTCCTTCCATGATAGCACAATGATTTGGCATCCACCTGCCGGTTTTGGAAAGCTTTGTGATCATTCTTCCCCTCCCCATCAGTTCAGATCAGCTAGGCAAAGAGGACCCATCCTTATAAATAAGACAGGTGTAGCCTGCAAAGACAAGGCTTTTCTGTTGTGACACCTTGATTGTGGATCTCCTTGCCCACTGCAGTTTGCCTGGCCCAAGCTTCTTCAGCTATACGACAATAGTTTTTCTTTCAATTATCCTGTTTACTGTGTGAAGTTTGGTTGGTTGACTTTACTGTTTGCCTGAGTGCTTTCTTCCACCAGTCCTTACATTCTTTCTTATTGGCTAACTTAATTTTACTGCTGTGGGTTTTCCAACAGAATGCCTCTGGTCCAATTACAGGTTGCATTGTTATGTGCTGGTATTTCATCCTTTGTTTTCTTATTTTCTTGTTTTAATTGTCACCATCGGAAGCTATCTCAGGATCAAATATGCTCAAGAATGTGAGATACAAATATTTTAAAAAATTAAATTAAAGGGCCATTGTTTAGTCCTCATTCAAAAGCTGCAAAGAGCAAAGGTGTAGCTGACAAGGGGTTTTAGTGAAGATACGACCTCAGATTCATGGCAGAAATGGGTTGGTCAGGGCTGGCCCTACACTGTCTGGCACCCTAGGCAAGGCTAACTTCTGCCTCCCCCACCCCTGCACTAATAACATCACCAAGTCACATGGGGGTGCCCAATTGAGCACCCCCTGAAGGTCGGCACCCTAGGCAATCGCCTAGTTTGCCAAGTGGCAGGGTCCGCCCTGGGGATGATAGTGTGTTCTTAGTGGCATGTTTCAGATGTTGCACATCTTGGTACATTGATATTTTCCCCCTTGAGCGGCATGTGCAATCATAATCCTGAAGGAAATTAAATTGCATATAATATTGACATCAGAAATCAAACTTGGCAGGTCATCCCTGCATCCTTAATTTGAATTCCATCTCCAGCAATTTCCGCCAAAGTGGTTCCCATTATGAACACAGGCTTGCAGGTAATTCCCCCAATGTGTTCTGCAAGAGAACAAAACCTGGTAAATACAGGCATCAGCCTAGAATGCCCACCCACAGATGAGGTTGCTCATTGTATCTCTGTATGATCTAATGTTCTGCCAGAGTTTTTTTCCAATTGGTCTTCCCAGGAGACAGATAATTCTGCCACATTTCAGCATCAGACATAGTTAGTTAGATCTGCTCTGTCACTTTTGATAAAGAGATGCTCAAGAATTGCACTGCTTCAAAGGAGGCTATCCGTTCCATTTTTGTGTTTGTCATGGCTATGAGTTTTGCTTCCTCTAATCAGGAGGCGCACCAAATCAATGATTCTTGCAAGAAACACTGGGTGTAGGGAGGCTTCTTTGACAAGTAATTTTCATGTTTTCATGTTCAAAGTAACCCACTTTGGACGCAAAAATAGCATCCAGATTTAACTCAGAAAAAAATGTGCTTCCACGATCTAATGCTTTGGTAGCAATACTTAAGTGGAGTCTTGCAGGCTGAAACTGATCAGTGACTCATACAGAGGCACAAGGCTGAGCTGCTCTGAAGATGGAAAGTTCTTGGACTTGGCCTCCGATTCAGAAAAAGACCATATTTCACCTATCTGAGGCCCTATCTTAAGGAAATGGTGGACTGTTTGGGACATCAGCCCAGAATGCTAGCCATGTATGGGGCCAGTTATGTGTTGTTTGGAAGGACTCATGTGATTGGCTGTAATCCCTTCCCTGGGATCATATTTCAAAATTCTGGGAAAGACACCCAGGGCTTGGGATCCTGAGCTCTCTTGCCTCCTGGCCCAAGAGACCGACAGAGGAAGCGGATTCAGTTTCCAGTGTCTGTGTGACCCACCCATCTTCTTAAAAGCCACCCACTAACTCTTTTGCATTCATGGCAAGCATCTGGTGACAAGAGCTGCCTTCATTATTGTCCTAAATGCAAGGATTTCAGCGCAGTGCATTGAAATGAATCCTTGTGGGGATTCTCCATTCCTCTTGCAGTCTAATGGGTATTGATTTTTGAGCCGTTTTATGTTGTGATGGGCAAGGAATGCATCACCAGCACACTCGACTGGGTCCTGCAAAGGCCAAGTGCTATAAAATTAGCACACGGACAGCTGGCTCTCCAGGAGCAAAGAAGCAGGGCAGAAAACTGATGGGAAGTTTAGTTAAGGGAAGAGTACTGTTTTTTGGGGGGGAGCAATCTTGCTATATTTCCCCAAAGCACTTTTATAATCTGCTACTTGAGAAGTAATGCCATGATTATGAATAAAAATTAAGCGCTATTTTACAAAAACAAGATGTCAGTAACTCCCCCAGGGGAAAAAAGTATTATGGATTGCTAGAATTTAGGGACACAGTAATATGGCTTCTGGAATCTGTCCTGATCTCCCCTGCCATTGCCAATTGCTGAAACATTACTCCCCCTCAGTTTCCCTCCATTCAGTTCAAATGAATGGAAGGAACTGATCCAGAATATTTTCGACAGCCTCAAAAAACACATGCAAGCAGGAGTTGAAATACCACGAAACTACCAATTCCTTTATTCTAGGAGAAGGTGCAAAGAGCAGGTATAGTGTAGTGGTTAGTGCTGACAGGACCCAGGTTCGAATTCCTGCTGTGCTGTGGAAGCTCACTGGGTGACCTTGGGCCAGTCACAGACCCTCAGTCTAACGTACCTCCTAGGGCTGTTGTGAGGGAATAAAATGGAGGAGCAGAGAATTGTGTAACCTGCTGGGTCCCTATGGAGGTGGGAAGAAAGGCAGGGGTATAAACAGAGTGAATAAGTAACATTGGGCAGCATTGCAAAACCACATTCAAATTAGTGAAGTGCTTTTTAGAAGGGAAGGAGAGTCTACTCTTAAATGGGCTTTGGGAAGCAACAGGCATGATGCGGCGTTTAGTCAACATTAGTGGCTAAATAAACCCCTCCATGATCCTTTGCATCTAATGGCCTGCACATTTCTGGTACCATAAAGATCCTGCCTGTGCAGGGAAGAACATGCTTGTGTAGGAAGCTGCTTTGTACCATCAGACCACTGATCCATCTAGCTCAGGATTATCCTCTCTGACTGCCTCCAGGGTCTTAGGCAATAAAAGGACTTTCCCAACACCTGCCTGGAATCCTGGAGGGGTGTGTGTGTGTGTGTGTGTGTGTGTGTGTGTGTGCATGCCTGGTAGTCATGGCAACTTCTGGCAACCCCGTACTGGGGCATGGAGGATGTTCAGAGAAGTGGCTTGAGACAGTCTGCCTCTGCATCCCGGCCCTGGTATTCCGAGGAGGTCTCCCATTGAAGCACTTGCCAGGGTTGGCCCTGCTTAGCTTCCAAGATGAGATCAGGCTTACCTGGGCTATCCAGGTTGGGGCCAGCCTGGAATCCTTTGACCGGAGATTCCGCCAGGAACCTCAGGCATACCGCACACATGTGCTCTTCCACTGAGCTCTGGGTCATCCAACAGAGGCAGCAGCTGCTGCCCTCCTTCTCAGCTACTGAATTTGTTGAAACAATATGTATTTCTCCCCACTTCCATGGGGACCTAAAGCGTGCCCCCTCCCCTCCACAACCAAGCTGGGAACAGCCTGCAAGGAGTCCCAGCCATGCATCCTCTGGGCCAGCGGATGCTTCCAGTGCACACAGAGTAAGGTTTATTTGCACAAGCTGAACTGAAAGGAAAATTGGTAGCTCTGGGTCTGAGCCACAGGAGACTGCTTCATCTAAAAAACGTTGGCTCCGAAGCGAGAATGCAGCAGTCTGCTGCAGAGAGGCTGTTCGCCTTCCCTCTTTCAGGGCAGCACGGAGACCCAGACAGTGGGGAGGGGCTTAAGGACATGGGCAGTCCTCTCCTGGTCTCAGGAGGCTTTGGACAGGTGCCTTACAGGTGTGCCTCATGCTCTCTGACATTTTGCAGGTTCTTTTTGTTAGAGTTTTAGCCACACCTTCCTCTAAAGAGCACAGGGTAGCTTACATGATCTCCCCCTACACATCCATCTTCTCAGCATCCCATAAATACATCAGACTGAGAGAGAGTGGCTGCTCACAGTGGGGATTTGAACCCAGTTCTTCCTGGCCCTAATCTAAACCATGCCTACTGGTTGAAAAGCAAGAGGGTAATGGTCAGTGGGTTGTTTAAGTTGGTTGTCATATGCATTGGGCCTGAATAATTGTGGAGAGCAATACAGCTGCACAAAGGCAGTGCCTCTGATCATGGACGGAGTGCCCTTCCCGCGGAGTAATCCACAGGAAGCCCATCCACATTTGGACAGTTTCCAGGTTGGGAGGCAGGAGGATTTCCAGGCAGTGCTAAGCTTGGCACACTTCAATTTTCAGAGACTAAGACCTCTTTGGTAGCATCAGTTTGACAAGTCTGCGCTAGCAAGGTCTCGAAGAACTGTCACTGGCTCAAATTGAAATGTCAGCCTCCGAAGGGGAGCAAAATGTTTCTGCTCAGGGCAGAAAACAGCACAGTCCTCCGGGGCTTGCCATTTAAGACTGAGGGTGCATTAAAAAAAAAAAGTTGTGTGGGAAATCTGGAGCATGGTACTTTTCTGAATCAAAACTGGAGGCATTTTTTATTACAATACATATTACAAATTCCCAGAGCAGTGAGCAGACATCCTCTATGCAGCAGTAAGATAGTGACGATTGCTTCTGGAATCCCCCTGTGCATTTACTTATTCCTCATTTTACTTTCTCACCGAGATTCAAGGCAGATTGCACAGCGTAAATCAATGCAATCAATAGGATGTGCCACAAGCAACGTGATCAAACTGGGAATACAGAAATTTGAAACAAAGCAAAATGCACAAGACATGATATGTTAAACAATCCAGCCAATAGTATTACATAAGCAGAATACAACGCAGTGGGAGCAGGATCTGTAATAAAAGGGTCCATCTGTGGCATGCATAACTCATCATAAAAGAGAGTCAAAATTGGCCACCACCTTCAAGATGACCCTGGGAGTTACCATGCCAGGCATGGAAGGAATCAGACAATCCTGGCCCAAGTAATGACCAGAAACCCCCACCCCGTCCCTGGGTTTATGCTCGTCTCCAGCAGGCACAACTCATCAGAAAATAAAATAAGCATCTGAAAAGTGGCCTCCAAGTTCAGGATGATGATGACGGGAATTGCAGTGCCAAAAATGAAGGGAATCAGGGCAGAAGCCCCAGTGTGCTATTTGCACTGGGAACTAAGGTTGATTGTGGGAAACATAACTCATCAAAAATAAAGCCAGGGATTTCAAAATTGGCCGCTGGCTTCAGCATGATCATAACAGTTACAATAAGAAGAAGGAAAGGAAGTGGAACATCCAGGCCCCCATTATATAGACCCACCCCATGCTATTTGTGATGAAAGTTAAGGTTGTAAAGGATTATTTGGGTTAGTAGAGTGCTCAAGGCGTATGATGCAGCAGAGTCTATCTGGTTTGTGTGTGCTGACAATGAACAAAGTTACAGATAGAGCCTCTTTATCTTTGCAAAACTAATATAATAAGTTTCTGATTTTGACACTTACCTACAAGATACTTTCAGGTCTAACCCACAGGATGCTCTGATGTCATGTGTAGTTTGGGCCAGAGTGGTTACAGAAAAGCCAGAGGGAGCCCAAGAACCTCACTACCAGGAAACTTTCTGAATGGTATCCAATTGGATCACATTTATGTCTGGAGTCCCACTGCCTAAAATCTGGCTGGTACTGCAAATCAAAATGTGAAATTTTCCCCAGCCTTCCTTACCTAGACCCCTGATTTCTCTACTGTCCCCACCCCTCTCTCTCCCCCATTCCCATGTGGGAAATCTGGAGCATGGTACTTTTCTGAATCAAAACTGGAGGCATAGGAGCTGCAGGGGGTAGGGCATCTCTGCCCAACTAAATTGCTAAATAAGACTAAAGGTTCCTCCTAGTCCAGCTTAGTCCCGGTTGCTCCTATGTGGGGCACAGTGAGAGAAGAGCCACCCTTTAGTTTTGTTAGTTTTTGTTCCTAAAATCTTATGCTCAATTTTGATCTGGGGAGAATGCCAGTTGTGATTCAATCTGGACAAATTTCACCCATTAAGAGGGCTTCATATATTGACCAGCTCACATTTAGAAACCATTCAGAATCCTCGCAGACCATTGCCCTGAGATTTGTTGCAGCAGGAAAGCATATTAGTATAAATCCATAGTCTGTCTAGCTAAGGATGTATCTTTTCTCATTTCTGTTCTTGTCCTGGCTCCACTTCTTTCAGTTCTGGTGCTGGCTCCTCTTCTCATTCTTATGGTTTTGTTGATGACTCTACCCCTCTTGCTTTTAAACCCAATCTTCCTTTCTCGTTCGCTGTGTGGTTCTTCTTTGATACCTGCGTACTGTAGGATTGAAGTGGTTGATTCGGTGTTGTTAAGTGTCGTCTTTTAAAATCTTCCGTTTGTTATCCAGCTCGGAACAAGCAGTTGCACGTGAGTCGAGGTGTTTCTCACTTCAAAAGGGGTACGGCAAGCTTTGAAGTTACCCAGAGTTATGGATCTGGGCACATCCATGGGGAGCAAAGCAGGACCAGCTCTGTCCCTCAACTCCACCATGGCAAAATTAGCAACCTTTTCTAGCAGTTGCTGTTCTTGTATCTCTGACAGCAGCATGGGGTTCTGGCATTAATAGATGGCAAACAGGATCTGCGATATGCAGGCCTGTAGCTACGGGAGGAGCCCAGGGGCCAGGCTGCTCCACCCAAACCCCACTTCCACCTGTATGGCCCCTCCTTTTACTGCCCCGCTCTCGCCATCCCCACTCACCCCGACAACAATGCTGCTCTTGCTGTCCCCACTCTCCCTGCCGCTGCTGCTCTCCCCGCTCCACTCTGCGATGCCGCCATTGCTCTCACTGTCCCCGCTACTCTTCCTGACCCCGCTCTCCCCGGCCCGCTGTTGCTCTTGCCATCCCCACTCTCCCCACCACCACTATTGCTCTCACCTCCCCACTGCCCTCGCTGTTCTTCCCGACCCTGCTCTCGCCACCATGCTGTTGCTTTCACCGCCCCACTCTCCCCGCTGCCTCCGCTGCACTTCCCGTCCCCACTCTCGCAGCCCTGCTCTCCCCACTGCCCCCGCTGCTCTCACTCCCCTGCTCTCGCAGCCGCTCTCACCGCCCTCACTGCTGTGGCCGCTCACCTGTGGCGTCTCTTTGAGCCCCAGGGCCTCTCCACCTAAAATTTTATTCCCTAGGCCCCCCCACCTAAAATTTTCTGGCTACGGGCCTGGTGATATGAGTAAAGTTTTCCCAACTCATTCCTGCACACCAAGCTGGCTCTCACATTGCCTTGAGCAGCGCTCTGGAGCGGCAGCGTATAAGTATTCTAAATAAATAAAAGGTTTAGGATCTGCTCTGTAGCCCGTTGACAGAGCGGAGGGAAGAGGGTCAAACCTCCCAGTGTGACACCTTCACACCTTCCCTTTTAGGTTCCTTTGTTTTATTCTCCCTTTCTTTCCTAACTCCAGATTCAAGATTCACACCCACTTGTTGGGAGAATCCTTTCTTTTTTCATGCCCTGATGACATATTGACTTGCTTTCCTGCTCAGTTTCTTTTCATTGATTTGTCTCTATTTTATCACTTTAGTTGTGAATCACCTGGAGCAGTTATGGGGAGGTGGCATATATTTCTCCTAAATCATTACCATAAAGACAGGAAGTTCTCAGCTGCACACGCATATCCTCTCTTATCTAGATATTCTTCCCACCCTTCCTCCAAGTTGTTCAGAGCAGCACACGTATTTTCTGCCTCATTTTATCCTCACAACAACTGTGAAGTGGGTCAGATTGAGTAAGGTCACCAGGGGAGCTTCATGGTAATGTGGGGAATTGAACCTAGGTCCTTCCAACACTGCACTACAGAGTTCCATCAGAACTCTTCTCCTTGGGTGGAGGGCAATGTCATGCAGGCACTGTTCCCATTTACTCACCTCTTCTCTACTTGCCTCAGTTTCACATTTACTGTGTCATGTAGACTCGCAAATGCACTTTCAAAGAACCTCAACATTATCCCTTTTATATCCATGCAAACTTCTAATAGATTTATACATACTTAAATGCAAGGCTTTTTTTTTTTTGTAACAGGAATTCCTTTGCATATTAGGCCACACACCCCTAATATAGCCAGCTCTCCAAGAGCTTACAGGGCCTTCTGTAAGCTCCAGGAGGATTGGCTACATCAGGGGTGTGTGGCCTAATATGCAAAGGAGTTTCTGCTACAAAAAAAGCCCCATTTAGCTCCCAGCAAGGGGCTTTCAAGGCCAGTGATTCAGCTGAGGTGGTTTGCCATTTCCTTCCTCTGCAGAACCTCCCTTGGTTATATCCCAACCAAGCACCGACCCTGCTTAGCTTCCAAGATCTGATGAGAATAGGCTATACCTTGCCACCGTCCCTCCCTCCAGTATGTTAGTCTCACTTATTTAAGAGGTCCCACTCTGCCCTGATCTGGATAGGCCAGGCAAGCCCATTCTCAGAAGCTGAGCAGCACTAATCCTGGGAAATACTTGAATGGTAGACCTTCAAGGAATACCAGGGCCAGGACACAGGAGTAGGCAATAGCAAGCCACTTCTCTGAACATCCAAGGCCCACTAGGGGTCGCCAGAAGTCAACCATGACTTCTAGGGACATATACACACAAAGAGAGAGAAACCATGTGCAAGAGGTCCCACTCATTTTATCCTTTTGGATTCGGTTTCTTCTGAATTCTGATTTACCTTTCCTCCCTCATCCCCCTCCCCCCCCCCCCCCCGAGAAACAGCTTCCGCATTTCTCTTTAGTTGTTCCTGCGAGAATGGAATTAGTTTAATTTAATTTTTTAATCCATGGCCGGGAAAGTTCAAGTGGACTGCACATGGGGAGGTTTGGCATCGAAAGCCCTGTCTTGAATCAATTGACGCACAGCTCCATTTGTGCACGCAAGTGGCCTGCTTCCATCCAGGCCCTGGAGGCAGCTTGTTTTCCCACTTGAACTGACGGTAATCTTTGGGTTGCTCCAAAGCTTGCACTGCTCCATTGCTGACTGAGACCAGCCAGTCAAAGATCATGCCATAGCTGTGTGCTTCCCAGTGAAGTTCAGTGTCTGAGCAGGAGAGGAACAGTCCAGGTCCAGATTTTTTTAAGTTGGCAGCAGAGAGTCTGACCCTTCCGGGCAGCCCTATTGGACAGGTCATCAGTTCTGTGTCTTGAGGTCAGCTCCTTTAACTTCTGGGAAATCCACAGATCACCCCGTCGGGCAGCATGATGCTGTCCATGACGTACAGCCCCAGCCTCCGGAGCGTAGCCAGTAAGTACCACTCCGACTGGGGGCTGCACGAGGTCCGGCAGACCGATGTGGTGGAGCTGCAGCGGCTGCGGGAGGTCCGGGTGGCCGCTCAGGCCCGCACCCGGGAAGAGTTCCTCCGGATGCACGGGCTGACACTGGAGGAATGTACAGCTCAGAAGACAGGAATGAGATATAGGTAAGAAATCGAACTTTCTCATGGTGGTGTTTTTTTAGAAAGCCACGAGATGTTGGTTCAGTGGCTGGGTTGGCATTTTCTCTTGTAAATCTTGCAAGCAAAGCATGTTCTGCATCTTCTTCTAAAGTTTTAAATGCTGACAGCGCAAATGCTTCTTTCCCCCGAAGCTGGTCCAGTTACAGAGGCCAGGCAGACAGCTTCCCAGAGCCTTTGCTACACAGCAAGAGCACAATGGTTGCTAAATTGGTGGGGGAAAGAGCTGTCAAGTTGCAGCCAAATTATGGGAACTTTCAAAATGTGGTTTGCCATTGCCTGCTGTGTAGCAACTCAGGGCTTCTTTGGAGGTCTCCCATCCTGGTGTAAATCATGGCTGACCCTTCTTGGCTTTTGAGATCTGATGAGATCAGTCTAACCTGAGCCATCCCAGTTGCAGGGGGAGTAGCTGAATTACTGCTTTGAAAATGTAAACCAAAAAACTATAATAGCCCGTCTGCTCTTGATCGTTTCGTTAAACTAAACAGCAGAGGCAATAAGGCGATGTATTTTTGCATCATATCCAATGTGTGTGTCTGCCCAAATGCCACTAGATGGCAGGCTTGTACTTGCAGCTGAAGTATGGCTCTCTTCCTGAGAGAGGATCACCATTAAACATGGTCTCCTAACTAGGATTCTGTGTGGTGAAAGAGCCATGCAGTGGATTCTGCCAACATGGCTGGCTCATTGAAATGTTCTTCCAGCAGTAGAACAGCTGCTCACAGCTATGGGAAAAGGAAAGAAGGAAAGGTTCCCTGTGCAAGCACCAGTCCTTTCCTACTCTGGGGTGACGTTGCTTTCACATTTTCATGGCAGATTTTTTACAGGGTGCTTTGGCATGGCCTTCTCCAGTCATCTACACTTTCCCCCCAGCAAGCTGGGTACTCATTTTACCGACCTCAGAAGGATGGAAGGCTGAGTCAACCTGAGCCGGCTACCTGAAACCAGCTTCTGCTGGGATCGAATTCAGGTCGTGAGCAGAGCTTAGGACTGCAGTACTGCAGTTTTAACACTCTGCACCATGGGGCTCCCTATCACAGCTATGGGACTGGCACCTAAAAAGGAGATGTGCTTTGGTGCTCCATAGAAACAGGGCATTGTATTTCCTGGAAATGTGTGGGGGGGAGGCTTCCCTTTGGAGGGATTAACTCTTAGGGGAGGGACGGTGGCGCAGTGGTAGAGCATTTGCTTGGGAAGCAGAAGGTCCCAGGTTCAATCCCTGGTATCTCCAAAAAAGGGTCCAGGCAAATAAGTGTGAAAAACCTCAGCGTGAGACCCTGTAGAGCCGCTGCCAGTCTGAGAAGACAATACTGACTTTGATGGACCAAGGGTCTGATTCAGTTTAAGGCAGCTTCATATGTTCTGAGCACCACTTTCCTCTGTGTAAATCCACATCTCCTCCTGTTGTTGCTTTTTGCCCCATGGGAAAAGCTGTACAGTTGCTCCAGAATGTGTGGAGTGGTAATTTTCACTGGGAAAAGGACAAGCCATGAAAGAGCTAAATACCTCCCCTCCCTTTCATAATGGCTCCTATTTCTTCCACCCATTGCTAAAAAACCGCAAGAGGTCCTAATGAGTGCTCTTCTGCATCACAGCTGATTTAGCCATCGCAGTCAAGGTTTTTTGTTTGTTTACATATTTGTTTGCTTCAAAAAATGCAAACGTCTAACTCCTACGGAGGCCTAGCAGTGCTGTTTTAGGCAGAGATATATATTCTTTAACACCCATTGGCTCTGACGAGCTTAGAAGGGTGCCCCTGTGCTTAGAAGGGCCCTGTGGGTATGCTTGAAGGTGCATAGGCAAGGCCTGTTCAGTGTTCAGAAACCAGAAGATTGGTTGGGGAGTTGATTTTTGTGTTCACCCTTTTTGTTCTATTGATTCCTTTGCAGAAACAATGCCCAATTTTTTGACTAAGATAAAATGACAAGGAAACCCACTAAATTGCTGTTACTAGAGTAAGACAAAAGCTCACAGGGCTTATCAAAACTTCCCTAAGCAAAAGCCAGGCTTTTCCAATTTACCTCCCTTCTAGCCAAATTGGATTCATGTTTGACAACTTGCATCTCTCCCCCGACCCCTGCCTTTGGTTTGAATCTACACTTGCAAATAGGCACCGAGAGTTGCACAATAAGGATGATGCAGGTCACAAAACTGCATGGGTCCCTCAAGAAGGTGTCCATTTAGCACAGCACCATCATACAGGTATGTGGTGGAGGGTGGAATCCAAAGCCTACCCAATAATTTCTTGATTTACAAGCCTTCATTGTGTCCAGGCACATCTTTGGAAATTCACTGATGGGGGTGGAAATGTTCATTGTTTGCAAGGGAGGAAGAATCGTCTCCATGTCTCAAGAGCCAGTGGTTCAATTACCTCTTCCATCTTTCTGCCAAACTGACTCTGTTGAATGTTTAGTGGGCAGAACAATAGGATCTTTAAACAGAACGGGCACAGCACTGCCACCTTGCTTATTAACATTCCAAGACAAAGGCTCTTTCTCACCAGGGCAGCTTCCCTTTCCCCATGTCAGGATCAGAGATCTTGGTAAGCAAGGCAAGCTCTATGTTAGCCATTGGGGCTTGGGGTGGAGAGCCCCCAGATGGGTTGAGCAAACAAAACCCAGGTTGGGTTCCACATATGGAAGCAAAGAATCACATCCATTTCTTCGCAGCCTACAAACATGTATGAAACCTTCTTGCTAAGCTTTGTGTGTATTTTAGGGCCGTTTCTCCCATCAAGTTGCCGCTAACTTATGGCGAGCGAATAGGGTTTTCAAGGCAATATGCAAAGAGAGATGATTTGCATTGTCTACCTCTGCATCACAACCCTGGATTTCCTTGATGATCTCCCAAGTACAAACCAGGGCTGAATCTGCTTAGCTTCCAGGATCTGAGCTTGGGTTAGGATGAGCCATCCAGGCCAGGGCATTTTAGGACTCACCGAGACATTATTTTGTCCTTCCACCCTCCCTGGGACCTGTCGATTTGATGTGAGCTGAAAGTTCCACACTCGGAACTCAGTCCCCAGGTATTGAGATCTGGGGGGGAGAAAGGGTTTGATCCCCCCTCTCCCACTGACATTCTTCTGAACCCCTAGAAGATGCTATTTGCCCTTTGGTGGAATTGGACATGTGCTGTGCCATAGAACTGTGGAGTGCTGCAAGGTGAGTCTGTCCCCACACTGCATTCCAGTTTCTGAAGGTTTACATGCCCTTCTGAGAAAGGACAAGTGAGCCACAAGGGTATCTTCTTAGGCCTTGTGAGCAGTTGGGGTTGAATTTTGCACCAACACGCACTTATTACTCTGCATTTCAATTTTCACATGCTTATTTCATTCCTTTTTGTAAAAATAAATTTTACAGTTTCTAATAGGCAAGAAGAATGGACTGTTGGAGTCTCAAACCTTGGTGTTTTGAGAACTCCCAAGCGTATATGCATATCTGGTGGGGAAGACTTCCATTTTCTTCTCCATACTGCAGCTTCTCCTCTGTTGCTTGGCCTCTGTCAATCAACAGTCATCCTTTCTCCAGTTTTCCTCCCACTTTGAATTCTCAGCATACTCATCAAAGCCATGGAAACTTGATATCAATTGTGCTTGTCATTGCCCTTCTGGCTCTTCATTGGGCTCAAAGAGAAGTCCAGGAATGGAGTTCCCAGTTTGTTTTTAAAAATAAAGCTCAGGCATATGGGGGACCAATGGGATTTCAGCCACAGCACTAAGGAAGGGGATGTTGAAGCCTTCTTGACCTGAAATGACCCCACGGATCCCAAGCGTACTCATCCCATGCCCAGGATTTTTCCTGTCCCAGGCTTCTCTAGCACAGCCTCCAGAAGTTCAGGAAGGCTCTCACTTTGTGAGAGGTATTCAGAATGGATTGGTTGGTCCCATTGTAAAGCTATGGTTTTGTAGACTGTATACCGTGTGGGTGTGTTTGTGTGGGTTTCATGATGCTGTTGACCTAAATATTTTCTTCTTTTGTATCTGCATGCTGCTAGCTGCCTCAGGTCCCTGCCATGCTGAGAGAAAGACAGGCTTCGAAATATTTTTATAAACGTTGACCCTGTCAGGGAAATATACCTGTACTCGTACATGTGTGTGCATATTTGGCTATGTCAGGTCAAGAGAACAGCATGCACAGTAGGGGATAGAGGTTTAACTCCCAGGCCTCTCATGCTCCAAACCCCATCTGAGTCGGGCCCTCCTGCACCTGATTCTGCCCTTCCTTCTCAACAAAGTCCATGTTACAACCTTTAACATGTCATTGTTCTCCCCTACCCTTCCAGCCGCTTCCTGACAACAGGATCCTTAATGAGGCCAGGAAACCAAAATGCCAACCTCTCCCCTTGTTGCTCAGATTTCAAAGCCTGTCCCTCCCACCCTGAGATGTTAGCGTCAGGGAGGGAGGGGTTCTTCAGGAAGGGACCAGATCCTGTACGTTCATATCAGTGATTTCATCTGCACCTTTGGAGAAGAGTGCCCCACCGAGCCTGTAGACCAGCTCCGAGGACAAAAGCAGCTGGCTCGCCATTAATATTGCATTCCTTTCCGAAGCCTGGCACAGAGGGACCATGAATATTTCAAGTGATTCTGTTTATTAGTTTTGACGGATCGAAAGATGTTTAGAATAGTGTTGGATTACGGACTCCTAATAAGGGCTTATATATTATTAATTTCTCTGGTTTGTGGAATTGGGCTGGGAACTAGAAGTCTGCTGAGAGCATCCAAAACAGTGCCCCCCCCCCCCCGAAAAAAAACTTTCAAGAGGCTCAGGTCGTTATTTCTTAAACAAAGGGGGTTCAGATTCACTTTCACTGTGATGGGGTGGAGCTATAGGGGCAAGAGAAGAGCTAAGATGGGTGAAGAGAAGAATTCAAAGGGGCCCTTCCATCAATGTCCGGAGTCTCCTGATTTCTATTATCTGGGATCACTGGTACCTTCCCCAGTGCCCAAGATGCAAAATTAACATCCTTAGAGAAGGAGGCCCTTTGCATCTCTGTATGAGTCACTGGTCTGGGCATGCTTTTTTCCAAGCAGCCTCTGCTAAGGTGTATGATTCTGTTTCTCTGCATTAGATGTAGCTGGATCAAAATTATTTGGCCTGTGTTATGAGCATGCCTAAAAACAACTGGTTGCTTGCACAGGGAACTACGTTTTTTTTTTAATACCATACGTGTAGCTCACGATTGTGCACCCAGACAGGAGGCTGGTTGCAAAGGTCTCAGATAAAGATCTTTTCCAGCACCTTTGGTTGAACGCCTTAACTGTAGATCTCTGGCACTGAATGTGACCCTTCTTGCAAGAAGAGCAAATTCTTTTACCAGTATCCTAGCCATTTTTCATTGCTAGGTGAGGCAGCCAGGAAAGGAATGGAAAATCAGTGATTTTCTTCTCTCAGTGTCCATGTTTGAGTGTCTAGGAAGTGTTGACATCAAAAATGTATAATCTGAATAAAAACAAAGGTATAGGCCAACCCAGAGTCAATTCAGGGTTTCTGCCTTCATACCTCATGCAAAATCACAATTGCAACTAGCTGCGGTTAACAATCCACCTTCAAACTATGGTTTCAGATCCTGGTTTGATAGACCCTAATTGACCATAGTTGGTGGAGTGGTCAGTGCTTGGTGGCTCTGTCTTTTGGCACAAGGAGCTGCTCTAGCACTGCAAAGCTCCTTGCCCTGGAGAGAACTCAGCTGCCAGTAGAACAGATCTGAGGGATCCCATTTGTGTAAACATACCAAATCTGGTGCAAAGGTGCCCATGTCTGTAGCTCCCCACTCACCTTTCCCAATGCGAGATAAAGACCCACATCTTTGATCTTCCTCCTTTTGCATTTAGGAAAGCTGAACTTCAGACTTTTGCAATGAACTGTGGTAGATATAGATGTGTGTCTGTAAATAAAGCCCAAGAAGTGTCAGTGCCAACATCTGCACAAGCTGGTGGCATTTGTAAGTGCATGCTGGTTGGACTCTCAGCCTCTCTGGGGGACAGCTTGCCTGAACTTCTTGAGGATACTAGCCAACGATCGACCATTAGCCTGCCTAGCAAATGAGATGGGGCGGGTGGGATTCTCCACCGTGTCTCAGCAGAATGGATGTTTTTGTTTTCCAGGGTTTCCCCCCAAGTTGAACTGTGTACCCTTCAATCAGACACTAAACTGGATTACACTGGTTTAGCAGTAAGCAGCTTGAGGCAAAAGGATAAAATAAGACTATGAAACAATAGTTACGTGCAGGCTTTGGGGAGGCTGGGATCAGAAATAGTGGGACAGCTCTGTTATTTAAGAAAAAGAACTAGCATCAGCCATTCAGCATCCAAGCCGAGAGGATATACATTTCCCATTGTATGGACAGCTCACCGAATATATTGCGGAGAACGTAGGGGTTTCACTAAGATTGCTTCTGAAGGTGGGGGGGGGGCAGTTCCCCGTTTGATCTCATTACCGCTGCAAATGGCTTTTTGTTTGCAGCAGGGCAGAGCAGGATGATTCACACAGGATGAATATCTGTGAATGATTGTGTGATGAGCAGGATGATTCACACACGTGAACCGGGCCAGAACCGGGCCACACAGGATGATTCTTTTTTCATTCCCATCATGCCCCCCCCCACCTCTGGCAGGCTCTTTAGGGTTTTTTTAAATTAGTATTTTGCATATTGCTGTAGTGCCCTAACACTGTAAATAGCAAGTGTTGATGTTTGTTTCTTAATCCAGCCTTTAAAAAAGAAAAGCCTGCCAGCAAAGGGGAAAGGAATGGCGTTTGTTGTGGTCAAGAAGCTATGGAAACCCCTATCTTTCCTCCTACACTTCCAACAAATCCACATTGGGTCTGATCTCTTAGGAAACGTCGCACCAAAGCAGGTTTGCAAAAAAAGGTGTGGAGACCCAGGGAAAACCCAGAAGGGGGATGACAAGAAGGTGATGTTGTCTGGGAGCCCTCTCACAAAAGTACCAGTTCAGGAAGGCAAGTCAGGAGCTCCATGTGGAAGCAACCTTAAGTGTATCTGCAGTTCTGAGTTGTAGCCAGTCCTCCTAGAAGCCTTTCCCATCATTGCACTTTTTTTTTTTCAACTCTGAAGTGTTTTTCAATGGAGTCTGTACACACACATTTGATGACTGGAAATCAAGAGGTGCATGTGCACATGTGAACCGGGCCAGAACTGAATATTTTGGAGCAAAGAATGTTGCAAGTGGTACCAAGAGGAAGCACAAAGTGGGATTCCCCTGGCCGTCCTACTTCTTTCGTTTAGCATGGCCCTGGGAAGATGCACCTACCTCGTGATGTTGACATCCGGCTGCCAGCCTTCCCACATTTGCTATGGCTGCCAGATGGACAGGCGGAAAGGTCAGCATGGATTATGGCAGCCCCAGCGTGCGTCGGCCACCCATCTGTCAGCCTTCCGACAGCTGCCCTGTGGATGCTGCCTGTGGGCTTTAGCAATCCCAGACGTTTCTCTCTCAAGATTTGCTTGAGGTGCAGTTGTGACTTTTCTGCATTAATGACCTCAGATATCAAAGTTCAAATGCATAGCAGATCTTGAGCCAGTTATCTAGAGGATATCCGACAGCGATTCAGTGCACCATGCCCAAAGCAGGGAACATCAGGGAATCCAGGTACCCCATCAAAGAAGCCTTGCACCCATAGAGGTGGGCAGGCAAACTTCCATGAGTAACAGGGAGACACAGCTCTTGCAAGCTCTGAGACACTTCTGCTGGTCCTCCTCCTAGGCAGCAAAATCAGCAGCAAAATTTCTGCCAGCAAAATCATTCTCTGCAGTAGTGCTGCTTTTTAAATACGCACACACACACACACACACACACACATATGAATTCCCTAACCTTCCCACTGTGGTCTTCTCTCCTTCTTTCAACCAGAGTGTCAGTTTCCTATGAGAGGAAGTGTCTTAACAAACAGCAAAGCAGAAACACTAAATGGAAACCTCCGTGTTAAGAGGTCAGATACAGCAAACATACACTATGGTAAGGTTATCTGTGTTCTCACTGCGCCTGTGTACTTCTCAGAAGCGGCTGGCCGGCTACCATTGTTAGCAGGATGCTGGACTAAATGGACCCCTTGGCCCAATCCATCAAGAGGAGCCTTAATCTTCTTAAAACCGAATGTGCCGATCCTTTCGGCCTCTTCCCACTTCATAACATGCTTAGGTGGAAATGGAGCACGTCAGCATTTGGCTGCACATTTGCTGTAGACATTGATGAATTAGGAAACGTTTGCATAGGCTTTTGGAGCAGGAGATGCCAATTTAGTGGATCGTTGTTCCAGGGGCTCAAGGATTTGGAGGGGTGAGAGAAGGGGTCCATTTTCCTCCCCCCCTCCCCAATCTCTTTTAGGCCTCCTTAGAGAAGAACCGCCTTGCCAGAATAAACTCTCTTTGGCGGCTCATGCCCAGAAGGCAGAGCTTGGCCAGCCGCTTGTAGGAGCCAGTCTCCATGTGCTAATTCACCCTTGCGTGGGCGTTGCACATGGCAAGGGAATGCGGCCGTGAGCAGCAGGAAGCCACGTCCCGATGCACAAGCGTTCATTTTGCTAACCCATGTTCTCTTTGTATTTCCCCTTGTTGTCTTTTGCTTACATTTACCCACAGCTGTTGCCTTCAAGTGTCAAACTCACACTCATATTTCTTGGGCACATGATGACTTCCTAGCAGTTCACTTAAGGGAAGCAAGCAATAATGTTTTCAATAGCAGAACATTCTGTGATTTTTTTTAAAAAAAAAGACCCTTTGAGGAGGTCTCTGGGAGTGAACCAGACCACTTCTCACTAGTGAGGGACCCTTTGGGTTGGATCCAGCCAGCTTTTTCACCCAGTCTTGCTCCATTCTCCTCATTAAATCCCCTGTCTCATACAGCTTTTGCCCATGCCAGTCGTATAAACCCCAGCATAGCCCTTTGAGATGTTTAAAGTAGACCTCACCTTCCTTGTTCACCAGCAGAAAAAACTGGCTGGATTCCAACCCTGTGATTTACGTGCAAAGCAATTCTGTCACATTTTCCCCACCACCTTTCCTCTAAGGAGCTCTAAACATAATACATATTCCCACCTCACTATATATCCCTAACTCACAATTCTGCATGGGACATTAGAGAATGCTTGTTCTAGGTTCAGTCCCCAGCAGCAGGGCTGGGAACGAGATCTGATGAGAACTGCTGCTTTTTTGGACTGCACAGTACTGAGCACAGTTGGATGATTTGGGTATTTTGTCGAAGCTTAGCGAAGACAGAGGAGAACCGTTTGCAGCACAGCTCTCGTAACACCATGAGGAAGCTTGATGAACAAAGTGGTTCAGAATCTCAACAAGGTTTTTGAAAAGTAGTTGTCATATAATCAACTATTAAAAATACAAAGTGGGAAAATAGAATTGAAAACAGCTGAAGAGCTGAATAATAAATATGATTGGTTTCAAATGCAACAAATAAAGAGTTTAATGGATAATGATATCAAAACTGAAGGAATAAGAAAACAAACAGAAATGGAAAAAGTTCTGCTTGGAGACAATGAAAAATTAATTTCAAAAATATATACATTACTTTTAAAATGGTCTACGGAGGATGAAGTAGTGAAATCTCAAATGATTAAGTGGGCAATTAATGTAAATAAAGAAATACAGATGGAAACTTGGGAATATTTGTGGAAGAATTCTATAAAGCTTTCGATGCATTAAAGAGAACTGTTTTAAAATGATGTATAGATTGTATATGACTCCTAAAAATTGGCAAAGATGAACAACAAGATGCCAGATAGATGTTGGAAATGTAAAAAACATGAAGGTTCTTTCTACCATGTGTGGTGGACTTGTGAAAGAGCAAAAAAGTATTGGCAGATGATTCAACAAGAAATTTCTAAGATCTTGGGATATGAATTTAAGAAAGTTGCAGAGACTTTTCTGCTGGGATTACAAATAGAAAAATTTCCAAAAGAAGATAGAACTATCATTTGGTACTTGCTTTCAGCTGCTAGGACATTATATGCGCAGTTGTGGAAGCAAGAAAAAATACCAGAGAAATGGGATTGGATTGTAAAAGATGATGTGGAGTGAAATGGACAAATTAACAAGAACTTTAAGAGACTATGATTTAGAAGTTTTTAAGATGGAGTGGAAAAAGTTCAGAAGATATGTAGAAAAAGAGTGGAAAATAAAAAGACATTGGACAATTTTTGATAATGACTAAGTCTTAGAAAAAAGAAGAATATTAATTTCTGTTTTTATTAGTTAAGGGTACCTTTAAATATTAGAGGGTTTTTAAATAAATAACACTGGTGGGGGTCAAGTAACAGGGGGAGGGGTGGGTAGAAAGTAATATATGGGATAGATAAAAGAAGTTATTAATGTTGTATGAAATATAATTTGTTACCATATGTTACCAAATAAAATTGTTTTAACCACAAAAGAATCTCAACAAGGTTTTTTGCACTATTCTGCACCTCTTGGTTCCTTCCCAGCACACGAGCATTCAGTGTGCAGGCTGGTGCAGCATAATACCACAATCCCGGAATATGCAGAATAGTGACCCCAACATCTCTTGGGAGTTTACATTGTAAGTGATAATCCAATTGTCCTATTGTTTCCCCCCTCTGTGGAATGAAGGGCTTGTTGATACTGTTTGTAGAATCCAGTACTAACAATTTTCCTAGACAGTATCACTTTGAGGTATAAGTCTAGGAGAGAAAAGATGCACATTTGAGTGTTCCTCTGCCTGATAAAACTCTCTCATGCTGAAAATTAGCATGTCAGGGTCAAGGATACTGGCCCTGTTTTTTCCACAACACACATCTTTTCTAGAGACAAGGAGCTGAAAGGAGCATTCAAACATTCAACTCCACCCCCACCCCCCCACACACACACACACAAACCACACACCTACAACCTGAGGTGATGTAATCCAAGAGAAGCACAGCCACTTGGTACTGGTGATTCTAGAAACTGTTCCAGGGGACTAAATTCAGATCTCTCCATTTGGTGCCTTTTGTGCACCCAGCACTGCCATTTTGTTGATTTAAATACTGTAAAGTATTAAATTTATTTAAATCAGTTGCTTTTCACTGCAAAATGCAGACTGCTGCAACTGGACAAGGAAATGTTTAAGGTACAGCCTTTTCTTCCTTTCATCTCGGCAATAGTATTTAAAGGATGCTTTGGCAGATGCCACTGGCAGATGATGGGATATCCCTCGCTGTGCGGAGTTCACCATCTAAATTTAGTCTCTCGGCATCCTTGTTCCGGCCGCGGGGAAGGGAAGGGGGGGGGCTGAGGAGCAAGGCAGGAAAGCGGGGCCAGGCTGTCCGGGCTGGGCTGCTTTTGTAGCCAGGCTTTCTGTCAGGAGCTGCAAAAGCAAGCCATGCATGGCGAAGGCGTGAGCTCCCCAGACTCTCTTTCTGCTTGTCTCTGAATGAAATTCATAGCAATGGCGTTAATAATGAATTGCCGAGTTGAGTTCTCCCCTAGCATGGTTCATGGGCTGCTCTGTTGACTTCATCCAAACCAGAGATCAGCAGGATCAGAAGGGCTGTAGTCCCACGGCTTCTGAAATTCATCTCCCTACTGTGTCTGGAAAGTGAGCCAGCCAACTAGCTGAGAGATCGGAAGAGAGCAAGTGAGAGTCCATCCCCGCCCCCCTCTTCCTTGCCCTGGGAACCAGGATGCCTCTCAATAGAGATTCCCTCCTCCTGTATCCTCGTAAGTCTTAATGACGCAGCTCCTGAGCCCTGAGAGAGAGCTGTAGCACAGGATTCTCTCTCAAAGTGGATGATCAGCATGGATCCAAAACACAGCACAGGGAGCCCATCTACTACAGAAAAGCTCTGAAACCATCCAAGACAATTTTTGCTGAATTGAACCCCAAAGGGGTTGCAACTTGGAATGTCTGTCTTATCTGCTGAGCCTGTTGGCTCCTGAATCTCTCTCCAGGTTCATGGATGGGGTGATTTTTCCATGACATTTATATTTTTTTATTTCTTGCTCCCAGTTTGGGTTCTGTTCTGGAGAAGAGTCCCAGAGCTTCTGGAAATTATAGATCTCAGACACAAGAGCGTTTTGTGTCATCCTTTGAGATTTTCCTCCCACTCCTCTGACTTACCTGGGACAAAACTGGGCAGGCACAGTATTTGGGGCAACCGGGCAGTGAAGTCCCTGAGGCAAAGAGGAAGTCTACAACAAGGCCAGGATGCAAGTCTCTTTTGTGTGCTCGGACCACAACATCAAGAACCGGAGCGCAGAAGACAGGCTCAACCGGCAGAATGCCAGCAGTCCCAGCACACGAGGCCGGTTCCGCACAGTGGCCATGGTGGCCCGAAGCCTGGGGCACCTCTCTATGCAGAATGCCCCATCCTCTAGCGACTCCAGCGTGAAACAGCCTGGCATGAAATATAGGTATGGAAAGAGAGCAAAACCTTTGCTGGTCCAACCAAACCCCAAAAACCATTGGATTTGGTGACCTAAAAATCTCAGCTTTCACTTAAGTATAGAGTGTGGTGTTGTGTAGTGTTATGTGCTGTGGAATGGGGTTGTCTTCCAGCCTCTTTCTTTTAACCGTCAGCCCCCACCAATACTCCCTGTAAGCTGTAGAGTCTTGTGAGCAAAAATTCTACTTTGGGAGCTTCTGGCATTAAAGTTGTGGATGGGTGACTTGCCTAGTGCATACATTAGTTTGCTCTGGGGCCATCTTTCTTGAGCTGAGACAAAAATCTGTGAGCTGGAGGGTAAAAAACTGAGATAGTTCATATTAGCTCAGCTTAGAGGGAACATTGGCCCCCACTCATATGTGACTGTGCCCCTTCTCTAAAGAAATCTATATGAAGTCACGTGACAATATAGGTGGGGATTGCTGAGCATGTACAGAGTGCCTCAGTACTGACAGCTGCACCATTCCCACCTTTCCTTAGAACTGAGCAGCGCGGCTTCCTTTGAGGTCAAATGGTGGGGCTTCCATGTCAGACTGAGCCCTAGTTCCTCCTTGTTTGCTTGCTTGTTTTGTTTGTTAAACTAACTGCCCACTCCCCTGACACTGTTCTGAGGACAGAGTCCAAACAGTTGATTCTCAGGGAGGCTTTCCCTTAACAAGACGTTTGTAGGTCAGTGTTGCTTCCGGAACTGTCAGTGTCTATCCTTCACCAATGTGCAGATGTGGACAGGATGAGTCAGGAGCACCCTCAGCGTACCTGAGCTTTGGAAACCGGGTTCTGCTTGGATGTACACATCTGGAAAGTCTAACGTACAAGACCAGAGCTTTGCAGTCTCAGAAGCAAGACTGAGTCTGGTACAAAGCAACTGGAAGGGCTTCCCATTGACCTGGCCCTGTGGTGTGGGTAAAGTAGCAAGCTTTTATGTGGCACAGTACTTTTCTTATAAATGTACTTATTACTTACTGACACTGGGGGGGAGGTCAAATATCATCATCATCGTCCTTGAACCAGCTGCAAGCATAAAGTAGCCAGAAGATTCCTGAGCTGCGTGAAAGCTTACTGTCCTCCTCACACTAGGGGGGCAATGAAAGGTACCACGTCAACCATCTTAGGTCCATAGATTGGTTGCTTTTTTTTATTAATGGGCAATAACTTTGGGCTTTATTCTAAGCTCAGCAGCTCAGCAAAATGGTGGAGGGGGGCAAATCCCCCCCCCCTTTGGTAAAGGTCAGACAAGGCACAGTGCTGAGTCTTCACAACACAGCAAGCTAGGCAAGCTTGCGGTCCATAGGTCAAATGGAAAGCAACACGGCATTTTGTGCTTAACAGTCAAAAACTCAGCAGTTCTGTCATGATAACTGTAGCATTGAGCTCAGCAGTCTCATCTGTAAAAGGGAGACATCTGATTTAACGGTAAGGCATATATTTGGCATACCAGAGGTCCCACGTTCAACCCTGGTGACCTCCAGTTTTTAAAAAAGATCTCCAGGAGCAGGGCTAGGAAAGGCATTTCCGCACCTGAGACTCTGAAGAGCAACTAGAGACCTCGATGGGAAATATTGGACAAGGTGGACCAGTGGACTGATTTGGAATGAGTATATAGTGCAGCAAATTGCAGAAACCCATTTGTTTAACCCCCATAGCTTTGCACCTTCTCAAATTCTGGGATGAATGGAACCGAACATTCTTAACTGGGTTTCTGAGTTCTTAGGACATGGATTCTTGCTTCAGGAGCAAAATTCCTGGGTTTGAATCCTGCTAGATTTGAAGCATAGACAAGCCTTGATAGCCTTGGAAACCTAGACAACCTGCATCTGCATGTGAATGAGAGAGAATGAAACCTGCAGGATTTCTTTATACAATTCGGGCAGGGGGCTTACTATAGCAGCGGAGCAAGGCTGAGAAGGACCCCTGCTTGAAACATCAGAGAGCAGCTGCCAGCTGGTAAAGACAGTATCTCTAGAATTCAGAAAGCAAATTCCTTCTGAGATCAGGATCTATCTGTCCGATGTTGCCTTGTATCCTGATGGGACTACATGAGATCAATAAGCAGCATTAAGCAGTATTGTGGGTCATATTCTAGGGCATTTTCACGCATAGTCCATGATTTGCACACTCTTCATTGGGACAAAACTATGCTCCAACAATCCCAGCATCCTTTGCCCCTGGAAAGGGGCTCAGATGCGCCTTCCCTTTCCCAGTTTTTTGAAATGACTGCTTATCCTTTTCATACAGAAGACTAAACGTTCTTGAACTGCATTCCTTTCAGTCTATGTCCATCTCCCACCCCAACCCCCAGTAGTTCAACTTTTTCCATAGCTGGCATTCAGAACTGACAGGGCTGTAGCTCAGTGGCAGAGCATTTGCTCGACTCGCCGAAAGTCCCAGCATCTCCAGGTAAACTCAGGACCCTGGAGAGCTGCTATCAGTCTGAATAGACAATACTTATCTTGGTGGACCCATGGGCTGGTTCAGTATGTATTTTGTGTGTTCAGCCTGCTAACACAAACTCAGCCCACGAAATGAGCTTTCTGGGTGCGCTCCATAAGTACAGTTTCTGGCTCAACACAAGATGTTTCCATGACTCTTTTCTTAGAGAGCCAGTTTGGTGTAGTGGTTAAGTGTGTGGACTCTTATCTGGGAGAACCGGGTTTGATTCCCCACTCCTCCACTTGCACCTGCTGGAATGGCCTTGGGTCAGCCATAGCTCTGGCAGAGGTTGTCCTTGAAAGGGCAGCTGCTGTGAGAGCCCTCTCAGCCCCACCCACCTCACAGGGTGTCTGTTGTGGAGGAGGAAGGTAAAGGAGATTGTGAGCCGCTCTGAGACTCCTCGGAGTGGAGGGCGGGATATAAATCCAATATCTTCTTCTTCTTCTTATCATGGCTCTTGACTGCAGTAGCTCTGTAGAACCTCCATTTTTCTGGCAGGTGAACCTGGGACTTTAAAACCACAGATAGCCTCTGGCTTCAGGTCTGACCAAATACAAAAGGGAATAAGGCTATAATGTCCAGCAGGTGTGAAGCCTCTGCATTGGTTTATGTCCTGGGAGTCTGGCTCTTCTTTTTATTTTCTTTCCCCATGGGAACCCAAAGCAGCTTACAATATCACTATCCCCTCCTCTTTTCTCTCTCCATCCCAGGCTCTCCCATCCAGCTTCATGGCAGAGTGGGGTTTCAAACTTGGGTCTCCCAGATCCTCATTTGTCACTCTAATGGCTACTCCATGTGGCTCCATACCCTCTTCAAGAGATCAGGATTTTCTGCCTCTGTCACTTCAGACTCCAGCTTTAGCATCTCCCGTTTCACACGTCCAGCTCCAGAAACTGACCTTGGGCTGCTGGACTCAAAAGCACACTCTATAAGCTTCACAGAGCCACACCCAGCAGTCATGCTTCTCTGCATTTGCCTGCTGTGATGCAAAGGTTCGAGGGATTTCTTGTATACTGCCAGTGAGGGCTGAAACTAGATAGTAGCGGTAGGTTTAACAGCTCTGTTGGAAGCCAAAAGAGAGACTCGGAGCAAGAGCCTGGGCTTTGCAGCATGCGCTGAATTTGTTTCTGGACCAGCTGCTATTCTAATTCCATCCTAACCCATATATCCAGGAACCAGCAGGTTCTTAACAAGGGCCCATAAGTCTCCCCTTGGAGGCAAACTGGCTCTGCAGCAAAGTTACCTTGCTCTCCTCGTAGATGGGATGAAATCTAATTTTCACTGTCCCATTAAAACACGAGCCAAGCAAAAGGCTAGCAGATTAAACGTCTTCTAGCAAGGCAGACTGTTGAATTGACAGGAGCAGTCCTGGTGACCATGGTCACCAGAGCATTTGAGAATTCTGATCCATGAATCGAGAGTCTTCACCTGAAGGATGGGAGCAAATCTGAGAATCTAGGCTTGCTCAGAGTAGTGCAGGCAGGAGCAGGCAGTCAGCCGTATGGCCACTGAGTGCCAAGCGAGAGGGAGATAGAAACAAATGGATGGGTAGGTCTGGGCAAGTTTCCTCTGTTGCGCTGCAGAGTTCTCTGCAGAAACAAGGGTTCTTTGCTGCCTATCGGCCATATGCTGATATGCCTCTGGGATAGGGGAGGGCAGGAATGGGGTCTTCCATCCCTCTCTGTTCCTTCACAGCGTTGGGTGGTTTGCAGGCCGCTTCCTTTCTCAGGCATCACCCCCAGGGAAGTGGCAGATACAGATGCAAGATGAAGAGGGACCATGGCTCCATGCTTTGCAAGCAGAATGTCCCAGGTTTGAGTCCTTAGCATTTCCAGTTAAAAAGGATCAGATGGTAGATTTATGGGAAAGTCTCTACCTGAGCCTGTGGTTCAGAGGCAGAGCACCTGCTTTGCATACAGAAAGTCCCAAGTACAAACCCCAGGTTTTCCAGTTAGAAGGTCAGTTAGCAGGTGACAGGAAAGTCCCATTCCTGATCCACTGTCCATCAGGGTACATAATAAAGACCTTAATAGATCAGCAATCTGGCTCAGTCTAAGGCAGATTCCTGTGGGGATGGGGAGGGAGAGAAGAGAGTAAAGCAGAAGGAAATCTCACACCTCTGTAAGCTACGCTAGGCGTGAGGGGCAGCCTGTAAAGATTCCTGTTCTTTGAGCTGAAGTGAGAAAATGCCCAGAAAACGTGGCCCTGGTACATCCCGGAGATGAAGCAGGTTTTGGTGTTGCTGTGAGAAAAGGGGAAGGGGCTGCAGGGGAGAGCCAAGGCTGTCCCTCCCCAGGTCCTCTGTGCAAACATGAGAATTTTGAGGCTTTGAGGACAAAGCTTGCGCTTCTGTGATCTAGCAACACTGTCCTGTGATGACAGACTTGCAGGGCCGCTGCAGGGCTGGAAGAAGTAAGCTTCCTTTCCCCTCTCGCCTGCCCTTCATGGGTGAGATCAGAAGGTGCCGAGAGGCAAAGGAACCGCCACAAAGAATTTCAACCAGATCCGGAAAAGTGACAAGTTCATTTGGACTTCAGAGAGATGCAACACCCTCCGTATCTCCCCCATCCCTTCCCGATGTGCTGGTGCTGCTGCCTCTCTGGTTAGCATGATTTCTTTCCAGTATTTGGAACAAAGAGAAGCCAATAGTAAAAGTACAAAATGCTGAACGCTTGTGCTTTTCCCACAGGCTCAAAGTGCGCTTTGTAGTTTACTTCTGTGGTCTTTATGACAGCCTGGTAGAGTAGGCTGCAGCAATTAGCTCTGTGTTTCTGCTCTAGACGTGGGGATAATACTGAAGCTGAGAGGGTTGACTGAGGAGACTTTGGCAGGATTCAGGCATCATGCCCAACCAGAGTTTGGTACTATGCAAGTGAGCCTCGTGTGAATGCACTCTCCCACTCATCCCTCATGTGCTCAGACTCAACTAAAGACATCCCTTTCAGAGCTTAGTTTATTAGAAGAAGATATTAGACTTATATCCCACCCTCCACTCCGAATCTCAGAGCGGCTCACAATCTCCTATGTCAGGGGTGGCCAATGGTAGCTCTCCAGATGTTTTTTTGCCTACAACTCCCATCAGCCCCAGCCAGCATGGCCAATGGCTGGAGCTGATGGGAGTTGTAGACAAAAAACATCTGGAGGGCTACCATTGTCCACCCCTGTCCGATGTCTTCTCCCCCCACAACAGACACCCTGTGAGGTGAGTGGGGCTGAGAGGGCTCTCACAGCAGCTGCCCTTTCAAGGACAACCTCTGCCAGAGCTATGGCTGACCCAAGGCCATTCCAGCAGCTGCAAGTGGAGGAGTGGGGAATCAAACCTGGTTCTCCCAGATAAGAATCCGTGCACTTAACCACTGCACAACAGTGGCTCTCATTGCATCTGTGACTTGTGATTATATGAGCACATTTTTATCCTGGCCATCCTCCAAGGAGCTCAGGCAGCATACATGAATCCTGCCACGTTTGTCCTCACAGTAACCATGTGAGGCAGGTCAGGCTGAGAGTGCGATTGTCCAAAGGTCACCAAGCAAGCTTCCATAGAATCATAGTTTGAAGGGACCTCCAGGTTCATCTAGCCTCACAGTGGGAATTTGAACCTGGGTCTCCCCAGTCATAGTCAGGCAATGACTGCTATACCATGTTGGCTGTCAGGTAAATCCATCACTCAACAATAGTTTGCAGTCAAGTTTGGTTTGATTTATTCCAGTTCCAATCCAGTGAGCATAATACACAAATCAAAGTCCCTGTTACTAAGTCTTGACCCTGATAGACAGCAGTATCACTGCAAAAGTTTTTCATTTGTGATTTACACTGAGGTAGGTTCTGCGCAGTGGTAGCACCAAGCTAGTCTCTGTAGTATTACAATAAATGGGGGGGAGGGGTCGGCAGCCAAGGTAGCAATACAACAACAGCAAAATTCCCTGTGCCAAACAATAACATATTTTTCCAATATCCAATTATACCAATATTCCAATTGCCAACCGGTGTACAAGTCCTTAGTATACTTTCGTGTCAATTACACAGTTTCTGCAGTCCAGTTTGTGGTATGCCCATTCAAGGGTCATATGACAAATTGGACTGCAGAGATTATGTGTAACTGACAAGAGATTGTACTGAGGATTTACATACTAGTTGGTAATTGGAATATTGGTATAACTGGGTATTAAAAAATATGTTATTGTTTGGCACAGGGAATTTTGCTGCTGGTGTAGTGGTTAAGTGTGTGGACTCTTATCTGGAAGAACCGGGTTTGATTCCCCACTCCTCCACTTGCACCTGCTGGAATGGCCTTGGGTTAGCCATAGCCCTGGCAGAGGTTGTCCTTGAAAGGGCAGCTGCTGTGAGAGCCCTCTCCAGCCCCACCCACCTCACAGGGTGTCTGTTGTGGGGGAGGAAGGTAAAGGAGATTGTGAGCCGCTCTGAGACTCTTCGGAGTGGAGGGCGGGATATAAATCCAATATCTTCATCTTCTTCTTCTTCTTCTTCTTCTTCTTCTTCTTCTTCTTCTTCTTCTTCTTCTTCTTCTTCTTCTTCTTCTTCTTCTTCAGTCTCTGTAGTTAGCAGTCCCTGGTTTGGTGTCACATCTGAACCATGTCCTTTGTTGTAGTGACCTTTGAACGCAGGTATTCCCTGCTCAACCAGCTACAATAAAATCAGTGGATTTCCTGGGAAAGCCCTTGGGCTCCTATCCTGAACATGTTTAATATGTTCCCTCTATCTGATTGGTCTGGACAGATGCCTAGCTGCACACAGTCCTGCCTTCACAGATAAGGATTGGCTTAAATGAATACTGGCAGGCAGTATCTGAATTGTGCATAAAGTCTTTCCTGTGGTTACACAGATGCACCCAAATTGCTGAAGCTTTTAGTTTTGCTCCTGTTTATTCCTTGAATTAGCAGTTACCTGTTTCAAAACGAAGGCTGTTAGGAACCTAACCACTGCAGTTTCCTTTAAAGAAAAAAAAAGCAAGAATATTTCATAGCATTTCTCCCTCTCTCAATGAATGCAGATGCAATGAACAGCTGTAAATGAAAACTTTCTGCAACTGTTATATCTGTGTTATTCCCTGTTACAGAATGGAAGGAATGTGCTGGCCATTGTGGTTCACATTTCCTTTCATTACTTTTATCAGCTGAGATGTATCCATTCCTCCCACCAATTACTGTACGTGATTTAGCTTCTGGAGATCATGAGAGGGAGCCTGAAATCTGAAGGGACTGTACCACATGCAGTAGACCGGGGGTCCCCAAACTTTTTGAGCCCCCAAGCACATTTGGAATTCTGACATCGCATGGTGGGCACAGCGACAAAATGGCTGCCACAGAACAGCTGCTGCAGGAGACAGAGCCAGCCACAAAACTATTGCTGCAGCTTAACTTCAGTAGCGCAGCGTAGATCCTTGGGCTGTGGTGGCAGCTGCTGTCAAAGCAACACTTTAAAAAAAATCTGCGCAGCTGATCAAATCTCCAATCGGCAGTCAGAAGCCTTGCTGGGCGTAAGCTCCATCTCCCCCCACCCACTTCCTAAAAACACTTGGCAGGCACCAGAAAAGCTGTTGGTGGGCGGCATTTGCACCCATGAATACCACCCATGGTTGGAGACCTCTGCAGTTGACACTAATAACACATTCAAAAGGCTTCACTTCCCAACATCTCCCAAAACATTTATTGGAACATCAGATTAGAGCCTTGCAAGATTTGACTAGTGGTCCATTTAGTCCAGCATCTTTCTTTCTGACAGTGGCCCAGCAAGTGCCTCAAATAAGCTCACAAGCTGCCTCTCCCCCAGACTCCACTAGCAGCAGCCCTCCCCTGCTGACTGCTCCCCAACCTCTGGCAACCAGAGAAGCCTGCTTCCTCTGAACGTAGAGGGGTCCTGTTCAGCTATGGTAGATTTGCCACTATCAAATAACAGACAGGAATGAGCCCTGACCTGGATAGCCCAGGCAAGCCCAATCTCATCAGCTTTCTGAAGCTAAGCTAATGGTGAACTCTGGGAAGTACTTGGATGGAAGATCTCCTTGGAATACCAGCAGTCGGGAGGCAGGGGCAGGCTTTATTCAGCCACCTTTCTGAATATCCTCTAGGCCCCCAGTAGGGGTCTATCACCAGAGGTTGCCATGACTTCCAGGTGCACACACAGACACATAAATACAACCCCCCCCCCCAAAAAAAAGTAATGGACAGAAGCTAATAAACAGAGACCATCCTTGGCAAACCCAGGCAGCGGAAGCCTACCACTGTTTCCCCCTGAACCGCCATGCTTGGACTGCAAGCATTTTCTGCACCCCATTCAGTTCTGCCAGATTATGAAACCTCCAAATGTTCCCACGCTCCCTTTCCCTTATGCGGTTTCCGGGGATGATGAACGCTGATAGGAGCTGAAGTGACATCTGCTGCTTCTAAGCATCACTGCAAACGTGCCAGAGGCCAGCCTCTGTAGCTGACATCTGTGCAGCTGCTGATTAAGAGGTGTCTGTGTGTTTTTCAGAAACCTCGGAAAGTCGGGACTGCGAGTTTCCTGCCTCGGCTTAGGTAAGTAGATACGTGGGGCAGAGGAGCATTCTTTCTTCCCAGCCGGGCTTTGGCCAGGAGTAGGAGCAGCGCATTCCTCCACAGATGCAATTCAGTGTCACCTTTGGAGCAGGGTATATTACAAGCCACTCGCTGGTTTGTCCCCATAGCTACCGGAGATGTAAGCAGGGCAGTCTTTGATCGCAAAAGCGCCTATATGCCCATGTTGTGGCATATAAGACCATGGGCATCTCAATGCCTTTCAACCCACACAAATGCTTTTCAGTTAACTCTAATGCATTTTGTAATTCAGCCATCACATCACTCAAAGGTTATGTGGATGCTTCTCAAGGGATGCATAAATGGCTTCTAAAGAAGCCATGTAATTTTATGATACAAGTGCTTTGAATTCTTATATCATTACTGCCTTAACAGCTATGCTGGAGGGATGATCTTAGCAGTGAGGAAAGACTGGGTGGTGGGGCAGGAAGTTGTTTTTGATTATCAAGAACATTGGAGGAGCTCAGTTCCACCAGATCATTGGTCCGTCTATACAAGGAGGCCACGAAAACAAAAGACATCCCCTATTGCTTGTGTTCAGGATCAGGTACATTGTCTGTGAACTTAGAGGGCTTTATTTAGCTTCCTGTCCTCCCTGAATTTATCTTTCTTGTTTGAAGCTAATGCCAGTCTCTGCTTATGTTTGCCAGATAATTATGTAAACTCTTTAAATGGGTTCTTCATCAGAGTTCGGGTAAAGGAGGTTTTGTTTCCACATGCATCCTCCATGATGTGATTGTGCATTCCTCTACTGACTGAAACATAGATCAGGAATGGCCAGATTTAGCTCAGAAGCCCCTTCGTTATCCCAACAGCAGCTCAGTGGACAGGAATTGTCATTCACTGCATCCCCCAACTTCTAATAGATGCTCAGACTCCCTAAGTCATCTCTGTCTTGATTTACAAAATGTCTGTGCCACTCTTTTGTATTTGAAAGGACTTCATTTTTTTTAAAGGGTGGGATTCAGGGTAGGCCCAGGTAAGTCCAGCCCACCTGATTATTTTAAATATAGCTAGACCCAGATAGGTGGAGCCAGTCTACCTAATTATCATTAGCTCGAGAGCTCACATAACCTCTTGGTTTTTAAACCTTTACTCAGGTTAGGTTAACCAAAACCAATAGAAACGTTTAGAAAATGAAATTTTGGTTTATGGTTTCATTTTTATTGTAGTCATAAGACTCATTGTGGTGCATTCGCAGCTCATTGTGACAGGCTAGCTTCTTTCTGAGTTAGAATCACGCCCTTGAGCATAAACCGCTATTTGAATTGCACAAAATAATTCCCTGTTATATAGATGTTATATAGATGACAAGGCTGAATGTTATATAGATGACAAGGCTGTAGTGTTAACGCATGGAAACTCTCCGGCCCCCCGCCTTTCTAACAATGGGGGAAATGTTTTCTCATTCTCCTAAAAGGGAAGGGGTGCACATAAATGTTTTGCCGCAGCTTGATTAAAATTGATACTGCCAGCAAAGATAGATCCAATTTCTTCTGGGGGCTGACCCACAAGACACCAGCTGCCCAGCTGTCTCATCTAAACTTTGCAGAGTTCACAGCCGCTGTCCCTGTCAGGCTCTGCCGGAGAGCTTTCAGAAGCCAGGCTGCCTGGAGCTGCTTTCTTGCCTTTGCTGAAATTTAATTATTCTGCACCACATGTGTGGGGGGAGTGTTCCTCCTTCCGGGTGCCTTCTCCTAAGAGTAAGGGAACGAGGACAGCAATGAGAGAATCTCCAGGGTTCAGTTAGGGGTGGCGTGCGTATTGTTCGCCCCCAAATGATTTCCTGATTCTCTTCCAGCCCGGGTGGTTCTTCCACCCTAAGCAGCAGTTGCCCTAACCTTCCTCAGAGGCCTGTGGCTGGTTGATTGGGTTAGAAAGGCAGTCCTGGAACAGGCAAACATCCATTTGATGCAGTGGGAAGGCATTAATGGGCATTGGAGGACATATTCCTGACAAAAAGGGAAAATTCCTTTCTGGAGACTTCTGAAGCTGTGGCGCACGGGCCCTTTCTTTACCGCTCTGTGCCAGATGCCACTCGAGCTCCCTTGGACTCGATTCTCTCAGCATTTAATCTAAATTAGACCCACCAGCCATGATAGTCCTTCTCTGTTATTTATTTACTATATTTATGGGCTACTTTTCAGCACTAACTGTTCCCAAGGTAATTTAAAGGAGGGGAAATAATTTAATCTGCCACTGCTCCCATAGATTTATAGCTTTGTGCCCCTGCCACATTTTGCACTTGGGTCGGAGCTCTAAAAAGTAATTTCCAAACCATGGAAATAAAACTAAAAAGTTAAAGGCTCCTGTGCACCTGAAGCATTTCTCTACAGAGGAGACTGCCCATTGTGTCCCTGCATGATTTGTTGCTCAAGCTTTCTCCAGTCAATCACAGCTGGTGCACGATGTTTCAGCTGCATCTCAGCCTTGGGTCATTAAACACTTCTGATGCAAAGACGCAGCCGAACTGCTCACCCTTGGAGAAATATACCCATTGTATCGCATTAATGACTGTTGTGGCCTTCTCAGCAGTGTTACACACAAAAACACAAGGGGAGGGTATTTTTGAGGTATTCAGTTCTTACTGTGCTATTGCGTAAAACTGAATTTTTGTGGGTATAAGCTTTCCTGTGCGCACACACTTCTTCAGATATAACGCACAACTACCCACCTTAATTATTTGTGGATATAAGAAAAAATGGCGTAGGAAATACTGTACATAATGCATTTGCATATAATTTTTGTTGACTGTGCAGTGGACAACCTGCTCTGCAGGTGGATGCTTTAGGCTCTCAGGGGGCTCTTTTTATTTCATTCATTTTGCAGTTTGGGTAAGAGACTGAGACTGGCCCACATTTAATGGGTACATTTTCTGGCTGAATGAGGATTTGAACCTATCCAGGTCCTGGTCTCCAGCCACTACACAACACACTTCCAATGTGTTTGTCCCCCACAGATACTCGCAGGCATGTACTTACGTTGATGTACGTATTGCCTGGGGACTGTGAGCTTTCAGGGTTCTCTTCCATGTAGTTCTTGACATGGCCGTTATGCAAAGCAGGGGGCTCCCCAGTGTCACATTCCCAGAGATTTGATTTCATGTGCCCTTCTTTTTACTTCTCTGTCCTGCAGGGATTTGAGCTCTTGTACATGTGTGTTCACCATCCTCCTCCTTTGTGTCTCTTACAGGAACATGGGTGACGTTTGGAGGCCAGATTACAGACGAGGTAAGAAAACTTCTCCTACCCCATTCCATTTATTCAAAAAGTCTATAGCACATTGACTTTTAGACAATGTAAGAGAGATTAGGTTAAATGTATAAGAACAAGCAGCCCCATGGCTCTGAGTGGTAAAGCTGCAGTACTGCAGTCCTGAGCTCTGCTCCCGACCGGAGTTCGATCCCAGCAGAAGCTGGGTTCAGGTAGCCGACTCATGGATGACTCAGCCTTCCATCCTTCCGAGGTTGGTAAAATGAGTACCCACCTTGCTGGGGGGAAAGTGTAGATGACTGGGGAAGGCAATGGCAAACCATTCCGTTAAAAAGTCTGCCGTGGAAACGTTGTGAAAGCATCGTCACCCCAGAGTCGGAAGGGACTGGTGCTTGCACAGGGGACCTTTCCTTCTTTCCTTTACCTTTATAAGAACAAGAGACCCAGTATTTGGAAAGCCAATAAAAGGAAAGAAAGATATACAACTTGTGAAAAGTGGTATAGATAGAAATCCATACAGACTCCAAGCCAGTCATCAGACTTGCTTCCTGGTTATTCCAAGGTGGAGAAAATGGCATCAGCTCAGGTTTTTAGAGCTATGAAGAAGTGTTTAGCAAGAGCGAGAGTTAGTACAAGTTTCATTCCCAGATAGGAGATTAAGCACTGTCTTGAGATAATTCTTTTATTTTGTAGGTGTTCTAAGTGCAGATCTTTTTTAAAAGCAATATTGTGAATCTGGCAAATGAGTGTCTGCAGGTATGTTCATCAAGGAAATGTGATGGACTGCAGCTCCTTCCTGAGGCTCTGACAGAGAAGAGGAAGATCTCTCTTCTCTGTTCCATCTAGAAAAATGTAACTTTCAAGCTTGTGCAGCCTAAAATTTGCCTTGGGGCTATGCAGGAAACAGAGATGGCATTTAGCCCATCAGCCTCCACTTGGTTTGAAACCAGGCTCCTCCCACTTCATTATTAACATTTTAAAGGAAAAGAGGTTTCCTTTTAAAAACACTGTCCCTTATTTTAAAAAAAGCTAAAAACATAGCAGAGAGCCCATTTTCCAATTTCCAAACCAAGCAGAGAGTGAAGCATTAAACCCACTCCCTACATGGCCTCAAGGCAAGTTGAGGCTGCTTGACGGCAGTTTGCCTCTTATGGACCAAACAAGAATAGAGACCGGATCTTTGTCTCCTGAATCTTCATTGTCAGGCCCATTCTTAGCTCATCACGTGACTGGGTCCTGGGGGAGCGGAGCATTAAATTGAGAGCCTGCCCTGGGTACAGGACTAAGACATCTGTGGCTAGAAGGGGTTTGGCAGGTGGAATTGTACCAGTAGCGCATGTGCGGCCTTGAGATGTCAGACTGTCCCTTCTCTTGCAGATGGCAGAGCAGCTGATGACCCTGGCCTACGATAACGGCATTAACCTCTTCGACACAGCTGAAGTCTACGCGGCTGGGAAGTAGGTTCCTTCTTGCTTTGCTTAACACAGTTCTGTATTCGTGCAGGTACTTCTCTAAGCATTTCCCTTCCATTACTTCAGTATACCTTATGACAGCCCTGCAAGGTTGACCTGCATCATTTCCCCCCAATCTTAAAGACTGCAACTTAGTGCAAAATTATCATAAGTAATTTAGGAAGGGCTTTTCCTGACTTGAGAAGAGCCCCGTGGCGCAGAGTAGTAAAGCCGCAGTACTGCAGTCGGAGCTCCCTGCTCATGACCTGAGTTCGAGCCCAGCAGAAGCTGGTTCAGGTAGCCAGCTCGTGGTTGACTCAGCCGCCCATCCTTCCGAGGTCAGTAAATTGAGTACCCAGCTTGCGGGGGGGGGGGGGAGTGTAGATGACTGGGGAAGGCAATGGCAAACCACCCCGTAAAAAGTCTGCCATGAAAACGTTGGGAAAGCAACGTCACCCCAGAGTCAAAAATGACTGGTGCTTGCACAGGGGATTACATTTACCTTTTTTCCTGACTTATTAAAAAGAGAGAGAGAGAGAGACTGCAGCCACGGGGACTATGGTTTGAGAAGGGGACACTGGCACATGGGGAGATGAGAGTTCTCTCTCTTGTGTTGAGTGAGTCTGGCATCCAACAAAGAACTGAATTGAAATAGAACAGCTGAAGAAAACTTGCCATTAGCTCCTTTCGCAGCCAGAAATCACTGCCCCCAAGCTGCCTTTAGCCCCACTGAGGACATTGACAGGTGCTCCCATTGTTTGGTTCCCAGTGTGGAAAGAAGCCTGTTTGTCCATCATCAGGACCTTCAAATTGCAGCCCCATGGCTTCATCTGACATCTAGCTGAGGGGGGGAGCCTTCTCAGTGTGAAAGTTCACACCTCTTTCCCACATTCTTTCACACATTGAAATCCATGTAATAAAAAGCAGCACAGAAGGTGGCATTCTTGCTATGATCTGTCTTGGGTTTGTGAAAAGGAAGATAGTGTTATCCAGCAATTTCCAAAAATTGTGCTTTGAGAAATTAATAAACTCAGTAATGAGAGTTCCTCAGAGAGGAACCTGTTCTGACCTTGCCTTCTTCCAAGCGGCCTCCAGTTCTCCTACTTCTTTGCATGAGGTTCAGTTAGATCTTTGTGTTACTTTCAGTGTGAATTCCACCCCCCACCAGCATCTCTGCACTACTCTAGGGTTGCCTCTTTTCAATCAGGGGTCATACTAAGGACAGTGACTCATGCAGAGGCAAGGGGGTCTTCTCTGAGGGCCAGTAGAATTATAAAACCATAGAGTTGGAAAGGGACTTTCAGGGTCATCTAATCCAACCCCCTGCACAATGCAGGAAATTCACAAATACTTCCCCTGCGCACACAGACAGTGACCCCTGATCCATGCCCAGATGATAACAAAAAAACCTCCAGATTCCTTGACCAAATTCATACCTCTTACCTGTACAGGTGTAAGAATCTTGAACAGTGCTTTCCTCCCTCAATGGACTGAATCTCATGCACCATTGCAGCATAGTAGAATCTGTAATGTTTGTATCAAGGTTAGGCTTCATTTCTCCACTAGGTTAACAGCTACACTGTCTCTCTCTCTTTCTACCCCTTCTTCACATAGGGCTGAAGTCGTATTAGGGAATATCATCAAGAAGAAAGGATGGAGGTAACTGTGTTTTTTTTTCCTCCAGCCCTTTAGTCGGACACATAGCCGTGTATGTTTTAACTTTTTGAACCTGCCTTACCATAAGGGCTCAGGTAGTCTCGGATCTCTAATGATAGATTCGCTGCTGTTGTATCCCGCCATCAATTTATTAAAAATCTGTAATTTAGCACCATAACTGTTAATTTTAATTTGGAATGTTGATTTAAATGATGGTTTTATAATGTAGTATTTATTGAATTATGTGATTTTATTGTATTGTATTGTATCGTATCGTATTGTATTGCACTAAAATGTTGTGAGCCGCCCTGAGCCTGCTTCGGCGGGGAGGGCGGGATATAAATAAAAAGTATTATTATTATTATTAAACCCAATAGATGCCATAATCAAGTTGAGACAAAAACATTAAATCCTTCCATGTTTGGCCATCAAAAGATGGCCTTGCAGTACTTCTGCAAAAATACATAAGGGGGCTGTGCTTCCAAAGTGTATGCCTAGAAGGCCTGTGCGTCTGGAGCGATAAACTAGATGGATCTTTGTCAGACAAAAGAGACAAAGATCAGGCATCTTATTCCATCCATAAGATGGAAATTTCCAACTTGCGCAGCCTCAATTTGTCTCAAGGGCCATGCAGGGAAGGAAGAGGATGGTTAACCCTTCCACCTCCATTCAGTTTCACTGTTTGAAACCTGCTTCCCCCATCTGCTGTTTAATGTTTTCAAGGAGAGAATATGTGTCATTGAAAACATGTCTTTTCACCTTTACAATAAACACATAAAGCTGCCATACTGAGTCAGGCCATTGTTCTGTTAAGGTCGGTATTGCCTGCACTGACTGGCAGTGACTCTCCAGGGTCTCAGGTGGAAATGTCTCCTGTCACATTTTACATGATCCTTTTAGTAGGTGCCAGGAATTGAACCTGGTACTTTTTCCATGCAGAGCCACAACAGCACCAATGTTCCCTCTAAGCTGTGGAGTCCTGTGAGCAGAAATTCTGCTTTGTCAGCTACTGGCATTAAAGTTGTGAGCAAACAATTTGGCTGCTGCATAAACTAGTTTGCTCTGGGACCATCCTTCCTGAGCTAAGACAAAAATCTGTGAGCTGGAGGCTAAAAAACTGCGGGCTAGCTCACACTAACTCAGCTTAAAAGGAACACTGAACAGCACCCTGGCTGATATCAAAGCAGACAAACCAGTTTTGAAAAATAAAATGGGGTGAAGATTTAAGAGTGAATCCAACATCCTTTCCCTGAATGGCCCCAAGACATAATGAGGCTGTACAAGCCTACAGTTTTATGGGCAGGCATGCATCTTCTTTATCTAGCTTGTTCAAGCAAAAACCCTGGGAGGAGAGGAAGGAAAAACTTGCAGTGGAAAAGAACTGGATTGAAGGGAGGTGCATAGTTCTCCTACCCACTTCTCTGCTATCCCCTTCCTCCTCCCCCGTTTTCAAGCGTTACAATAAATCCCAGCAGAGAAGTGCTGATTCATATCCTGAAATTAAAAATCTGCATTGCCTTTTCCCTAAGAATGCTGACGTTTGAATCTCAGCCAGTGTCACATGTGCTCACCCCAAGTTCTGCTTAGATTGTTCGTTTGTGTTGTTCTTGTCTGAAACTGCAGCGGAACTTGGCTATTGCCTTTTTTTGCAGATCCCTTGCAGAGGTTCATGTGCAAGTGACAATTCACCATAGGCATGAACATGAGTCCCAGTGGCTAGCCACCATGTAGGCAAGGGCAAAACCAGCTCTTTAAAATGAGTCCTGTTTTCGCCAGTGGGGCAGATTACAACCATCAGAGAGAGGCTGTTCCAGGGTTGCTCTCTTGGAGACATTGCTTGGGGGGTGGGTACTGTACCCACAACACCTGAACTTGCTTCAGCTTCTGATGTGCTAGTCGCCTGACAGTGTGTACGCCACGCTTCCTGCAAAAGGGCTGCTGCAATACTGGGGTTCAGGACACATGAAGCTGCCTTATACTGAATCATACCCTTAGTCCATCAAAGTCAGCATTGTCTACTCTAACTGGCAGCAGCATTCCAGGGTCCCAGGTAGAGGTCTTTCCCATCACCTTCTGTCTGCTCCTTTTAACTAGAGATGCCAGGAATTGAACCTTGGCCCTTCTGCATGCCACGCAGATGCTCTCCCAGTGAACCACAGTCCCTCCTTGAACTAATGTGGGAACAAAAGTGTCCTGAGCCACCCTGATGAATGATCTTCACCTGGACAAAATCTGATCCAGTCAATTCTCCGGGCCCTCTCCACTGCTTTTTGTACCATTGGCCATGGTACCCTTCTGGGCCTGCTGGCTGGGATGGAGACTGAACACACCACTTTGTGGTGGTTCTGTTCTTACTGAAGTGGCCTGGCGGTGCTGGAGGGGTAGTGTCATGGTTGGGGGGTGGGGGGGGAACGGACTCTGGCTCAGCGGCAGGACATCTGCACGGCATTCAGAAGGTCCCAATCCCTGGTACTTCCAATTAAAAGAACCAGGCAGGAGATAATGGGAAGGGCCCCCAGCTTGAGGATCTGGAGAGCTGTTGAGGGTCAGAGCAGACAAACCTGCTCATGGTAGACCAAGGGCCTGTCTCAGTGAAAGGCAGCTTCATGTGTTTTCCCCATAGAGTTTGTGCTGTGGAATGCCCCCACCTTGTTCCATGCGCTTTCTTAAGTACATGAAAATGCTGGGAGAGATTTTCCAAAGCTTCGTGGAAATGTAGCAGCTTAATCCTGATAGCATGTGGTTCATTTTCTCCCTTTCATCAGAAACAGGAGAGGCAGTGAGAGCCCTGGATAGGTATCTGGAGGCAGGGGCATAAATAGGATAAATAAAGGATAAATAGACCAGCTGTTTGGATAACTGGATGAGGATAAATAGACCAGTTAATGGCAAGCACACTGACTGCTGCTCGTGCTGCCTGCCTTATGGTATTCCAGGTGCACAGTGTAGTCTTATACTATGGTGTAGTTAAACCAACTGCAACTAGAACTTTGCTCTTCTTGCTCATGCCTGCCTTCAGAACTTTCAGGCTATGCCACCCTGACATGGTCAGGATGCAGCAGTTTCTGACACCTATCTGGAAATTGTTTGGTTCAGAAAATGTCACCCCACCTGCTGGTCTTCAAGGAATGCCTCTCTTTGGGAAGAGGATGCACAGGATGGAGTACACTTGTGCAGAGAGTGGACTTGGCACTTTGGGTGAATTTTAAGCAGAGAGGGCAAGAAGCAATGGTAGCCATAAGCAGGAGGGGGCATGGACCACCATGGAGGAAACTGACTTGGCCTAGTGGGATGGTGGGTGTCTAGGTACTGTGTTGTTCCTTCTTCTTGTCAATTGTCATCATCTGAATCCTTAACAAATTTCAGCAGATAATTTGCCAAAGGTGTCATATCTATTCCCCCTTTCTTGGGTTTTTTTCTCCCCCTGTCATATAGAGATGTAATTGTTAGACGGGGCGAAATGCCCCAAAGAGATTTTCTTCTATCCATCATTAACTTGTGACTTTTCCACCCCTGCCCTTTCTTTCTGTCTCCTTGCAGACGTTCCAGCCTGGTGATAACAACCAAAATCTTCTGGGGAGGAAAGTATGTCATGATTTCAACAACTAAGCCATGCACCATTAGATTCAAGAACACCAGCCATGTATCAGTTTCAGAACTCAGTTCCAGCGGTTAGGGATTTCCCTTCCATTGCATATGACTAACTGGAGGGAAGAAAGAGCCTCTGAGCATATCTGGAGTGCTCTGATAGACAGCATGCATAAGTTTGTGTTTAGAGATTTTTTTTAGAGAAATTTTCTGGATTGGGGGGGGAGGGGGCTGTAGCTTTAGGTAGCCCTGAACTCCAGGGTCTCTCTTTCTATGCATTCATAGAATCACAGAGTTGAAAGTGGCCAGACAGGCCATTTAGTCCAATACCCTGTATAATGCAGGATCAACCTAGCGCATCCTTGATAAGTGTTTGTCCAGCCGCTTCTTAAAGACTGCCAATGAGGGGGAGCTCACCACCTCCCTATGCAGTTGATTCCCCTGTTGAACAACTCTTTCTGTCAAAAAGTTTTTCCTAATATCCAGCCGGTACCTTCCTCCCCTTAATCTGAACCCATCATTGCAAGTTGTTTCCTCTGCTGCCAACAGAAACAGCTCCCTGCTCTCCTCTAAGTGACAGCCCTTCAAAGACTTCAAGAGAGCAATCATGTCCCCCCTCAACCTCCTCTTCTCCAGAATGAACATTCCCAAGTCCCTCAGCCTTTCCCCACAGGGCTTGGTCTCCATTCCTCCCTGTATTTCTGTATTAATGAGTACGTTATGTCTTCTAATTGCCCTTCGGGTCTGGATCTATCCTTTTTCTAGAGCCGAGACAGAGAGAGGACTTTCAAGAAAGCACATTATAGAAGGTAAGGTGCTGCACCAGTCAGGACCAAAATGCTGTGGGCCCTTGTCTTCTGAGGCAACCATAAAGGGACTTCAAGCCTTGGGCCAATTGCCAGTTTTTCCCTTTTTCTCACCGTGCCTCTGTAGGTGAAGGCCAGAACTGAGACCATTCAGCCAAATGGGAAGGAGGCTATTTAAATCCAAATTGACTTTTTATTTCAATCTCTAATCCCATGCCTGTCCTGCAGAACATTTCTATTTGCTCTGGGGTAGGGGGGAGGTTGTCTAGCACTGTGAGGACATGACTGCTTCACCCATTCGGAGGAGTATCTGTATCCCGGAATACCTGGGAGCTGTAGTTCCATGCAGGGCCTTTTTTTGAGCAGGAACACACAGGAATGCAGTTCTGGCTGGCTTGGCATCAGAGGGTGTGACTTTACTATGCAAATCAGTTCCTGCTGGGCTTTTTCTAAAAAAAAAAAGTCCTGTGTGAAACAATGGTGATGCCAGGGGGTGTGGCCTAATATGCAAATGAGTTCCTGCTGGGCTTTTTCTACAAAAAAAAGCCCTGTTTCCATGTGAGGTTGCAACCAAAGAATTCTCAGCTCACTCACAAAGCAGCTGTTCCTTTGTATCACTTTCAAAGGCACAGCCATGAAAGTGGCATACAAGTGATCTGAAGGGTTCTGAAGTGGCATAGAAGTGATCTGAAAGGTTCTGTAGCCCAACCATAGCTGGGAGAGGGGGGAGGTAAGCTGCATCTGACTTCTAGCAACCCCATAGGGTTTTTAAGGCGAGAGGCAAACAGATGGTTTGCCATGACTTTACTCTGCATGGAAACCTTGGACTTCCTTGGTGGGTTTCCATCCAAATACTGACAAGATCAGGCTGGCCTGGGCCAATCCTTAGAGGAAGAGCAATCATTAGTGAAATAGGTTCTCTTTCTCTCTCTCTCTCTCTCTCTGTACTAGTGGAGATTCTGGGTGTGCATGCCCAACTCTTTAAGGAGCTCACCCTAAAGGGTCCCCCATATCCTAGAGCTAGCACTGGGTCTGTAACCAATGAAGGATATTAGAGAGGAGGAGGGAAAGAGGCAGATGATTATTAGAATCAGGGCAGCCCTTTCAAGCAACAGGGACATGTGGTGATCAGGTTGTGTCTGATGCAGTGATCCCTCTAAACTGAGTTAGTGTGAGCTAGCTCATAGTTTTTTAGCCTCCAGCTCACATATTTTTTTCTTACCTCAGGAAAAATGGCCCCAGAACAAATTAATTTATTCAGTAGTTCACAGCTTTAATGCTAGCAGCTCACGAAGTAGAATTTTTGCTCACAAGACTCCACAGCTTAGAGGGAGCATTGGTCTGATGTTTTGTTGTCTGTCCCCTTTCCCTGCTCCCCCAGGTTTGAAGGCTTCATTAGAACGGCTGCAGCTTGAGTATGTGGACGTAGTTTTTGCCAATCGGCCAGACCCCAATACACCTATGGAAGGTAAGTCTGACTTCCAGTTTTTACTGCCTTTCTTGTTGCTCCCATTGCTTCACCCTGGGGCTCTACAGGGTGGGACTGTGGCAAAGCAGGCAAGAAGTATGCTCGATAGTTGCCAGAACCAAGGTGTCAGCCATGTTAAAATGTTTCAATATTATAAGAGCCCCGTGGCGCAGAGTCTTAAAGCTGCAGTACTGCAGTCCTAAGCTCTGCTCACAACCTGAGTTCGATCCCCAGCAGAAGCTGGGTTTTCAGATAGCCGGCTCCAGGTTGACTCAGCCTTCCATCCTTCTGAGGTTGGTAAAATGAGTACCCAGCTTGCTGGGGAGAAAGTGTAGATGACTGGGGAAGGCAATGGCAAACCACCCTGTAAAAAGTCTGCCGTGAAAACATTGGGCATTTTCGCACTGACCTTCAAGTGGCGCGACGACCCTCTTCACACCGGAGGATCTGCACGGATTTCGCACAAGAAGCGCCGGCGCACCCAAAAGAGCCGGCGACTTCCGTCGCGAAACCCGCTCAAACGTTTTCCTGCTTCTTGGCGGTTTCCGTTTGAGCGGGTTTCGCGACGGAAGTCGCCGGCTCTTTTGGGTGCGCCGGCGCTTCTTGTGCGAAATCCGCGCAGATCCTCCAGTGTGAAGAGGGTCGTCACGCCACTTGAAGGTCAGTGCGAAAACGCCCATTGTGAAAGCAACGTTACCCCAGAGTCGGAAATGACTGGTGCTTGCACAGGGGACCTTTCCTTTCCTTCAATATTATGCCCCAATGTAATACACAGGCCCACCTTGTATGTGTGTCTGTTTGAGTCACTGATCTGAACATGGTTTCTGGATCGGAAGGAGATGATCCATGAACCCTGTTTTGTTCAGGGGCACAACAAGCAACCTCTTCTGAGGGTGGAAAATTGTTTGGTGCCTCCTCGTCTCTAGTGACTGAATGATCCAATCATACCCAGTGCAGACTCGTGGCAGGATTAACTGTTCCCTGCAGAGGCAGACTTGAAGGAGGCAAGGCCAGAGCAGTGACTCATGCAGAGACAGGTGACAGCCTCCTCTACAGGAAGCTACACCGGTCTTAAATTTTTCAGCTTTTCCCCCTCACATTTGGATAATGACAAAAGTTAGAACTCAAATGGGCCTTGCACACCACCCTTGCACTCCCAGCAGCAACCCCTTTCCCTTTCCTCTGCCTAGATCCATCTTCCCACTCCTCTGGGGGGCTCAGGGCAGTGTGTGTGGTTCTCCCTTCCCCATTTTATCTTTACAGGACCCTGCGAGGTAGGTTGGGTTCAGACACTGTGACTGCCCCGAGGTCATCCAGTGAGTTTCACTGATATCCCCCAGGTCCTAGCTGTATGGAACTGAGACATCCTTTGGGGACCAGCCCTACTCCCTCCAGTACAATCAGGGGAGTAGCAGATTAATTTGATTAGCAAAGAAGCCTGGACCAGATCCTTCACCCACCTAAGGAGAGCTGAGGGGGTCTCAGCAAGCCCACAGACTTGAGTCCCAGATGGTTCTGCTGTTGGTGGAGGTGCGCATGCCTCCTTCTGCAGTCCCCAGGCAGATGCTGAGTCGGAATCTCTTCCCTTCATTCTCCTCCCTCTCCCACCCAACATCCTCTCTGTTTCTCCTCCTTTCCTTACTCAGGAACAGAAGCACTGATCCCTTGCCACCTCCAAATTTTATTTCTCTTCTGTTGTATTTCTTGTGTGTATGTGTGTGTTTATGTTTAGCTTTGAAGCCCATGAGTGTACAGATCTCAAGGTCAAGATTTGATGTGTCTTTTCCCTTCATCAGATATTTTTGTTGCTGTTTAAAAGTGCCACTTGGGGTACCATGTCTGTTGAGGTAGCCAGCGTATACAGTATGTTCACGATAAGGGAGCCTCAATGCCACCCAATGAGGTAGGTAGGCTAGCCCAGGGGGTTGTGAAAGGGCCACCTGATTAGAGCCCAAAGGACACAGTAGCTTCCCTGTTTATTTTTAAAAGATTTGTTTCCTTTTGCAAATGCGGATTCCACGATCATGCTGGAGAACAGAGTGTAGAGAGGGAAGGACACGTTAATTCTTTCCTCCTCATCCCTGGCTGCATCTCCCTGAGCTGGGTTTGCCCATACTAGGAGGAAATGTCTAATTGTGAATGTCAAAGGGGGGAATAAAGGTCAGAAACATGGGGGTGGGAGTCCATTTTTTTTACACATAGTTTAATGTAAAAATTGCACCTAGTTTATTGAAAAGAAATTGGAAAAACTGGAACAGCTGCATCCCTGTGTAACTTCAATTTTCTGAGATTGAAGAATAAAGATTTTTCTCCCCCAGAGCAATATTTAAAATACTGTCATCCAAGACTTTGGAAAACTGTCTGATGTACTGCAAGATGCCTTATGATGTTTCTGGTTCCCAGGGCCTTGTGGGGGAGGGGGGATTAAGCAGTTTCTTACTGACCCCTTGTGGCCTCTCACATCCACTCTGTTCTCCTTAATTCTCCCCCTACCTTTGCTTTCAGGGGAGGATTGGCTCTTTAATTTACTGTGGAAGTTTCTGGAGAGCCACTGGGAACCAGAAGCAATCTTGCAATAATGGCAGCATTGCCAGAGGCATCTGGCTCATACCCAGTGGGTACCACCAGGGCTTTTTCAGTAGCAGGAACTCCTTTGCATATTAGGCCACACACCCCTGATCTAGCCAATCCTCCCGGAGCTTACAGTAGGCCCTGTATGAAGAGCCCTGTAAGCTCTTGGAGGATTGGCTACATCAGGGGTGTGTGGCCTACTATACAAAGGAGTTTCTGCTACAAAAAAAAAAGCCCTGGATACCACTGATGCCCTCTATAGGTGCCTCATTGCTCCTTCCCATCCCAATGCCCCCCATGTCCAAGCAGGGCCTCAGCAGAAAGAGATGATGAGGAAGACCTGGTTTGTTGTTGTTGCCAGCACAACCTGGATCTAAGCCTAGGCTCTGCGCATGGCTTCTGGCACTGCTGTCACCTGGGTCATCTTAACATCCCAGCCTTCGGTTGGAGAGGATGTGGCTGTCTCTTCAACTGCTCTGAGTAGGCCTGCAGCCTTTGTACTTCTTGCCCTGCCTCTCCCCACTATTCTCTTGCGCACACACACAAACACCTTGTCTGGAACAGGTCACAATTGGAGTCCTTCACCCAGCCATGACTGTGGGAGGAAGAGGATGGACAAAGGGACCGTTGGCTTAATGTACCATTTCAGATTTCAGCAGCTGGTGAGGTTCTCCAAGTGGCATCAAGTAACTGCTCTTAGATGTGTTAGGAATCCCGCTACTTTTAAATCTCTGAAATGGGAGGGGGGTTGTTTGAATCTGAGAGCTTCTGTGTACAAAGTTTGTGCTCGACCCCTGAGCAAAAGCCCCTTCTCCCCCCGTACCACCCGCAGCAAAAGTATCAGGTCAAACTATTCCGTGCATGCCTTTTTTTAGTTTCCAGGAAAACCTATCAAGTTCATGAGCCCACTTGTCTCTCATGGCAGTCCCTTGCAAGAGAGCACCTGGGACGGGAGACCTGTTTCTGAACAGTAATTATTCACTTGGGATCTGGAATGCAGGGGTGGGGAAGCAGGAGCAGTGGCCTTTCCCGGTTGGGATGGACAATGTAGCAGCTGGAGCCTTACAGCATTTCAGAGTCTGACAACTGAGCAGCCTTTTCCCTTTGGCAAGGCAAGGGCTTGGGAGAGAAGACAGCCTAGCTTCCCACTCGGATCTCTCATGTTGTACCATGCCTCCCAATCAGTCGGCAGCTGTAAACTCTGGTCTCTCTTAAATCTTTCTTTTATCACCAGGGAACCCTTTTAGCTCTTCCAAGTCGCGAACATTCATCATAGAAGGTACACCGTAACCCCCCCATCTTGATTACCTGTGTCCGAGCGGCATTTTATGGAACAGAATCCATGCATTTTGCTTTCTGACTATTACGATGATTGATCATGGTTATTGGCAATATTTCCCTTTACTTGGTCAGCAAAAATTCACCATAAAATGCCCGAAGGAAGCAAAAGAAAGAAAAAAGAAAAAAAAAACCGTTTGCCTTTTAGTAACATCTTGCAAGTAAAGTTGAAAACAAAAGCAAAGCGAACATTTGTTCCTTCCGTCCCTTCCTTTCCAATTCATTCCATGTCATATTTTTTTTCTTTCTTTCTTTCTGTCTCAACTGCATGTCTCACCCATACGTATGTCCTTGGTGCTCTTTGGCCTTCCTTTGACATTTGGCGCCGGGGCCTTGGTTGTTGGGGGGAGGGGTTGATTGCCTTGCTCCCCGCCCCCTCCTTCTTCGCAGCATGCCTTGTCATTTTGGAAAAGGCGATGATTTCTGGGATGCATCCAGGAGTCTCCAACCCATGACTTAGGAGCACAAAGAATGGCTGCAGGAAATAGCAGGTGCCTTTTTGCCACAGCCATTTCTAGGCCACCTGAATGAGTCACTGTCCTGGGACATGCCTCCAGACCTGAAATAGGCAAGTCCAGAGCAGTTAGTCGCACAGAGACTCCTCTGAGGGCAGGTGAGTCCTCTGCATCTCTGCGTTAGGTGTGATTGACACATTCCGTTGTTCCCACAACAAGCCTGCCTGCTCCCTCCTGAACATACAAAGCTGCTGTATACTGAATCAGACCCTTCATCCATCCAACCCAGTACTGGCAGCAGCTGTCCGGGATTTCCATCCAAGAAAAGTGTTTCCAAGCCCTTGTTATCCAAGAACCTTTAAAGTGGAACTGAGCTAGGGATTTAAGTGATTCCCCCCCTCCCCCAAGAAGAGGCTGCTTGGAAGTCATTTTCTAGATCAGTTACTCAGACAGAGGCACAACAGCAGCCTCCTCTGTGGGTTTGCACTTTGGAGCACACGTGACTTTGGCACATGGCATTCGAATGACTGCTTCAGAGAGATCTCAAAGAGCCCAAGCTGGTTTCAAGGACAGATCAGTGCATGGGATATGAGTCTGTTAAATTTCTGCTCTGCTTTTCGGCATGAAGTTTTTTTGTCTTGGCTTGAAGAAATTCCAGGAAGTGTTTTTTGGGGTGGTTTTTTTGTTTTGTATTGTTTTTACCTGCATGTTTCAGAACCCTCATAGTGGGGTACTTTTAAGAGAATTAAAGGGGGGGGAGCAAAACAAGGCACAAAGAATGGGGGCTCTGAAAGCATCCTATGACCCCATAAAGATTACTTAGTGTCAGCATGAGCTTTTCTTAGCTACTTCCTCAGACACTTTCAAGCATACCATTCCAATATTGAGGGCTAGGAACTTGGGCTTTTAATAAAAATCTTTGTGGGAGGGGAGTGTTTTTAGACCGCTGAATTCTGTATCCAGTCCCAGATTTTGCGCTTAAGCGATACAGTGGCAGAATACACCCAGCCCTGTCTTTAAACATTGCTGGTCTTTAGATGGGCTCTGTTTCAAACAAAAGGGATGCGTGTTATTTTTAAGGCAGATGTATATATGACAGTGTATTGCACACTTCAGCCCAAACAACTGAATTTCAAAGTGGTTTCTAAGAAACCGTACCGCAAGAAAGAGTTAAAAATGTCATTTCAAAGGATGCTTATTTATTAAAATGTTTATTAGCTGCCTTTCTAACTATGGCGCTCAAGGCAGCTTACAATATTAGTTTTAAAAAACAACAACAGAAAACCAACATTTAAAATCACAGTTTAGGACTGCTTGAATTAAATCCAGCCTAAACAAAACAGTCCTCAAGTGTCTCCTAAAGATCGAGGGGGGGCAATTGCACCCCCTTGAAGAGGGTGTTCCATAGTTATGGGGCTGCCACTAAAAATACCCTCTCTCATGTGTCCACCATGAAGTTCTCTGTGAAGTTTCATATTGGAGAGGAGGGAATTGCCTCTTCTGGCTCCCAGCCGTACTAGCAGCAGACGGCCAAATGCTGTCTGGGAGAGGTTTTTGCTTGCTGGCTTCACTCTTCCACAGAGTGCCCTACAAACAGTGGAGTGATGTACATTAGCTGCCTGCTGTGGTTTGCCCAGCTGGGGTCACCTGCAGGATTTTGTGAGTGAGAAACCTTCACTGGGCCTGGGCCTCCTTAAACATCAAGGGACAGTGACTGGACACACCCAGATTAAGAGTGTTCTCTGGAAACATGAGTGTCCTTTTGTCAGATGGCTCAAGCAAGCGAGCCAGTCTTCAAGCTATGGAACAGTCACCTTTCAAATCTGGCAGGTGTGCTGAAGGACATCTTTGCCATTCCCCATTCCAGCAGCACAGGGCCTAGTGAGAACTAAAAGGACATAACCCTTATCTTCTGAAGCCTCTCCACTGCCAGCTCTCCAGCTTCTGAGATTTCAATACCATGGTCATCGGGGCTAGAAACTTTTTTTTTTTTTAATGAAACTTGAGATTTTCAGGAGACTGCAATCTCTGCCTCAGGTGGACTGATGGGCCTTTCAGGGAGAATCTTAATGGAAAGGCAGAAGATACAGCTCCTCTTTTCATATGCTGCTGCTAGAGTCTTGTGGCCAGCCCCTCTCCCTAATTTCTCTTTCTGTTCTTCCTGGCCTTCATGGTATCCATTTCAGGGTTCTGATTTAAGTCTCTCCCCCTTTCGGCTTCTAGCTGTGAGCCCAGGCTCACTTACTTGAGCTGGCAAAAGGTTTGCCCACTTATCGCATGGATCACATAGTGCATCCAAGAAGGTGAAAAATGGCAGGAGGGATTCTTGGTTTGCATCTTCTGCTCCTTCTGGGGCAGGGAGGGAGGGCTCACCAAGGACACTGCACCCAAAGAGCCCCTAAAGCATGGAGTCAGCCCTCGGTGAGCCCAGGTAAATGACTCTCCAGGTATGTTCACACTGCACCATAAAGCATTTTGCAACTGGATTTTTGCTATTCTTAGTAAAAATCCAGCTGCAAAATGCATTATTTAGTGTACTGCGAATGCACCCTCCTACTTACCACATAATGATGAAGGCTCCAAATTTTAACTGGTACATTAATCAGCTAAAAAACCTTCATTGACTGGTGGCAGGAGGGGCCAATTTTAGTGGGGGAAACCAGCTTTTAATGTTGGAGATCAAGGACTAGATGTATCACTTGCTTAGTTTTGCTTCCAGGGCTGTTGCAGCAACAGGGAATGAGAACTTACAGGCAACACAATTTCTGCTTATATATCCCCTTACACACACTCCCTTCGCTATCTGAACAAGGAAATGTGAAACTCAATATATTTGAACTTTTATATCCCTCCACAGTAAGCATACATGCTCCAAGCTGGCTTCTGTCAATAACTATCTAAATTATCATATCACATTCACCAAAAAGTGATAAAAATCAGAATTGCAACAAGATCAGCTCCAAGTTATCCTAATAGTTAACAGAAGCAAAAATGGGGGAGGGGGCCTGTTGGCATTTCAAAATTATATTTCTCTTTAAATACAATTGGTGAAAGATAGGCAGTTAATCTGCTAACATTCTTTAACTGGTTGATGGTTAAATCAATTGGTTTGTAATTGTCAAAGGAAAAAAAGGGAAGCCATCCCCTTCCCTATTTACACAAGCATTTCAACCCTTTCACTTGAAGGCAAAACTTGATTGCCAAAGATAGAAGAAGAGATTTTGGAGTTATCCTCTGCCCTTTATCTCAGAGCATTTTATAATCTCCTTTCCCTTCCTCTCTCCACAGCAGACACCCTGTGAGGTAGGTGGGGCTGAGAGAGCTCTTTCGAGACTTGCTCTTGAGAGAACAGTTCCAAGAGAACCATGATTGACCCAAGGTCACCCAGCTGGCTGCACATGGAGGAATGGAGAAACAAAGGGGTTTTCTCAAATTAGAGTTCACAAATTAGCCACCACAGTGAACTGGCTCTTTGCAAGTGGCGTTTGGAACTCTGGCTTCAGTGTTCAGGGGCGGGAGGGATACCAAGAACAGAGGCAGGCAACCTTTTTGAGTCAAGCGTCCTCAGAACCTGCAATGTCTACCTCAGAATCAAGAAGAAGAGATTAGAGTTATGCTTGGACTATTAGAGTTATGGATTATATACCTTCTAGTCAAGCAGATGCCCTGAACGTGGATGCCCTGTTTAGCAGTATTCAGGCTCTGGAATGCCCGGAAAGACGAGGAAAGGGCAGTTGCCTCCATTCTCTGTGATGGGCACCTGACTAGCTACTGTTGGAATCATAGATGAACACTTGGTCTGATCCAGCAAGGCTCTTCTTATGTTCTTAGGAGATGCAAGAAGGAAGCCCGTTTTTCCCCTCCACACAGCATGCAGTCGACCTATAGAATACCATCAGGGGAGATTATGATTGCCACAAGGAACAAGATTGAAACAGTGACTGATAGGGAACAAGGGTCAAAGGCAGAACTAGAGAGGCAAGTCTAGGTTGTCCCAGTTGGGCTGATGAAGAGCACATCACGTTCCCTCTCATGCACCCCTGTGTGTATTTTCCTGGGCCAGTGTGCCCCTTCAACATGGCCGCCGGTCTGGCCTAGCCAAGTAGCCGCCCCTCCTCCCTTTACAAGCTTTCTCTCTCTCCCACAGCGTCTCCTCATCTGCCATCCAGCCATGAAGTCTTTCACCCTTCTCTCTTTTGTTTCTTTCGTTGGTTTGCAAGTTTCTTTTCCTCTCGCCATTTTGGAAAGGGGGAATTGTCCACCTGTGAGAAATAAACCGCTGTCCTGGGGAGGGGGGGAATAGAGCCCGGTTTCTCTGTTGCACCAGTTGCTGTTCCGAGCTCCCTCCTCCAACCTTTTGCAAGGCCTCCATTGATGCTGCTTGCAAGATGTCTGAGTAGTGAAAGCCCCCCCTTCCCCCCGGTCCTGCTTTCCCTTTTTGGTGTTGTGGCCTTGATTCAACAGGACAGTCCTGCTGGTTGCTCTCAGTTCTAATGCCTCTCCTCTTTATCTCTCTCTCCCTCTCGTTCATTTTTAACAGAGACTGTACGAGCTATGACCCACGTCATCAACCAGGGAATGGCCATGTACTGGGGGACGTCACGCTGGAGCTCGATGGAGATTATGGTATGGCCAGGGCTTTTTTTTTGAGCAGGAGCGCAGTTCCAGCTGACTTTGTGTCAGGGGGTGTGGCCTAATATGCAAATGAGTTCCTGCTGGGCTTTTTTCTCCCCCAAAAAGCCCTGTTCAAAACAATGGCGGCATCTGGGGGTGTGCGCCTAATATACAAATGAATTTTTCTACCAAAAAATTCCTGGGTTCAGCGAGGCACAGGCTGCGGGTGAGACTTCCTGCCTCGTCTGTCGTGCACGCACAGGCTTTTGGGATGAAGCGTTACTAGCTGTAAATGCTGTGCCCAGGCACTTGCCAAAGCCGCCACTGCTCTCTTTTCACCTCTCTGGTCAAGGGGGCTGGAGGCGAACAGTTCTTAGCACTGCAAGCAGACAACAGTGGCCAATCCCCACGTGGTGCTTGCAGATGTATTTTTGCTTACTTGTGGGGGGGGGAGGGGTGACAGGTGAGCTGCCAGGGTCCGAGGGATGAGAAAATAGCTTTTGAGTCTTGTGCCAGCTAGTCTCATTCTGAGAACAGCAGCTTAGAGTGCACAGAAAGGGGGGCAAAAGGGGGAAACTGCCTTGGGACCCCACAAGGTTGGAGTCCTCCCAGACATATAGGTGCCGTGACCTAAGGCAGGGGTGGCCAAACTGGGCTCTTTCATTGTGCAGCTCTTAAAGCCCCCAACTGCCCTATTGGCCAGCTTGGAGAAGGCATTTCTCTCTTTAAATCACTTCTCCCAGCCCAGTCAGCCGACAGCTTGGAGAATGCATTTAAAGTTAAGCTTGCTTTCTTTCCACCTCTCCCTCCCTTCCCTCCATCTATTTTCCTTCCTTCCTTCCTTCCTTCCTTCCTTCCTTCCTTCCTTCCTTCCTTCCTTCCTTCCTTCCTTGTTACTCTCAAAACACCTGATGTTTATTCCTTGTGGCTCTTACATTAAGCAACTTTGGCCACCCCTAATCTAAGGTAAGTGGACATATCAAGACTGCATCTATCTGTCCGAAACTTCACCTTTGACCTTCAGGGAAGCAGCTTATACAGTCAAATCAGGCTATGTGGTTACTGAATGAACTGTTATTTGTGATATCAGCATACACAAATAAAAGGAGGAGAAAGTATTTGTGCATTTGACAGAAGAACAGATTAAACCTCACCATTTTCTTAGTCCAAAATATAACATACACATTCAAACTCTGTATGTCTGCTGTCTTTCAAGTCGATGATCTATAGAACAACAAGATTGGGGTGGGGCATGAGCTTTTGAGACTCAAATTTCTCTTCGTCAGATACTTCGGCCCTTAGCCAGTTTGGTGTAGAGGCTAAATGTGAGGACTCTTATCTGGGAAAACCGGGTTTGATTCCCCACTCCTCCACTTACAGCTGCTGGAGTGGCCTTGGGTCAGCCATAGCTATTGCAGGACTTGTCCGTGAAAGGGCAGCTGCTGTGAGAGCCCTCTCAGTCCCACCCACCTCGCAGGGTGTCTGTTGTTGGGAAAGGAGATTGTAAGCCGCTCTGAGTCCCTGATTCAGAGAGAAGGGCGGGGTATAAATCTGCAGTCTTCTTAAAAACTTTCACCCCAGAAATCTTGTTGGTCTCTAAATTGCCCCTGGACTCAGGCTACCTGTTCTGCTGCAGACCAGTGCAGGTACCCTCTGAAACGGCATTAAACTGAACAACATGGCAACCAACTCATAGTGACCCCAACCATGCAGTTCTCAAGGCAAGAGAGGAGCAGAGGTGTCTTGCCATTGGCTGCCTCTGCATAGCAACCCTGGACTTGCTTGGGGGTCTCCCCGCCAAGTACCAGCCAGGGCCAATCCTGTTTAGCTCCAAAGCTCTGAGGAGATTGGGTTAGGCTGGATTTACCAGGCTGCTAAACTCTATAATACCTTTTATGATATTGCTGTTATCTGTGCTCCGTTATCTATCGACAGTATTGGAAGATGGAGAGTCTCAAATTTCGCAATGGAAATCCAGTTGCAAACGATTGCTAAAGTGCATTAATAGTGTTTTAACAGTGATTAAAAGTGCATCAATCCAATGCATGTGAAAGTAGCCACTATACATTTTCTGGCCTGTTGGGCTTTTTTTCTGGCCTGTTTTTCCATTTGGCTGTTTTCTGGCCTGTTGGACTTTTCGTCCTTTGAGTGCAAGCTTTGACCACTCAGCCTCCCCACAGCCCCTGTAGAAATATACTAACCAAGGGAATAAAAAGCATCCCATCCAGTGCTTTGGCTTCTGGGCCAGCGGTCAGAACATTTTACATAAAAGCTAGTGGTGGAAAGTCCTTATGGCTTGGCCACCCATAGGGTTTTCAGAGGTAGTTTGCCATAGCCTGCCTCTGTGTAGAGCCCTGGACTTCCTTAGTGGTCTCCCATCCAAGTACTAACCAGGCTAGCTGACCCTGGTTAGCTTCCAAGAAGAAAATGGGCTAGCATGGACCACCCAGTTCGGGGAAGGAAAGGAACCTAAAGTAAAAACTGGATGTTTATTTCATTTATTTAACCATTTTTTCTGGGCACCCCAAACAGCATGCACAACAGCAAGCAGAAATTACAATTGAAAAATGAATTAAAAGCATAAAACAGCTCCTGACAGATTTGTGGCGTTTGTCTCCCTAGGAAGCCTATTCAGTGGCCCGGCAATTTAACCTCATCCCACCCATCTGCGAGCAGGCCGAGTACCACATGTTCCAGAGGGAGAAGGTGGAGGTGCAGCTGCCAGAGCTTTTCCACAAAATTGGTAAACGCTTGCCTACAGCCCTTGGCATGCTCATGTCACTCACCGAATACAGCTGCGTTCTCATGGGGCTGGGGAGAAAGGGGGCAGGGGGCGGTTCCCGTGTATGCTGCAATGTGGGAGAGGCTATTTGTCTTTCCCAAGAGGGTCCCTTTCTTCCTCATGAATGCTTCATCGTAGAAAGAGCGAGGCATGCTCCACGCTAAACACCAAATGGGACAAGATTGCGAGAGTTCTGTGACCGCAGCGCTTGAGGTTTTTTTGTTTTGCGTTGTCTGTAATGCTTTTATCAGGCATGTGGAGGTTGGATTCTGATCAGAGCGTACGCACACGCTCACATGCTCAATCCCTGTCGTGACCTTGCTATTAGCAGATTCTCCATGCCCAACCTTTCTCTCTCTCCCTTTCGGTCATCAGGAGTGGGCGCCATGACATGGTCCCCGCTAGCGTGCGGCATCGTCTCGGGGAAATACGATGGTGGGATTCCGCCCTACTCACGAGCGTCTCTCAAAGTGAGTAGCTGTCTCTCTTGACCCGCTGGCCACTGTCTGAAAAGCTGGCTGTGCAGCCAAAGCCAGCCTCCCTCCAGCTCTCCATAGCTTGTCTAACCCCTTCCCTTCTCTCCCCAGGGGTATCAGTGGCTGAAAGACAAAATCCTGAGTGAAGAAGGGAGACGGCAGCAAGCCAAGCTGAAGGAACTGCAAGCCATTGCAGAGCGCCTGGGCTGCACCCTGCCCCAACTTGCCATTGGTAAGCGGAATCCGTCTCCTACCTCAGGGTACGGTCAGCACCAGGCCGGGATTTATTCTGGTGCCCTGATCCAGATAGCCCAGACAAGCCCAATCTTGTCAGATCCCGAAAGCTAAGCAAAGTCAACTGTGGCAAGTACTTGGATGGGAGACCTCCAAGGAATACCAGCAGTCAGGAGGACAGAGGCAGGCTCTGTTCAGCCACCTCTCTGAATATCCTCCGGGCCCCCGTAGGGGTCAGTCACAAGAGGCTGCCATGACTTCTAGGTGTACAAACACTCACAAAGTACAATATACGCAAAAATATAAATAAAAAACAAATGGTATGTGGTTTTCTGCTCCTCAACAGGAGGTTTCATTGCTTGTCATGGCTGATTGGTGCTGATGGATCTTCCCTCCGTGAATGTGACTCTCCCCTTCAAGAAAAGCCCTTTAAGCTAGTAGCTATGATCTTGTTTTGTACAAAACAAAAATACACTACTCCAGGCACAAGGAACATTATAGTAATAACCAGTAATTTCTTTACAAAAACGCAATATATAAATGCCAGCTATAAAATATGGAGTGTGGTGGGTTGATCCAGTTCACCATTTCGAATCTTCCTCACGTCCAAGGATGAGTTGCTATCATTTTGACGTGGGACCAAGCCGGACTCCAGAGGGTTTACAATCCTAGTAATTGTTATCACTTTTGAAATGGGGCCAAATGGGACTCCAAGGAACTTAAGAGTCTTATTTGCCAGAACTTATGTTTATGTGGGAATCACTGCAAACATTCATCAGTAACCAAAGCCTACAATAATTATACTGGGAAAGATTGTTGGTCCCAAATTAACAGTCAATCCCTCCCCCCCCCCCCACCGCAAAAAAAGGTCCTGTTTTCTTGCCTGTGAGAGGGGGAAATATGTAATTTGTTATTTATGAACCTCTGTCCTGGTCCTGCCCCTGCCTCTGCCCCCAGTTTGGTTTCCTTTTCTCTGAACTAAAAAGACCTTTTCCTTTGAGGAAAGATTTTGCACTTTGGCACTGTCTCCACCAGAACATTCGACAATGTGAGTTTTGACTCACAAATTCCTGCAAACGATAGTTTTAAGGTCCTTTTGGATGTGAATAGACTCACCTGGCTACCCAGCTGAAACCATTTGCCAAAATAACTTTTGATTCTCCTCTCAGCCTGGTGTTTGAGGAACGAAGGGGTCAGCTCAGTTCTGCTGGGAGCTTCCAATGCAGACCAGCTAATGGAGAATATTGGAGCAATACAGGTGAGTCCTGTAAGCTTACACACAGAGAGACACACACACACTGGTGGCCTCACAAGATAAAGACATAAGAATTTTCCCTGCCTTGCGCAGGGCAAAGAACCCGTGGAGGGTAGTTGTTTGAGGTGTACAAAGGGAGGATCAGGGAGGCAGTCAAGGGAGGAGCTGTGGTTCAGAAGCAGAGCATCTGCTTGGTGTGCAGAAGTTCCCAGGATCTGTCCCTGGCATCTGCAGTTAAAAGGACCAAGTAGCAGGTGATATGAAAGACTTCTGCCTAAGCAGACAACCGCTGCCAATCTGACTTCGACGTACCCAGGGTCTGATTTGGTATAAGGCAGCTTCATATGTTCATGTGACCATGCAAAGTTATTCCTCAAGACTAACTTTAGCTCAGCTATTTCATTGATTCTGCACACCTGGCATTAGGTCAAAAATGGCACCTGCAGCTTTGAGGCTCTTTATCCCAGGCTGATCAGACCTTGGGAGAGGCCTCTGGGCCAACGGGTTCTAAATCCGGCAGCGAGGGTGAAAAGTCCCAGGCAAAGATCCTTTATATGAAATGAAGTTTCACAGAAAATATTTATTTCACCCTTCTCACTCACCCAAGGGTTGGCCAAACTTCTTAGCAGCATGGAAGTGCCACTCTGCAGGTTGGCGGCGCCAGCTGCTCGCAGTAACAGAGCAGTGCGTGTAGCAAACGGGGGAGGTTGTAATAGTCTTGATCGAAGATCCACCCAAACAGCAATTCCATCCAACTTGGGTTTTCTTTCCTCTCCACCCAACAGGTTCTTCCAAAACTGTCCTCTTCCATTATCCACGAGATTGACAGTATTTTGGGCAATAAACCCTACAGCAAAAAGGACTATCGATCATAATCGGGGAATCCCGTCCGCCTGGACTTTTTCCTCCCAAACTCCTTGCCTCTCCCGTTTGCTTGCTTAAAGCTTTATCGAAGCCGAGTGAAGAGCACGGCTCGCATCCAAGAAACTACAGCAAGCCCCAAGACGGTCCAGGGAAACCGTTTTTGAAACGTCACACGAGACAACCATAGGCTTCTTTAACAACTTTTTATTTTATTTTTTTTGAATGCAAGAAACGCTGCAGGTGGGGAAAGGCCATGAAGGGACTTAAAGTTGAGCCCAGCTTCCTTTTGAGAGGAAAAACAACTCTAATCTTTCTCTCTCTCTTTCTTGCTTCCTTCCTTTCTCTCTCTATCCCTTTCTCTCCCCCGCCCCCTTCCTTGGCTGCTCTTTTCTTCCAACAAAGACGCACACGCACAGAGAGGATGTTGCAGGGTTTAAGGCACCAGCGCTTTCTTCCTGCAGTTTCACTAGTCAGAGCCAGTTCCTACTTGATTTTGTTTTCAGTCAGGCAGACTTAAAGCAATAGTTAAGTAAAACATTCTGGCCCTAGCAGTCTGACTAGAAGAGCTCCAAGGAATGGATGCACCTTGGGCAGCCTTCCAAGCATGCTAGGAACAGTTTCTGGGGGGGTGACGGCACGCCTCCTCCACAACCCTGCCCCTCTTATTTGATTTCAATCATTTGGATGACTGAGATGGAGCCAAGACCACTGGTGAGTAGCAGTGGAAAGTTGCGATCCACAAATCTACAAAGGTCCCACAGACCGACGCCCCACAGAGCATCCTGGAGATCTCTTAGCAAAACAGTTTGTGCTTTATCTAGTGCCTAAGCCTGGCCTCACGTTGAGGCTGGGCACAGCAACCAAGCGGACCCAGAGAGTGTAGCTCTCCTCGGCCTCAATCGCTCCCGCTGTAGAGCACGCTCTTCTTCAGCCAGATAGGCATTGAAGCAGATCAGACAGACCCAGGGTGCAGATCTGAGTGGAGCTGGATGGAAAGGGAATCATTCAGCAGCCCACCCTTGGTCCCTAGCCCTCTCTGCCATGACAGGCCTCCCCTGCCTTTTCTTGAATCCCCTTGGTCCGGTCTGGTCCACGTCTCCCACAAACCACTCCGTGGCCTGTTCTTTTGAGTCTGGCTCAAGAGCCAAGACCAGTGTGCTCTGAAGCCAGCCTCCTCCCCCATGCTTTCAATACAAGGTTGATACAGATGCCCTCCCGCTCCTGTTTAAGCCTCAGTGTCAGGCCAGCATGTAGGAGACTGTAGCAGGAAGCAGCATCCTCAGAAGCTTCTGTTCCTGCTGTTCTCTGAGGAAAGAGCCACATCAGTACAGTCAGACATGCCCAAGTCCCAGAGAGAGCCACCCAGGAGCGGGGAGGGAGCAGGCCCTTTGCCTCCATCATCTCTGTCTCGCTCGAGGTCCCACGGAAGCTGCCCAGGGAGCCACTGCAGACAGCCAGGCAGCTCCTATCCTGGAGCGGGTATCGCGTGGATCGTGCCTTAGTTGGAAACCAGACAAGACTTTCCTCTGGGGAAGGGGGGAATTTAACCCCCTCCTGAAATTAGTTCTGGTCTAAAGTGTTGCATCTTGTCCAATGTGTGTGTGTGTCAGTTGACTTGTAGCAACTAAAATATTGCAAGTAATAACTAATGGGGAAGGGAGCCTCGATCTCTGTTTTCGATAGCCTGGAAATTGAGGGGACGCCCATGCTCCGCATTGCATGCCTTGCCACCGGTCTCCCGGTCCAGTCAACGTAGCAGTTGCAGTTCTGTGGTCCAGCTGACCCACCGTGCAGCAACAAACCCAGGCTTGCCCTAAGCATATGCTCCGCAAGCTTGCATTGGCCCACTGTTGCACGTGAACGCTTTTAAGTGGCACACCTGCGATAACCTTCAGCAGGCCTGAAAGCGGACGTGCAAAGCCACCCACAATCCCGTGCAAGGGCTTCTGCCACCACCAGCCTCATCATCCGGTTTTTCAGAGTTCAAAGGCAGAGCAAACAAGGGAGTGATGCTTGTGACATGCACCCATGCCCTCACACTTCCTTTTCTGCTTAAACAAACCCGTTTAGCAGGCTTATGCTTCACAAACCTGCCAGGTCTGTTTGACCTAACCTGCCAAAAGGAATGCACCATGGGAAATGATTCCTCTCTCAATCCATATTTTAAACTCCCTTGCAAACCATGGTTCCATTTCTAACAGGCGTGAGCTTTGCATCCCCTGCGATGTTCTGATTCTACCTGGGAACGTAAAGAGCCTTGCTGCCCTTCTCCTGTTGCAAATGCAATTGCTGCATGGGTTGAGCTTTCTGAACAATTTGTGTTCCCTTCCCCTGAAAGTTGCAGGCATCCCCGGTTTTATTCTCTCCCCCCACCCCCCGGTTGTTGTGTCAGTGGGTCCTTTATAGAATGGCTGCTTCTTCATATGAGTGTAAAAAAGTGAATTGGACAGTCAACGAATGGGCAAATCAGATGAGATTCATGGCGTTCCTTGTCCAGAGCATCCAACATTTTTAAATGCAATCCCCTGATATAGGGGAGAGGTCAGATCACATTTCAGAACTGCAGTGTGGGGACGGGGGAGAGGGGAGATTAAGCCTTCCTCCAGACTCCATTTTCCTACCCTGAAACAGTCCCAGGAAGGCACTGTTTGCTCCTTGGGTGGGGTGAGATATGCATACTGATATAGCCCATAGGAGCAAATAGCAGCTTCCTGGGACCATCTCAAGTGTAAGCTCCCCTCTCCCTTTATGCCATGCTCCTGATTTGAATTTGGGCTCCAGGCACTTGACAGTTGGGTCTTTAAAAATGCTCAGGATCCCTACCCAAGGAACATACAGCATCTCATGCAGTTCGGCCCAAGTCTTAGTTCTCTCTCATTGTCCTCTCCTTGAATTCATGCGCTCATGCGTGCACCCACCCACACCCCAGTCCAGCCCTGCAGTCGGCCTCCTGTTCTTTTGGAGGATTTCTTTACATGCTTACTCGCAGTGTCAAACCAGTGGCCAAGTCCCAAAGCAAGTGCCCAATCCATTGTTCTTGTCTGTTTCTGTACAGTTGGGTTTTGTCTGTTTGTTTTCCTTTTTTCTCCTTTTTGGAGGACAATCACAGGGCAGCCACCAGCTGCAGCCCCTCGACGGGGTGGAAACAGGCGACCCGATCCTGATGCTCAGGGGAGCGGTTTTTGAAGCGCCGGGCCAGTTCTGAGTACAAAGCGGGTTCCTTGTGGCTTGTGTAAATAAGGTGACTGAGCCGCAGAGGCCAGTGTTATTTTTTTAGAAATGTTTTTGTCGTCGTGGATGAGAACTATTTTTGTATGTGTCTTCCCCTCCTTCTCTTTGCATTGGTTCCCAGTGAGGAGCTTCTGTTGGCCTCCATCAAATGCACCCCACCCCCACCCCACACACACACACTCCATGGGAATAGCCCTTTCAGTTTTTCCTTAGCATCCCCTCAAAGGAAGACTACCTTTTACCAACTAGGCAGCATGGAACACCCTGCCTGTGTCTGAGAAATGACTCCCAGTATTCCCACACAGGGAAGATGATCTAGAAAACCTTGTCATAATTCAGGGCTGGAGGCAGACAGACAGTCGTTTTCAAGAGTGCTTTGAAGGGGGCATCGTGTCCCACAGGGCAGACAACCCTTTTTTTTTCATCCTTGTTGCTGTCTCTCTTTAAATGGGTTTAGCAGGATTGAAAGAATGCATGAAAAAAACCTGCCAGGCCTTTTGACCAGAGGCAGAAATGGCACAAAATGACACATCCCCAGGGAACTCTCTTAGGAGAGTTTTTTGGCTTTCCAAACCAAACATAATTTCTTGCTCTCAACCCCTTGAGCATAGTAGCAGAATAAGGGTAACTTTCTACTTGCATTGAATGTTTCAGGAGCAGCACTTGAAATTTTAAAGGGAAACCACTCTTGAGAGCATGGGACTAAGAAACCGGGAGACCCGCTTTCAAATCCCCATTTGGTCAGGAAGCACACTGGCTGTCAGCAGGACCATCTTTCTGCCTCAGCCTAGCCTACTTCACATGATCATTGTGAAGCTAAAGTGGAAAACAGAACAGAGCAGGCTGCCTTGCACTCCTGGAAAAGTGGAGTGAAAATGTGATAAAGGAAGGGAAAAGGTTCCTACTTGTAGCAACTCAACCATCTTTTTTCTAGACCCCAGCAGTCACACACACATCTTCATTCTTCCACCATTGAAGTAGTCAGCTGTGCCTGTACCATTTTGCACGGGTGCAAAATGAGATGTCTGGAATCAAAGGGTGATTCTCCAACCAAAGTTAAGTACCAATGCTGTAGCTATTTGTCCCTGTGGGAGAAATTTTAATGTGTGTTATACCTCTATTTATTAAAGCTTCTTAAACATTCCATATACACATCATACAAACATACATTAACTGCAGTAGTACAATGAAGATCTTTAAAAGCAAGATGGCGTACTAGGCACCTGTTTACTTCATTGATATCCCACCTTTCTCCCCCCAAGTGGCTTAATACTGTTATCCTCCTCTCCACTTTATCTACTCAACAACCCTAGAAGGTAGATTAGGCTGAAAGTGCATGACTGGCCCAAGGTCACTCAGCCAGCTTCCATGGCAGAGTGGGGATCTTGACCTGGATCTTCCAAATCTCAAGTCTGTCATTCTAAACCCTTAACACCACGCTGGCTGCCTTCCCCTCCCAGTTTTCATGGCACCCTTACATTCTTGGGCAGCTCTCCTTGACATGGATTTAAGAAGTAATCTTAGTAATTGAAGCTCAGACCCCAGTGATAATATATTACTTTCATAGCTGAGGGACATCCGAAGATTTCCATAGTTGTTCAAGGACAAGCCTAATGAAACTACAGGACATCTTGTTCCACAAGGCCAGCTCTTTTCAATATGCAACACGTGCTTTGGTTTCATAGCATACAAACAACTTTGTTTTTAAAAATAATGTTATGTCACGCCCTGGCCTGGATAGCCCAGGCAAGCCCAATCACATCAGATCTCAGAAGCTAAGCAGGGTCGACTCTGGCAAGTACTAGGACGGGAGACCTCCACGGAATGCAAGCAGTCGGGAGGCAGGGGCAGGCTTTATTCAGCCACCTCTCTGAATATCCTCTAGACCCCCTGCAGGGGTCAGTCAACAGAGGTTGCCATAGTTTCCAGGTGCACACACATAAAAATACCCCCCCAAAACCCCACCCAAAATAAAATGAATGTTATGGCAGATTCCCACACACACACGCCTCAAGTTAATAGTTGAATTATCTGTCCAAAATTGCTGAGCATATTGCTTGGCATTTTTCTGACAATCCAGAAAAGCCTACATAGATTCCACCACCCCCCCATGCATATTTTCAGACATTCAAGCATAAAGCCATCCCCAGGGATTTGCCCCATTTTGAGATATGAATCAGCTTCTTTTATAAAAGGTGAGAGTCAGTGTGATGTATTGGACTAGGATGTGGAGGGAAGAGAGACCCAGGTTTGAATCCCCACTCTGGTGTAACGCTGGGGCGGGGCTTGTCATTCTGTCTTCCAGTTTCAGCCTAACCTATTTCACAGGGCTGGTGTGAGGATTAAATGGGGAAAGGAAAACATGTCTGTCACTCTGACCTTGGAGAAGGAGGGACTTAAAACATCCTAGAGAGGCAGAACAAGAGCTTTTGGTGAAGTGTGGCTCTAAAGCGTGCTGTCTTACTGGCCGCATTAGTCCCTCCAGTGGGAGAGATTTAAGCAGGTGTCGAACTAACACTCCAGCTGAGACACAGATATGCTGCCCTTTAGCTCGAGTGGTCAAAGAATCCTGTATCCAGAAGTGGGAAGTGGCAGTGCCTCTTCCACACCGCCTTCAAAGCTCCCAACAAGAACGAACCAAACCATGTTGTCTGTCTCCAGCCTCAAAAGCCTCCCCCGGTTAAGTTTCCCCCGCTGGAGCCATTTGTCTGTGTGCAGGGCAGTCTCAGTATAATGAAGACAACTGCCAACAGTCACACACGCACATGGAGTCATGCAAAACAGTTACCACTCTCTTATTCATAAACCCGCTACAGTCCAGCACGGTCCCTTTGCACATTGTTGGACAGCAGACTTCCTGCTAAGGGGGGTCTCTTTCTTGTCAGTAGACATTCAGTAGACCCCTCCCCTACCCTGAAAAAAAAAGAAACCTTTCTCCCCCATTACCTGCTGCTTTGTCAATTACATTCAGGGAGCTGACTGAGCATAGAAATGCCGCTGCAGCCAGAGCGGGGGGATCTGTCCATCTGCCACGGTGAATCTTCTGGTGTCTTTCTGTTGGATTCCATGTGTGTAAATAAAAATGCTTTATATATATATAAAGACGCTTTATATATATATGAAATGTCTAAAACAACACCTCTCTAGAGATGACGTAGATGACTGTGAGTACCGAGCTAAACCGCGTAACCTTCTAGGGCAAAGGCTGCTGGCCCCAATCAATCATGCTTCTGAATGAAGATCTGGACCGATAAAGACAGTGTCTGTATTTACGGAATGAACAAATAAAAATAATCGAGCCTTATTGGTCTGTAGCAAACGCTCCAATGACTCGCTCTCTCTGTTTGGTTCCAATGGTGCACGCTTCCACTTGCAGCTCCAGTTAAAATGGGTCAGATAGACGGTGATTTGAAAGAGCTCCAGCTGAGACCCTGGAGAGCTGCTGCCAGTCTGAGTAGACAATACTGACCTTGATAGACCGAGGGTCTGGCTCAGCAGAGAGAAGATGCATGTATTTCTTTTGCAGAGGCTTAAGCTCCCTTGAGGATATCGGGTTGAGGGAACTGAAGGGTTGTGCTTCATGGAGGGGGAAATGGTTTTTTTTTTGGGGGGGGGGGATCAAGGAAGTGAGAGGTGAAGTCAGGCAGGTGTTTTGTGACACAATGCATTGCGGGAGGGGGAGAGAGAGCAGAGGGCCAAGTCCAGTGAAGCAGGAAACCTTTGGAAGAGCTGGAGGACTGAAAGTCACAGGCAGGGAAAGATAATGGGAGGGGGACGTACAAGGTCACACAGCGGTGTGTAAAGATAAGGAATTGGTACAGATGCTGCAGGGGACAGGGTCCCAGTCCCAGGAGGGGCATGAGTCCTTACAGGCAATCAGCTGAGCAAACAATTCTGATAGCAAAGTTCTGGATAGAGGCGAGTATGCTGAGATGTGATGGAAGGCCAGTAAGGAAGAGTTTGGCAATAATCCAGTCCAGAGATGACCCGGGCATGACCCAGAGATCTGGCTGAAAAGAGAGATTTTCACAATGCCAATGTTGAGAAGAAATATGACTTGGTGCAAGACTGAATGCAGAGACCAAAAGTTGGGGGGAGGGAAGTAACGTTCCTCTGAAGGGGTGCGGAGAACAGACAAGGAGTGGAAAGCCCTTGTGAAGTCAACTGGAAGTGAAGAAAAGACCAGAGGGCAGAGCAGGGTGTCTGCAGCATATCAGCAGCACTTCAGGATTTGGTAATAATGTGACTGAGTCTGTGAATCTGATGGAGACCACTTCAGTGGAGGGCACGGGATGGATCAGAAAGGCCTAAGCCATCAGCAATCTTTCTTTTTTTACCCGTAAGACCAGACTGAAGCCTGTTCCTCCTTGCCCTTTTTGATGCTGAAAACCTGACGGAGCCCTGAGAAGAACTGAGCCGCTCTCTCCTCCGATTCCTTTTCAAAATGATTTATTAAAACACAAAATCGAAAAACAAAAAAACGACAAACTTTTTTTAAAAAGAAAAAGAAAAACAAACCTTCCAACAGTCACAGAGTACAAAGGAAACACAGTTTTGCGCAGGTTATAAATTTGCCAGAAAAGCTGTCTAGAAAAAGACCATTGCTTTGCTGTGCCATGTCGGTTACCCCAAACATTTTTTTAAAAAGAACTTTATGTCAAAGCAGCTTTGAACAACTTCCTTAATCCTTGCCTCATTCTGCCACCAGTCCAGCTCCTCACAAATGGGCATGCTGCCAGTATCAAAGGCATGCTCCCCAAACACTTCTTCCTATAAACAGGGAACAAGAGGGAGGCAACCCAGCATTTTGTGCAAGGCCTTAGGGGCACAAGCCATGGCTATTTGGCAGCAGGGGGTCAGAATATGGCAGGTGATGAGCAGAAGCCAGAGCTTACAGGTTTTTCAAGACCCGAGAGAACAAAGTTTTATTGGTCAGCCCAGTAACATACCGTCTAGTAGTCCACTGTACCCTCTGACGACATTGAGGCAGGGCCAGATGGACTTCTTCCGATGAATGCTTCCTCTGCCTCCAGTCCAGATTCATGAATGGTGCTGAATCTAAAAAGGCACCGTGCTAGCTCAAATTTGGCAGGTGAACAGGTAACTGGACACTGCAGGGTGGGAGGGAGAGACCTCCTTTATAGAAAGTAGGGTTACCAACCTCCAAGCGGGTCCTGATAATATCCCAGATCTCTAGGCTACAGAGATTAGTTCCCCTGCAGGAAACAGCAGTCTCAGAGGATGGACTCTTATTGCGTGAGCTTGCTGCTAAGCTCCCTCCCCAAACACCACCCTCCCCAGGCTCTCAAATCTCTGGGAATTTCACAAGACAAAGCTGGGCAACCCTAACAGCAAGAGTCAGCCATGAACACCCGTTGAAACCCATAGGCTTAGACTGATGTAACTCTGTATAGCATTGCCTTGCTAGGTGGCTACAGCAAGAACCACCTCCCTTCCTTTTGGATTAGCAGCCATGCGGGACCTCCATGAATTAAGGCCCTCTTCTTGCTGCAGGAGACCAGACACAGAGCCTGCCCGGTCTAGGGAAGAGTGAATCTCCCTGTTTATGCACTAAGAAAGCAAAATCCCCAAGGTTAGAGAAGCCAGGAAGTTTCATCTGCTGTGGTGCTCAAAGGTTGCTTTTTTTCCAGACAGCATCCTTCACCAGTTGGGCTGATGCTAGTTTTATTGGTCAGCCCCAGTAAACATACTGTCTAGTTGTCAACTCTACCCTTTTAACAAAGTACCCCAGCCACAAGAATGGGAATCCACGTAAGAGGGGAGGGACAGCCTTGGCTGAGTTTTATTTTAAAACGGTTTCTTGGATTTGTGCACTTAAGGGGAAGAAACCGCATCAGAGAGGAGGGAACGTGGGAGAGTTCACTGTCTTCTGTGTGGCTTCATGGCAACTGCCCACAGGGGTAAAGGAAAGGTGAGCTCTTTGAAGTGCTAAATGGAGCACACACAGGTGGGATGAGAACAAATGCAACCAGGGCACCTCCTCTTAAGACTCAGTCCTGGAACAACAGCAGTTTTCAGGGGGTGGGGAAGATTGGGGAAGGGGGAATAACCCACACCAATCAACATCTCTGGCTCCGTGTTTTCACACCTGAGAACTCGTGGGATCACTTCAGAAAGCCTTTCCACAAGCCCCTCTGCTTCGTACACACAAGTGAGCTGCATGGGTCAGATCCGGAGGGCTCAAGGCTGGTTCATGCATCCCTTTGCATCACCTGGGATCTGGCCAGAGCAATTGATAACTGGGATAAGGGCATGGGCAGCCATAACTGCCCACACATTCAGCTAAGTAGCCACCAAAGACATGCAACAATGCAGGGCAGAGAGCGCAAGAGCAGACTGGATGACACTATGTCTGGAGTGTGGGCATGCCCCTTGTTAGTGTGAAAACCTCATTGCTTACCCTTCTAAAGTCTCTAGCTCTATTGTTAAGCACTTTGAAAGTACACTGACTTCAATGGGAGAGAGCTTTAAGCACATGAGAACTAGCGTGGTGTAGCTGTTCTCATGGCAGATGAGTTCAAATCCCAGTTCAGCCATGAAGCTCACTGGGTGACTTTGAGCCCAGCATACTCACTTCCTCTCAGCCTAGAGGAGGGGAGAGCCAGATATGTCACTGATGAAGGGCAGGCTAAAAATCAAACTGAAGGCCAATTTCCCCTGAAATTGAGGGGAGTTTGAAGTGCTTACCTTGAGCTGGCTAACATTTTGCCCTGGATTCGGCTTTTATAACCTCAGCTGAGTTTACCAATCAACAAGGGTTGCATTCCAACTTGGGCCAAGAGAGGAACGCATGTCCAGATGGTGATGCAAACCCTACTCAAAGCCCCTTCCCTTAATCAGAGCGTCATTCAACCTACCCACCCCTGGCCCTTACCTGTGCCCAAAGAGTGAGAACGCACCTTCTCCAAGCACAAGCAGAACTGACACAAGTGAGGCGCTCCTCTACGCTTTGGGACCCACTAGGGTCCACTTCAGCCTTCCCCGTTTCTGGCACCCGCTTCTGGTCTCCCATCCAATCCAGCCAGACGTAGATAAGAACAGAGGACAACGGCCAGATAAAAGCTTTCAGACCCCAGTCAACAAACTCTTCAAGTCTTCAATGAGAAAGTGCAAAAGAAAAAAAAAAGAGTGATACAAGGAAATGGGATGCCCCCTCTCAAAGAAGTTCATGAAGCGGGGGTGAGGAGGTTGTCCTTTTTCTTTTTCTGAAGAACACTTTTGGATATGGACGCGATGAGCGCGGAACTGAGCTCTTAATCTTCGATGCAGATGATGTCGTGATGCCGTCCTTTGCATTCTAAGGCTCCATCTTCTTTCAGCGATTCAGGTATCTTTTTATCAGGGTAGCTCGGGGGCGGCCCGTTGGGTGTCACTAAAAGAACAAAACGGGACAGGGTTATGTCATCAGACCCATGCAGTAGGGTGGGTAAGGTGGCGGATCAGACTTCAGGTGGATTGCAATTATTAAAGCACTTGGTCTGGTCAGGGCTGTTCTTCCAAACTACAAAACTCCGGTGGGGGGAGGGGATGGCAGAAGTTGCTGGTGCACTTTCAGAGACCCAAGCCCACTGGGAGAAGGGGTAGCTGCGTTATATCAGGCTTACAAGGGCAGCCCCACCTAGAATGCTTTGCAACAGTCAAGTCGGAAAGAGGAAGAGGGAGCATTCGTCTCCACCTGTGAGTCTTAAGAAAAGCGTACTGCCAGATGGCAAAAGAAGTGTGGTGGGGGGGACACCTCTGATGTCACAAAGCAAAACGAAGGCTGAGCACCAGGCAAGCAGTACCATCTTCACACCTGTGGAGTCTACACTGCGACCCCTAAAAGGGCAACGTCTTGAGTCTCAACAGGACAGGCAGGCTATAAATGAAGTAAATAACAAAACAACACGAGCACAGAAGCAACTCTGCAAAGGGGGAGGGGTGCTTCCAATGTTCACCCAACCATTCACCTGGCCTTTCACGTGGATGGTCCAGGAGCTCCACACAATATAGCAGTTGGAAGCTCAAGGGAAAGCTCTGGGAGCCTGAGCTTTGGATGTTCACCACAGATAACTGGGCACTCTGAGCTCTCTGAAGAACCCCAGTACTGAACTATCAATAAGGAAGCCAACAAGCTCCTACCCCCTCCCTGTAGAAGGCAGAAGGTGGACAATAAATGGAAGTCACTGAAAACAGTACAGGAAACTGGTCCTGGGAGGTGCTGGATGCTTTTAGGGATGGTCCCTGACGGTAGCAAGTGAGCCAATCCCTCCCTTCTTCTGGATCTCACCTAATGACCCCTCAGATGATTCTGGCTGGCCTGTGCACAGAGCACGCCGCCTTAAAACCAGTGAAATGGGCCTTCATACCAGGTGCACATGCCCCATTCCCCAAAAAGGGAGTGCTGTGCCGCTAACATTGCTGGCCTCCAGGCACGGAAAAGGAAGCGAGGGCTATGATCTTCTGCACTGGAAGGCAGAGTTATCTCTGGGGTTTGCTACAGAGTTATCTCTGACTTGTTGGTAAAGCAACTCCTTGGCATGCAGAAAGACAGGTTCTACCCCTGCCCTTCCCACTTTTAAAGGATCCAGTAGTAGATGATGGGAAAGAGAACCCTGGCCCCTGGAGAACCACTTGCTAGTTGGATAAGCAGCAGACACCTTGATAGACCGATGGTCTGACTTGGGAATAGGCAGCTTCCTGTGTTCCCAAATAGGGCACCCCTGATCTCTTTCAGCAGGGTTTGGGAATGCTTTGCTTTGCAGGCAGAACTAGGCAAACGTGTTAATCTCTACCTGGCCTGCCAGTTCTCCTTTGAAACCCTTCTTTGGCCACAGATGGGGGGAAACAGACACACAGAAAACTAACCAGGGGCTGCATCAATCAGAATCAATACTCCCTCTAAGCTGTGGAGTCTTGAGAGCAAAAATTCTTCTTTGTGAGCTCCTGGCATTGAAGTTGTGACCTACTGCACCAATGAACTTGCTCTGGGGCCATTTTTTGTGAGCTGAGACAAAAATGCATGAGCCGGAGGCTAAAAAACTGAGCTAGCTCACCCTTACTCAGCTCAGATGGAACACTGATCAGAATGGTCATGATGACACACACCCTCCTGCTGGTTCTCCCTTGCAAACGCACACACGCACACCTGCCACAGGCTTACCAGGGAAACCTGAACTGGCTGTGCCTCCCACAGTGTAGCTTCCCCCTGCATCTTTTAATTTGTGCTCAGCGGGATTCAGAATTGCTGGCTGGTTCCAAAGCACACTAAATAAAAGCAGTTTCACATGGGAGGCTGTGTTGGACTATGGTAGAAGAGCAGGATTCGAATCCAGTAGCACCTTAGAGACCAACAAGATTTCTGGGGCGTAAACCTCTGGGAGTCAAGGCTCCTTCATAAGATGAAGCTTCCCTTCTGGCCAGTGGCGCTTTGACTCTTGACCCCGCCTGTCCTAGAAATCTTGTTGGTTTAGAAGGTGCTCCTGGACTCAGATCTTGCTCAAATGAAACACATTTTTAACAGACTGATCCTTATTCAAAGATTTGACGTTTTACAGCTGAGGAATGTTGAGGACTAATCAACTCAGGTGGTTTTGCTTAGTAGTGTAAAACCCACTTTGCCTGCAGATGGCCCCACCGTCTTTGGTCAGAGGATCTCGGGTATCCAGTGCTGGGAGAGACCCTTCTCTGCCTGAGACTCTGGACAACCAATCAGGTTGGGTGATGCTGAGCCAGATGGAGCGATGGATCAATCTGGTATCACCTCATAAGCAATATAGAGGGAGCAAAAATGAAAAGCTAGTACCTCCTACCTCAAATGGAGCCACACACCTATGTATGGAGGTCCATAAGGGGCTGGGGGAGGGGCTTAACTTCAGATGCTTTCCCAGAATGCACAAGCCATGTGATCCTGACAGGCCACCATACTTGCTGGGTCACACACTTTAGAGAGACTTGATCCACAGCGAACATTCAACAGCAGCACGGCAGGGTGTTCAGATCGCCTCATGGCAGAGAAGCTCTGAGGGAGGCTTCCCATGGGCTGCACTCTGGTCATGTCTCAAATACAAACAGATAGTGGCTTTGGAAACACTTTATTATGGATTTCCCCAAAGTATCCTGAGAACTGTAGCCTGCTTAGCGTACTAAGAACTCTTCGGTTGGAGGTCCACTCCACCTCTAAACTGTGTTTTTGCCTTGAGGGCAAGTAACGGCTATTAAATCAGTTCCAGTCAAGCATAGGAATCAGCTCATCCTACTTTGCAGGAAATGAGGGGGAAAACAGCTGGCTGAAGGGAAGGCTGGGATACAAATGTGATCCATAAGAAACTTCCTGCAAATTTAATACCCCCCCCCCAACCATCTTCTAGGAAGACTTCTCTCCCCCACCATCACCGCAAAAACAACAACAACAGAACGACTGATGCCTGAAGGCTATACTTTTCTCTCTCCTCCTCTGTGAAACTAAATCTACTGGTTGTGTCATTAAAGCTATGATGGCTCAAAAGGACTATTGTGCTAAACTGGGAAGAAGAAAAGGATGTGGGGTTTGCTACAAGCATAGTTTTGCTTCAGGATCAGAGGGCAAGGCTCCTTTCATCTGGAAGAGGAAAAGCACAAAATGAGAAGATCCTCTCAGGCTGTTCTTCAGTTTAGAATTGAGGCATTCCGGTGCGGGGGGGAGGGCAGGTGTGCATTTAAAGCTGTGCTCCCAGTGACAGACACTCCACTGTACAGCAGGAACAAAATGGGTGCCAAAAATGTGTTGGCAATGCTGTGACATCACTTCCTGTTTCAGAACTGGAAGCGACATCACAGTCACTGGTGCCAGTTTTGAAGTCTCCATCCCTTCCTTTTGCTCCCAGGGATTGCCAGCTGGAGACTGGCATATCCCCCCCCTCAACAAATGCCCAGCCTTGCTAACCTCTGGGGCTAGACCCATTGCTGCGCCTTCTGCAATTCCTTGCACTTGGATGTATATTTAATACCAAAAGCCACCCTCAGAAAGTTCACTCGGTCAGCAGCTTTCACACACATGCGCACGCACACACATCTGATAACTGAAGACAGAATGACAGTACACAGGTGAGCAGAGAGTAATAAGACAGCCCTTACCTCTCGGAGCAATGAGAACTGCAGAGGAAACTCTTGCAAACGGCTAAATATCTATTAATGAGAGAGAAAACAGCCGACTTGCCCAATGCCCTTTGCTTTGTTTTTTTTCTCGTGGCCCCCATTTTAAAATGTGTCCTCTTAAAATAAAAGAGAAAGAGAGAGAGTTGGAGGGGAAGGTACTAACAGGAAACAGTACTCACCAGTCACGTAAGGTCCCAGGGGCATCTGGCTGTAGTTAACAATTCCACCCGGTCCTGGACCTCGGAAGTTTGGCCCAAAGTTGTTGCTGTAGATCTGGGAGGAGCCAAAGGAGGCCTGTGCAGGGAAGAAGGGTGGGTGTGTGTGCAGTGTGCACTGATTTGAAATTAAGACCTTAAAGCTCAGCAAAGATGACATTTACAAGAATGTACCAACAAAAGCTATAAGGTGCGACAGGCCCCATCCATGGGGCTTTACGAAATAACCACAGCAAAAGAGGATGATCCCTGTGCCAAGGAGGTGAGGGGTGAAAGGGGGTTGAACTACAGTTGCCAACTCTGAGGGGTGCAGCCTGGAGAGGGTGAGGTTTGGGGAGGGGAGGGACCTGGGCAGAGTACAATGCCATAAAAGCCATTTTCTCCAGGGGAACTGATCTCTGTTTTATAGCGATCCACTGTAATAGCAGGACCAGCACCTGGAGACTGGCAACCCTAGCTTGACCCCTGAAAAAGAAGTGGAACAGCTTCAGTCTCTGACAGTTTACAACCAACCCTAGATTAGCTCCATCCTCACTAGCAGTATCAAAACGCATTTCGTTTGACTACCAGCCAGGCCCACGGCAAACTCTTGAGGTGCTGGCAGCGATGCTGGGGCTCAACCTTTCTCTAGTCTGGACAACCCAGGCCCTTTTTGGTTTGCTTGCACACCCTTGTCTTTAGAGCCAGATGGC